>NW_005871071.1:6473994-6481448 GCF_000147115.1 Myotis lucifugus | reverse complement strand
GTTACTGAAAATTCTTGCTCCTGCACGCGTGGTCCTGCCCGGCGCTCGCACCCGCTGCTGGCCCCAATCATTGGCGCCATCAGCAGGTGCAAGCGGCAGCTACCAGCCCTGATCATCCCTGAGGGCTTCTCCACCTCCCCCTGCTCCTGAGGGGCAATCAGGGCAGCAGCCGCTGCTCGCACCCACTGACGGCGCTGGCCCCACTCACACCCACTGCTGGTGCTGGCCCCAATTGCTCCACGCCATCAGTGGGTGTGAGCGGGGCTGGCGCTGTCAGTGTGTGGGAGTGGCTATGGCGGGAGCGAGGCTGCTGGCAGACAGGGTCAGGGGCCATGGTGGGGGGGCTAGGCGGGGGTGTGGAGGATGGAGGATGGGCTGAGACCCACCCCTATGCCCACCACAGCCTCGCGGCCCACAGTACCTTTCAAGGTGCATGAATTTGTGCACTGAGCCCCTAGTCCTATATAATAAAAGGGTAATATGCAAATCGATCGAACAGCGGAAAGACTGGTTGCTATGACATGTGCTAACCACCAGGGGGCAGACGCTCAACGCAGGAGCTGCCCCCTGGTGGTCAGTGCGCTCCCACAGGGGGAGTGCCGTTCAGCCAGAACCCGGGCTCATGGATCATGGCTCATGGCTCACGGCTGGCGAGTGCAGTGGCGATGGTGAGAGCCTCTCCCACCTCTGCGGCACCACTAAGGACGTCAATCGGACATCCCCCGAGGGCTCCTGGACTGCAAGAGGACGCAGGCTGGGCTGAGAGACCGTCCTGAGTGCACGAATCTTGTGCACTGGGCCTCTAGTCTCCAAATAAAATTACATTTCATGGTAATATGAGATAATGCCACCAAAAAGTTTCAAATCAAGTCACTGGATATGGTCACTCCAAGATGCTGATGGTGGCTGTCCTGTGGAGTCAGGATGCCAGCGCTGGGGCCACAGAGTCCCTCCCCAAATACAGGGCAGACCCCAAGTGGAAAACTGGAGAGCGGATTCTCGGTCCTGTCTCTAGCCATCTGGGGTGGCAGCAGGGCGTGGAGGTGAGAGCCTGACCCCACAGTGCACTCAGCGTGTGCTTTGCACTCAAGTTTTCACCTTCCTGGTTTCTCGGTGTGTTTAATGAGGGAATTGAACTAGATGATTCTAATTTCTTTTATTGTCCCTGAGGAGTGTTTTGGACACATGGAAGGACATTTTTGTTGTCACAGGATGTGAGTGGAGGGATCTATGAGATGTGAGCCAACGGCTTATTTGTGCTCCCTCCTGTCTCGGGCTCCTCTCCATCCATGTAGCCAGTGGCACCCTGACACTCCCCTCAGCCCTAGGCCTACCTGACCTCTGTGGCAGGGGACCTCAGTCGGTCTCTGCTTTCCCAACCACCCCGCCCCTTGGTCCTTCTCAGCCTCTCCAGGGCTCCTTGGCCTCTGTCCATGCCTGAGGTCTGGTGTTCTCCTGCGTTCACTCAGGGCTCTCTTCTCTCTTGCCACGGACTCTCCCCGAGTGAGATGTCACCTTTGTCCCGGTGCTGCTCCCTTCCTGCCACATCCCAGCCCAGGAGTCTCTCCTGAGGCCCGGCCCCACATATACTACTGCTTACCAGGCCTCTCTACTAGGGTCCCACAGACCCACCCCCCTCCACACGTTCAAAACGTGACTCATCTCCTTTCTCCAACCCTTTGCAGCCCTCCTCCTTGTAGTATAAGTGGCTCGACTGCCTGCCAAGAGTCCAGACAAGAACCTGGGGGCCATCCTTGCCTTCTTTTTCACCTCACCTCCCACATCTGATGGTGCATCACATTGTCGACTGAGCTTCTTTGGTATCTTCAAATGCCTCTGCCATTCTCTGCCTCACTGACACCACCTTAGAACAGACTCTCCTCATTTCTCACCCGGACGATAGTCTGTTTCCTCACTCCTCTCTCTACTCCAGCTTCCATTCTGTATTCCGCTGGGCTGAGAGCTGGCTTTGATGGTGCTACTCCTTTGTAAGAACTGGCTTTTCTACATTTACCTTTCTATGTTTAAATTACAAACTGATACTGTTAGTTCCTGATTTTATTTGCTTTTACCTTCCTATTTTGAAAGGTGAGGATTTAAATCTCTTCTCCATTTATTTCTACCTTCCCATTTGGTTCTATTTTACATCAAACTTCCTGTAATTTAGATACCATTCATAGCTGAGTCATGGACATTCCATCACTTCCATGACTGCACTTCCTTTCATATTCATCTTGCTTTCCCAGAGTTAAACACTGCCTTGTTTTGGTTAGTTTTCTATCTGTCACTAATGCACTCCCAAAGTTCCTAGCAGAATATATGAAGTTCTTCTCAATAGTTTCAAACTCATCAACTAACGGTCCACTTCACCTTTCTTTCTTTCTTTCCTCTGGGAGCACTCTGCCCTGGCTTGTGTCTGTGTGTGCTTCCCTCTAGGCCTGCTCTGGGCTGTCCTCCCAGCTCTCCCTGCAAACTTGTCCCTCTGCTCCTGGGCCCACCTCCTGTGTCTCGGCTCTCATGGCTTCCTCTTTCTTCACTTATTCCCCATTTCAGTGGACCATTTTGTCCAGCACAGGTGCCAGCAAACCACCTCGAAGGGCTAGAGAATAAAGGGCCAAAAGCAAAACAGATCCAGGTATTTATATAACTTCTAGAGGCCCGATGCACGAAATTCATGCAAGAGTAGGCCTTCCTTCCCCCGGCTGCCGGCGCCAGCTTCCCTCTGGCACCCGGGACCCGGGCTTCCCTTGCAGCCCTGGCTTTGTCCAGAAGGTTGTCCGGTCTAATTAGCATATTACACTTTTATTATAGAAGATTTAAAATGTAACCATTAAAAAAGAGTAAAAATGCTCTTAGTTTGTGGGTTATAAAATATAGGCAGCAGGTTGGACTTGGCCTGGGGGAGCCTCAGCTGGCTGACTCCTGATCTCGCAGCTGCCTAAGGACTGGAACATGTTGAGACCTAACATGTCTTACAATGACTTTATTCCACCCGCACACTTGATTGATGCTTTGACTGGATTCAGAACTCTATGTCAGAAATCATTCACCTGGAGAATTCAAAGGCACCGTGCCACTTGTTGTTTAGCTCTTGGTGTTGCTATTTAGAAAACTAGTACATTCCTAAAGGCCTGGTTTTCTCTCTGGAAGCTTTTAAGATCTTTGCTTCATGACCAGTCTCCAGTCACGGCCACAGGCCTCGGAGTTTCCACTACCTTAGTCCCTCTATTGCCTAGGAGGGCTTGTGGGTGGGTGGGAGGCCAGAGGCAGAGAAAATGGAGAGGAGCACCTGGTCCAAGGGGCTGCAAGGAAAGGGAGCATCAAGGATGAGACAGATCTGGGGCCAGGGAGACAGGGCGGAAGTGGAGAAGTCAGGACTTGCTTCTGGGGTGAGAGGTCAGTAGGCCCCTTGCTTTGGAGCCAGCATTTCTAAGTTCTGGCCTCTTTAAGGTTAAGAAGAGTTACCTTCCAGGTGGAGAGACCCAAGAAGGCTAGCACAGCCATGAGTGGCAGACCCGCTGCAGGCCAGTGACTCTCGAGAGAATGGTCCTGTCCTCCAGCCCTCTGCCCCTCTGGCTTCTCTGCCACCTGACCCGACCTCCAGGTCACCTGACCAGCTGTGCTTAATCCTTGCCTGCTCTCCCTCTTGCCTGTATGACAGTCTTGGCCCCTAATTACCAGCAACCTTCACCCGTCTTCAGACTTTGCTTAGACTTCAGCTCCTCTCGTTGGGTTATGACCATTTGACAGAGCTATTTTTATGTGGAGAAGTTTGTTTTTGTTTGTTTGTTTTTTAACAAAAATGAAACAAACAAAAACCCAAAGGATGGCTGGAACCTAACTTCTTCACCCACCCATGAGCCTCAGCCCATCTCTGACCTCCCTCCTGAGTTAAGTTAGTAGTTCTAATAGTTGTGTGTGTGTGGTATGTAGAGGTTTCTATATATATCTATTTATCTGCAAATAATGAGAGTTGTACTTCTTCCTTTCCAATTTGAATGCCTCTTCTCTCTTTTTCTTGTTTGCTGTGGCTAGGCCTTCTGATACTATGCTGAATAGAAGTGGTGACAGTAGGCATCCTTGTCTTGTTCCTGATCTTACAGGGGAGGCTTTCAGCTTTTCACCTGTGAGTATGATGGGTTTGTCATAGCCTTTGGTATCTTGAGATACTATGTTCCTTCTATACGGACTTTGTTGAGAGTTTTTATTATAAAATGATTTTGAATTTTATCAAATGCTTTTTCTGCATCTATTGAGATGATCATATGGTTTTTGGCCTTTATTTTGTTAATGTGATATATCATGTTGATTGACTTATGAATGTTGAAATATCTTTAGTGATTATACAAGGATAGATCCCACTTGATGATGGTGTATAATCCTTTTAATGTATTGCTGAATCCAGTTTGCTAATATTTTGTTGCTAATTTCTGCATCTATGTCCATTAAGGATATATCCCTGCAGTTTTCTTTTTTTGTAATGTCTTTGTGGTATCAGAGTAATGCTGGCTTCATAGGATGAGCTGGGAGCATTCCTTCCTCTTGAATTTTCTGTAACAGTATAGGAAGCATAGGCATTAACTCTTCTTTGAATGGTAGAATTCACCTGTGAAGCCGTTTGGTCCTGGACTTTTATTTGTTGGAAGTTTTTGGACTACTGATTCTACTTCATTGCTAGTAGTAGATCTGGTTAGATTTTGTATTTCTTCTTGCTCAGTCTTGCAAGGTTATATAATTCTAGAAACTTATCCATTTCTTCTAGATTGTCAGATTTGTTGGCATATAATTGTAGTATGCTGCAATGATTCTTTGCATTTCTGTGGTGTTGGTTGTAACTTCTTTCATTTATAATTTTATTTATTTGGATTCTTTCTCCTTGTTTCTTGGTAAGTTTGGTTGAAGACTTGTCAATGTTGTTTCTTTTTTGGTCAGTTTTTATTTATCTTGTTTCATTCTTGCTTCCTTCAAGATTGTCTCTTTCTCTTTAAATTTTGCCATTTTAATTATAATAAATCTTGGTGTGGATCTCTTTGGGTTTGTCTTGTTTGTCTATCCTTCCTAGACCTGATGTCTGTTTCCTTTCCTAGGTTAAGGAAGTTTTCAGCCATTCTTCCTTCCTACTTTTTTTTTTTTAAATTCTTCATTGTTTAAAGTATTACATATGAATCCTTCTTCCCCCATTGACCTCTCCCCTCTCGTTCCCAACCCCCCAGCACATGCCCTCACCCCCCTACTGACTGTGTCCATGGGTTATGCTTGTATGCATGCATGCAAGTCCTTTGGTTGTTCTCTCAACCCCTCTCCTTTCTCTTCCCCCTTGAGGTTGGATAGTCTGTTTGATGCTTCTATGTCTCTGTATCTATTTTTGTTCATCAGTTTATGTTGTTCATTATATTCCACAAATGAGTGAGATCATGTGATCTTTATCTTTCTCCAACTGGCTTATTTCGCTTAGCATAATGCTCTCCAGGTCCCTCCATGCTGTTGCAAATGGTAAGGTTCTTTGTTTTTTTATAGCAGTGTAGTATTCCATTGTGTAGATGTACCACAGTTTTTTAATCCACCCATCTGCTGATGGGCACTTAGGCTGTTTCCAAATCTTAGCTATTGTAAATGGTGCTGCTATGAATATAGGGGTGCATATATCCTTTCTGATTAGTGTTTCTGGTTTCTTAGGATAATTCCTAGAAGTGGGATTACTGTGTCAAATGGGAGGTGTAATTTTAGTTTTTTAGAAAACTCCATACTGTTTTCCACAGTGGCTGCACCAGCCTGTATTCCCACCAGCAGTGCATGAGGGTTCCTTTTTCTCCACATCCTCACCAGCACTTGTCATTTGTTGATTTGTTGATGATAGCCATTCTGACAAGTGTGAGATGGTACCTCACTGTCATACAACTTAACAAAAGGAAGATAAACAATCCAATAAAAAAATGGGCAGCCCTAGCTAGTTTGGCTCAGTAGATAGAGCGTTGGCCTTTGGACTGAAGGGTCCCTGGTTTGATTCCAGCCAAGGGCACATGCCTGGGTTTCGGGCTTGATCCCCAGTTGGGGGCATGCAGGAGGCAGCTGATCAATGATTCTCTCTCATTATCGATGTTTCTCTCTCTCTCCCTTCCTCTCTGAAATCAATAAAAATATATTTTTTAAAAAATGGGCAAAAGACCTAAATAGACCTTTAACAAAAGAGGACATAAAAGAGGACATAAAGAAGGCCAAGAGACATATGAAAACATGCTCACCCAAGAGATGCAAATCAGCCATTATTTCTTTAAATAAAGTTCCTGTTCCTTTTTCTCTTTCTTTTCTGTCTGGGATCCCTGCAATGCAAATGTTTAAGTACTTGATGTTATTTCCAAAGGTCCCTTAAACTATCCTGGTTTCTTTCTTTCTTTTTTTTTTAAATCCTTTTTTTCTTTGTGCTATTCTGATTGGTTGATTTCCACTAGTCTGTCTTCCAAGTCTCTGATCTGTTCTAATGAGTTTCCAGTTTGCTGTTGGTTCTTTCTAATGTTTTTCATTTCAGTTATTGCATTCTTCAGATCTGCTTGGTTCTTTATTACACTTTCCAACTCTTTGTTGAAGGTCTCCCAAGTTCCTTTGCTCCACCCTCAAGTTTGGTCAGCATCCTTACAACCATTTCTTTAAATTCTTTTTTTTTTTAAATATAATTTATTGATTTTTTACAGAGAGGAAGGGAGAGGGATAGAGAGTTAGAAACATCGATGAGAGAGAAACATCGATCAGCTGCCTCCTGCACATCTCCCACTGGGGATGTGCCCGCAACCAAGGTACATGCCCTTGACCGGAATCGAACCTGGGACCTTTCAGTCCTCAGGCTGACGCTCTATCCACTGAGCCAAACCGGTTTTGGCCATTTCTTTAAATTCGTTATCAGGTAAATTAGTTACCTCCATTTCCCTTGTTTGTCCCCCCACACCCCCGGATTTTTCTTGTTCCTTTATTTGAGAGATATTCTTCTGTCTTCATTTTGTTTGACTTCCTATGTTTGTTTATATGAATTAGGCAAAATAGCTATTTCTCCCAGTTTTGAAAAGGTGGCCTTTTGTCTAAGGGGCCTCTGTGTAAGCTGCGTGTGCTGGGTGGTTGTGGCAGGCTGGTATGAGCCGAATGGGTGCCTCAGGCCTCAGGGGCACTGGCCTACTGAGCCAGAGTGGCTCTGGGTAGAGGGGCCAGGTGCATATAGCAATGCCTTATTGATCCTGCTTGTTCCCAAACATGGGGCCAAAATGGACTTTGGAATGAGTCTGGAAACCCATTGCAGTGACCTTGCTGATAGGCCAGAGCACATGGCTAGAATCCCTCCCCACTCTATGAGGCGGAGGGAGACATAAACAATGGCGCTGACCGCCCCTCCGACCCCAAAGAGTTCCGAAGTCCTGAAAGAGCTCCTGTGCTCCCCAGCCTCTCTATACAGCTCTCCCTGGTTGGTA
>NW_005871071.1:6466962-6473894 GCF_000147115.1 Myotis lucifugus | reverse complement strand
CATTGTGCCTGCTTGCTCCAGAGTAAAAAGGCTCCTGCCAACGTAGCTGTGGGTAGTGGTGCTTTGAGGTAGGCCAAAGCACCTGCATAGAAGTGGAGGGAACAGTACACAATCACGCTCCTGGGCTGCAGTGCTCCCGGGCCTCCCAGCTTTCCCCATTGGGTCTCTTCCTTGCTTGTTGTCAGAAACTGTTCATTCAGCCCTGGTGTCTCAAAGGAGTAACTACTCTCTATTTGGTTTGCTCAGGGGAGGGGTAAGGGGAGAGTTCCCGTTTTCCATGCCGGGGCCACCTTAGACCTCCTCTCACTGAACATTGAGATTGTTTAGGCTGGATGTTTATGTTTGTTTCTGTCCCCTTTAAAGGGTGGGGGGCGCAGTTTTAAACAGTAAAAATCCACTGCTTACTTTCTGCTTTTGTATTTCTTCCTGGCCCAGCCTTGGAAGGTTATATATTTATGGAAATTTATCCATTTCTTATAGATTTGGTAACTTAATATTTCTGAATCTGTTTCTTCATCGGTAAGCTGAGAATAAGAATACCTGCTTTATCCATGTCCTGTTTGTGCTACGAGATCATGTGTATAGGTTATTTCATTGTTCTTATGACTTCACAGCTGTTTAACTTGGTGGCTGTTGAGGCCACCTGAAGAGCTGGGGAAAGGTGAAGGAAAGACAATGATCTGGGTATGGCGATGCTGAGTTGAGGGGTTTCTTAGACAGTAAGGAGGGGCCCAGAGGCCTCTGAAATGCAGGATTCTTGCTCTGGATCGAGAACTGGGCTAGGCCACAGCTTTGGGAATCTTTAGTTTTGTGCTGTAAGACTGGGTGATCCCTTCCAAATAAAGGTGTATTGTCAGACAAGAACAGGGCCAAGAGCATTTTCTTAGGAAAAATAATGAGGGATGCCGCAGGAGTAACTGAGGACGGGTACAGGGAAACCAGGATTATATAAAGAGAGGCCAACAGGAAAAAAATTTCAAGGAAATTCAGGTTTAATCCCCATTGGATACAACTGTGGGCTCTTTAAAAGTGGACTCTGTATTAACTTAGTCCTGCCTGCCTTGTTTGGCTGAGACTGAATCGCTAAATTATGCAGGTAAATTCTAAGGGTAGACAGGCTGACGAACAAATTTCCTTACAAAAATGAAAAATCAATCTAAACAAAGATAAAATATGATTGGAGCATCAGAGGCCAATAAACCTATTCCTGACGCCTGGTAGCTATTAAACTAAAAGTAAGCTAACCTTTGCAATTAATAGTCACTGGGCATCTATCTCTTGGGTATTAAAGAAAAAAAGAGTAAAAATCTTCCGAGTGCCCCATGTAGGGCAATTCTGACTGAGAGACAGGTGTGGGCGGGGCAAAGGGAAGGGCCTGGAGTGGGCCTGTGGTGCTCTGACCTCTGGGCAGATGTGCCCAGGAGGGAGAAGCCTCAGGAGAGGAAAAGAGTGAAGGGACAGCAAGAACATGGTGCAAAGTGTTGGAAGGAAACAGAGTAGGGGTCCTTTTGATATCCTGACACCCAGAATAACTTGGCTCCTTTTTAAAAAATTACATATGTTTTGGAAGAAGAATAGAGGAGCCAGAGGATCTGGCTTCCAGGTCTGGTTCTGACACTGCCTGGTGGTATAGCCAGATGTTTTTAGTGTCCCCAAGTAAACATTTCAGAAAGGGGGACTCCAATCCTATATAATAAAAGCCTAATATTCAATTGACCAAAGGGCAGAACGACCAGTCGCTATGACACACACTGACCACCAGGGGGCAGATGCTCAACACAGGAGCTGCCCCCAGCCAGCAGGCCCCAGGCTGGCAAGGCAAGTTCCAGCGGGACCCCTTGATCGACCCAACGGTCGCCCCACAGATTGGCCTTGATTGCTGGCTAGGCCTAGGGACCCTATCTGTGCATGAATTTCGTGCACCAGGCCCCCTTCTTTCCAAAATAAAGCCCCCTTCTTTCCAAAATAAAGCTCTCTTGCATCTTTTCAAAACTGCTTTAGAACTACATTCATTCCTTTGGAAAAGCACATCTATTCTTAGGGCTCTATCGGATTGTCTTCTTTGTATTGTTTTCACATATTCTACCAAGAGCTTGCATTCTTTTGGTCAGAAAATAATGTTACTAAAAAGCAGTAATTAAGAGATAGTGCTGAAAACCCAAACCCAAGTTGTATAGCTCTGAATCTCAAGTTCCTGTCACTGTGCTGCAGTCTCATCTTTGAGTTTTTTTTTTTCTCCCCCTTGAATCCAACTGGTCACCATGCCCTGGGGATATTATATCTGAAAAGATTCTAAATGCTGGAGTGGGGAAAAGCGGCTTAGGACCCAGCTAAGGTGCACTCTGGCAAAGAGAATGTTGGTTTGTCTTCGGCACCTTTCTTGACTGCTTTTCAGCCCTTCTCGCCCTTCAGTGTTTGCCACATTCACCACCCACCAGGTCCCCCTCACTCTGGAGACAAGAGTGGCTGCAGGGTCCTCCCAGGACTTTCCCTCCCTGGCAGCAGCTTTATGCTGCTCTCCCCATCTTCCCTCCCAAGCTACCCCTCACCAGCTCTGTTCCGGAGCCAGTGCCAACCACCCTTGCCCATGTGTTACTGGGTTAATGCAGGTAATGCCTGCAGCTTAAAATAGGGTCCTAACCAAACAGAAGGAACCTAATGAAAGGACCTAATGGTCAGGGTTCTGGGTCTCATGGAAGCTGGTAGGAGATGCAAAGAAGTCTGGTGGCATCCATTGACCTAACTACATAGTCCACCTGGTACAAGAACACCATTTTTGGAGTTGGACTGGTTTCATGTCCACTGACAAGCTGCACATCCCTGAGCAAGTTACTTAACTTCTATGTGCCTTAGTTTTTCTGGTCTATAAAATGGGGCCCAGAAAGCCGGTATAAGGGTTAAATATAAATAGTTAACCCAGTCTCAAATACACTGTGCATGCTTAATTAATATAAAAGAATAAGTACAAATTAAAATCATCACTATTATTTTATACTCAGTACTAGCCCGCTGGGGCTGAACTCTGGCTGGCAAAGACTATCCTTACAGCTTTTCATCTTGTTTGATATTAACCACAACTTCTTGCACCCTAGTTTCTCTTACCCTGTAACCCCAACCCCAGTCTCTCTCATGAATTTCTCATTGTTATCCCAAGGAAACCAAGGAACCAGACTCCAATGTGGTCAGAAAGAGGCCTGCCCTGCAGATGGCCCCCATCACCTCTCCCCCATATTTTACACTGAAAGATCAGTTTATCTTCTCAGCATAACCGCAGGCCCCAAATCAGGACTGTGGGCCGTGCGTGCTCACCAGAACAGTCCTTCACAGAGTTCCCTCCTGCACATAAAATCAGATGCCTCTACTATAAAAAAGAAACTGGGAGTCGTCACAAAGCTATGTATCACCAGAAAGCTTCCCTTCAGGGCTAGAACCATTTCACAGAAAGAAAGCATATTTGACTTCTGAGTAGAGAACCTAGAAGCCGGTGGCTGCTCCTGTGGCTTTTCAACGGTTGAAGCCAATACGTGGACATTGCCAAAGCGTGTCCTTTTTTTCCTGGAGAACTGAGTTACAAAATACTGGTTTCTATTAGGGTGTGTCTAGCACTTTCTGTGCCGCCAAGCCTGCCATTTTTTTATAGACTGCACACTAGATTTTCCATGAACAGCCTCAAATTTATTCCCAGGCAGTAATGTTTAGGAAACCCAATATGAACGTGAAGATTGTTCTAAGGCAGCCTCAGAATTTGTGTCATAAAAAGAGTATTTCTAATGTATAAAAAAAATGTGTAGTTTTGGCATGCCTTAATAGATGTGGGGCAAAGGGTAGTCACTCCTCTGATATGTTTTCTTGGATTAGGTTGCTAGGGGAAACTTAAAAAAAATTCTTCTCTCTTCTTTATTTCTATACTTGTACAAAACATAGCCCAAACACCCACCTACACAGGCATTTTACATAAAGGGTTGGAAGCCAAGTGACTGAAAAACACAACAAAATTATGTATATAGTGTTTTTTTTCTAGAGATTTACATGTGAATTCAAGCGGGAGCCAAAGGTAACTCTGGAGGAAAATAAACCAGTTAGAGAAAGCGCTCATGGAAAGTGTGACTATAATTTGCTTTTGCTGACAAATAAAAAAGCAGGTGCCATATTTTAAAAGAGAAATATAACATAGGAAATAGAGCTTTATGTTGACATACTCATAAACATTCTCTCACCATCTCTAGGAACTTGCATGTTGGCTACAACCACCACCACGGCTCCCAGTTTTATGTTTTGAGGAAGACAGTCCTCTTCTCCCAGGTGGCCTCTCAGGGAGACCCCACCCTCAAGGGCCTCTAGTTATATAAAGGCTTCCATGAAGCCTTTCCACCGGAACTCCAGATCACCATGCCCCATGCTCCAAATCATGCACTAGTTATTGCTGATGCCGCCCGGCCTTGCAGATCCTGTTTTGGGCGGGGTGGGGGTGGTGGTGGGGGTGGTGGTGGTGTTTTGTCTCCATAACATGGCTGCAAGCCTCCTGAGGGCAGGGCCACATCTAATTCCATTTCTGCATGCCACCAAAGCACCCTGCACCACCCTGATCACAAAGCAGATGTTCAACCAGTATCTGTTGGATTGTGTAAAGATTTGGGTGCCAAGCTATGAGGTCTAGATAAAGTGTATAGCTCAACAACTATCCCCTACACACTGCTGGTAGACAAGGCTGGCATCCCTAATGAAACATTGCTGAAGAATTTTGGAGGCCACCTGGGTGGATGCTGAGGCGTACTGCCCAGGTTGTGCCTTGGGAATGAAGGCCCAAACACTCCACAAACTGCTGGGAGCGCTGCCTTCAGATGGCCCTTAGCAGAAGGGGACAGCTTCATCCCAGGTCACACCCTGGGACGGCCTGCATGATCATTGTATCATCCTATATAATAAAAGCCTAATATGCAAATTGTTCAACCAGGAGTTCAACCGCTCGCTATGATGTGCGTTGACCACCAAGGGATGGTGCGGCGCTGGCAGCAGGTGGCAGTGGAGGCAATGCCGGCCCCAATGGGCCCCGATGAGAGTGGGACCGTGGTGGGATGGTGGAGCAGGTGAGTGGGTGGCACCAGGCCAAGGCGGGTGTGAGCAGAAGCCCGATTGCCCTGCTGATCGATTGCCCAGCTGATCAATAGCCCTGCAGATGGTGACCAGTGGTGGTGGCGGGGGGCGGGGCCGCCGCCCGGCTCCCAGGCACTGAGGGAGCTGGGCTGGGGACTCGAGGGGGGAGGGCAGCCCTGATTGATCACCCTGCAGGTGGGATGGTGGAGCAGGTGAGGGGGCTGCGTCAGGCCACTGCGGGGTGCCAGACAGGGCTGTGGGGCTTCGAGGCTGGGGGTGCGAGCTGGGGCTGCAAGCTTGGGGGCATGAGCTGGGGCCCGATCCCCGCAGGCCACCCCGAGGGACCCCACCCGTGCATGAATTCATGCACCAGGCCTCTAGTTATATATAAAGGCCTGGCCCCTCACCGCAATGCAGAACAGTTTGAAGGGCTATTCCAGTTCCAAAGCATAATGCTTTGTTGGGTTTGCTTTACAATCCAGTGTCTCTCTATTTCTCTTTTCTTCCCAGGTATTGATCCTAAGAGCAGTCTCAGATAAACCTACTACATCTTAACCTGCATCTCAGAGCCTGCTTCCTGGGGAACCAACCTACAACAGCATCCGTACATCTACCTACCCATCCAGCATCCATCCAGCTAGCAACCTACCACTGTGTTTAGGGCACATGAGTAGGGTTGGTGAGAGGTGAAAGAGACCCAGACCTTGGCCTTAGAATAGTTCAGGACAAGAGATGAGACATATACAGAAATAACCATGGAAAGTGGCTGGTGTCAAGAGAGAACCTAAACAGAGACGAGGCTGAGGTGTAATCCCAGGCAAGGAGATCAGGAGTCTTCATGCACTGGCTTAGATTGTGGTAATCGGTATATGTGTCCTCTCCTCCCACCTGATCTCAAGCCCTGGCGGACAGGATGGACTGTGTCCTTATCTCTCTCCGCTCCCCTATACTTTCCAACACAGTGACCTAGTCAGTGCCAGAAATCTTAAAGCAATGAAGCAAAACCAAACATGGAAGGGAAGCTTTGGCAGTTCCGCTTCACTGGACAGGTTTCTGGCTGTGTATCTGGCCTTATAGTGCAGAGTTCTCAGGAGGCTCGTCAAGACCTCATTTATTTATTATGCCCATAAAAATCTCGGGAACATGAAAGCACAAGACAAGGTCCTGACCCCAGAGCAGCTACAGCCCACTGTGCGGACAAGGCAGAGGCCCCTGAATATGTCCACAAACAGGAATAAAACATGGGACTGGGACTAACAGCCAAGCGGTACGTAATCCCCAGGAGGTCCCTGCCCTCAGTTGATCCGTTCATTAATCGTCCTTCTGTGGGTTGACAGAGGTTACTGAACAGCCTCCTCCAGGAACCTAACAATGAGAATCAACAAACTCCAGAACCTCACCATCCCAATCATGATTTACTGTCTACAGGGGGAAAGTCCCTTTAAGGCAGACATCGCAAAGTTCCTGATGGAAGGAGGGGCTGGGAGTGCGTCTCCTGCATTTTCCCGCCCTCACCCCTGTGAACACGGCAGTCTCCTCCACTCTACCTTTCACTGCTTTTGTACAATCTGTCACCAACTTCAGTTTGTTCCTCTGAAATGGCATTTGCATCCTTCCTCTTCTGCCTCGCCTTAGCGCTTAGCACTGCCACCCCCTCTGATACTGTGCCCACACCCTGGGAGCTGAGGCTCAAACCTGGGTCCCTGTACTTCACATCAGTCAAATGTGGCTTCTGCAAACCCAGCTCCCAGTTGGTCACATCTCTGCTCAATAGTAAGCCCAGGGGGATTCTTTCATCACCATCAGGACCAAGTTACTAAGACCCTCTTATAAGTGGC
>NW_005871071.1:6462829-6464115 GCF_000147115.1 Myotis lucifugus | reverse complement strand
AGTGTCACCGCCCCCCCCCCCTTTCAATTTTGAAAATATACTTAGATACACACAAAACACCCACTGGATCTTTTAAATGATGTGAGAAGATCCACAAGTCACCTGTGAAATGAAATCTTAATGTTTCACAGCCACAGAAACATACAGGTAGGCAAAGGGCTCATGTTTATTAATTACACCTACACAAAGCAGGGAGCCCTGGTGCACACACACAGGAATCCTCACACACAGGAATCCTCACACCCGGGCATCTTGGCGCTGCCACCTTTCCTTCCTGCAGCCTCTTCCCATCCACCTGAAGGTGTTGGCCACAGCCGTCCTGTGAGAGGCTGAGGGGTACGACCCAGTGGAAAATGACTCCGTCCGTGGCTACTCCCAGACTGTGAGATGTGGGCAAGCTATGACAGTCCCCTGGCCAGGTGCTGTGCAGATGAAGGGGAATGATACATGCAGGGTCTTTGGCACAGCGCCTGGCGCGGTCCTGCCTGGTTCCAGAGCCTGCCTTCCCTACACCCACTCTCGGGCTGATGGTGCCCTCTTGTCACTTGGTCCCCATCCTTAGGACACTGGTCTGACATTGGGAAGAGTGGGGACTAGTCCGGGGCCTCGGGGCTATACCAAGTGGGACCCAGCACTCAGGTCACAGGTCTGCTGGGGAGGGCTGGCCTTCAGGGTCACACAGGGGGCCGCAGAAAGGGCACGTGCGCGGGTGTTCTTGTCTTCGGGGCCTGGACTCCAGGGCGGCGGCCGGAGCCAGCCAGTGGAGGTGGGCAGAGCCCAGCAGTAAGTCCACCCAAGGCTGTGGGTGGCTTCCTCCTGTTGCTCAGTATCAGGGAGAGGCGGGGGAGGACATTCATTTTTTCCCAAGCATCCACCCATCGCTTCAATAACTATCGATTGTGAAAAGCTGGCGGCGCCTCTTCCAGGCGAAGCCGGGCCATGGGGCGCCCCCGGGCCTGTGTTCCGGGACCCTCCGCGGGACCTCCTGCGCGCGTGCGGGACAGGCGGTTGGGCTAACGCTTCTGCACGGGCTTGGTCTAGCGAAATCGCAGCCACTAGCTGCCCGTCCACCCGCGGGAATTTCTTCCCCCGAGTCCCCAGTCATATCCTCGCCCCGGGTCACCTGCTCCGCAGCGGCCGCGTCGCCCCGGATTCGAGGACGGGGCCAAGAGCCCGGGAAATTATTTCAGAGGCGATGGGTGTGGAACCTCACCGTAGCAAACTACAGGTCTGGGATTTCCAAACCTTTCCCCACCCCCGTCAGCTCCGAAGAACCCGAGCGCGCT
>NW_005871071.1:6390246-6462729 GCF_000147115.1 Myotis lucifugus | reverse complement strand
CTTTGCCTCCTAAGAAAGCCCTAGCAACTCCCAGCGCGGAGCAATTGCCAGTCCCTGCCTGGAAGGGACCCAGCTGCTGGGGATTGGCCTCCCGCCTGGCAGCTCCGAGAAACACTCGCGATTTCCTGCCCCGGCCTCTCCTCTCCCGGTCCCAGCCCTCCCGGCCGGGCTGCCGCGACCACTCAGTACCTGCGGCGGTCGTGGGCTCGCCCTCACTTTGCTCGCCAGAATCCGAATCCATGCTGCGGGCTGCCGGCTGGGCGTCCACCGCCTCGCTGCCCGTCTGCGGGGCGCTGGGAGCCTGCGTCCCGGCTCGAGCTGTCGGGCGCAGTCGGTGCGGTCAGCCAGGAGGCGGCGGCCGGGGAGGTGCGGTCTGGACTGTGCGCGGCGGCCGCGGCCAGGAGGCGGCTCCGCAGAGGCGAGCGCCGCCCGCTCCCCACTCCCCGCGCCCGCCGGCCGGTGCCTGCGCGAGGGGAAGCAGCGGGCCGAGGGTGGAGCGCGCCTGGAGAGGGTGGGGAGGAGAGAGGGGAGGCGCGAGTAGTTCGGAGCGGGAGCAGCCGGCGCCTCGCGGGCCCCAGACGGGGGTTTAAGTACCCCGGGGGCGGTGCCACTCCTCCTACCGGCGCCCGGACTCGGGGAGCGCGGGGAAGTGGCGCGGTGGGCGAGGCCGGTCCCTTTTTCTTGGGTGTGGCCAAGTTTGGAGGATTCTTAGGTGAAAAGGTGCCAAATAGGAAAATGTGAAGTTCCGAGTGAGAGGGAGTCGGGGCGCTCCGGTTCGATGCGACTCCGCCGCTTACAGACCTTGGGCGAGTGACTCAACTTAGGTCTTTTTCCTCACTTGGGAGATGGGAAAGAGGAGAGTTTCCTTTTGTCCGGAATGTTTTGGGGCAGTAAATAGATAATGCAAGCGAGGGTCCAGGGAAGTAAACGACGCCCGGCAGGTAAAGCGAACTCCCCAGGCGTGCGCGGGGCAGGGTGGACCAGCCGAAGGGGCGCCGGTTCCCAGCGCTGGGAGCCCTGGGTCACATCAAAGGCAGGACCCACCCTGCCAGTCACCAGGGGCAAGAATTGATTTTAAAACCTTTGCTTTGTCTTTAACACAGTGTTCTAAACTTCCTCAGTACTCCCTCTTTCCACTTTCTTAAAAAAGGCATTTGTAAATTTATTCAGTAAGTAAGAGACTAAGGGAAAAAACACACGGAGCCTCAGGAGATTGTTGTTAATTGTTGATTATCCACACAGTCTTATTGTCTCCCTGAATTATCAGCTCCAGCAACTGTGTAACACTTCATATGAAGTGTAGGCAGAGAATACAGACTAACTTGACTGACCGAGCAAAATGAAATCAGGAAGAGCAGTCTACTAAAAAGCGCCATTTATTTATTTATTTTTAAAAATATATTTCTTTATTGATTTCAGGGAGAAAGGGAGGAGAGAGAGATAGAAACATCAATGATGAGAGAGAATCATTGATTGGCTGCATCCTGCTTGCCCCCCATTGGGGATTGAGCCCCGCAATCCAGGCTTACATGTGCCCTTGGCCGGAATCGAACCCGGGACCCTCCGGTCCGCAAGCTGATGCTTTATCCACTGAGCCAAGCTGGCTAGGGCAAAAAGTGCCATTTTTTTGAGTGTTTCCTAAGCGCACTCCTACAATGATCCAAGGAAAATTTTAGGTGAAGCCATTTGAAAATGCTTTGTTGGAGGTCAAAACTAGTTTCAAGTTGGCAAGTTTATAGAATTCAATCTATACTGTTATCTCCATTTTATAGATGTGGAAACGGAGTCTCCTGTTCCAGTAGATGACTTTCCTGTGGTCTCAGGTTCAGTAAGTGGGTGAGCAGGGACTTGAAGTCAGGGCTATGCGATGTCCAGGACAGCTCCTTAGGGTTCAGTGTCACAGGTGGGTTTGGCCTCTCTGTTACCTGGGGGCTGCTTCCTTTAGTCAGATATGGGCTTCGCAGATTGCAAATACAGCGCTACCTTGTGTTCTCAGAAGATGTGTTCTGGGTGACCAAACACACGGACTTTGATAAAAGTTACATGGATTTCGATGGAGGGGTGGGAAGAGCCCCACCCTAAATGTGTGGTCTTGGGCACATGGCATAACCTTCCTCAGTTTCCTCCTGTGTTGGCATCTCCTTCATAGGGTGGTTGTAAGGGAGTAAATGAAACAATGACTGTGGAAGCTCTTACCCAATGCCTGGCACACAGCTTATGTCTGATAAGTGGAAAGAACATTCATTCTTAGATCTAATCGATCCCGTTTAGAAAAACAAATGTTTAAAATCACATTTTTAAGTGACAAGAAAAAATTCATAGCAACATTTGGATAAAAGTTGATACTCAAAAACCAAATAGCTGGGGTCGTTTTAAAAGTTTGCCATCAGAGCTTTGCAGTCTTAAGGCAAAACAACAACGATAGCATCAGAGAACAGAGCATATTGGATGGCAGAGGCATCCAGCTTCCTCTAAATACCTCCAAAACACCTCTGATCACAGCAATAAAGGAAACAGGGAAGCTCACTGCTGGAACTCGGTCAATAGTAAGCAGAGCACCAGGAGCACACGCTTACGATACACATGCCCATCAGTCATCAGATCTTCACTGAGTACCTAGTACTCTTCAGCCTAGAGATCAAATGGGGGTTGGGGGACTGCTGGTCAAAGTGATCCTGAAAAGCCTATGAGGTGAGTTTTCAATAAGTAGCAATCATCCATTTACCTGTTCCTATATTCAGTCACAGTGTATTTCTGCAAAGGAGGCAGACATAGAATGAAAAATTGAATGTGGAATTAAACAATGGAGAAGAGAGATCCAAACTAAATAAGGTCCCCATTCCAATTTCCGATGATATGCAATCTGTTGTCATGGGATAGCAAGACAAAAGGAAATGACTGCTGGCATGCATGCGTGTTTAATGAGGAACATTAGTGGAACATACCTTATCTGTCCTCTCCCAGTGTGGAAAAATCTGTATAAGAGAAGGAAGTCCTTAAAATAGTATCCCACGACCATCACCCCCGTGAAAACAGTGAAATCTGTGGTGGCGAAGCTCCTTTACAAACCAATCCTAGTATATTTCTTTAAAAAGGGAGAGAAAAAGCTCTTAGAAAAGAGGAAAGGGTTTCCGTAGTTCCTCTGTATATTTTTAGAAGAATGGCATCACTTTGCCGACTTGAATCTAGCGTCTGAGGGTTATAAACCACTTTCCTCAGTGTTTCCACTACATCTTTGCAGCCTGGCTGCTCTTCAGACACGAGTTTCTAACTCCTATTGGTCATTTCTTAGCTTCAGCCAAACGAAACTGTTGGCTTTTTAAGGAACTCGCCTCTCTGGTGGGAAAAGCATATCTATTTGTAAGGTGTCAAGAAACAGATAATAAAATAGATCCATTTTTGCCAGCACAATAATACTTCTTCAATCTGAGCCAGGGCTATGACTCATCTGCCTGTCTCCTCTTGTGGGATGGAAAGGGAGCTGTCTCCAGACCTTCGGCAGGCAGCTGGGAGGAGCGAGGGAGGTTCCTCTCACCAGCTAGGGCTGCTGCTCTGCTTTAAAAACCCACATGGCTCCGGAACTGCGTTTCTCTGGGCTGAAGTGGCCCTTGGCACTTCAGGATGAGAGGTTGGCCAAGACAACTCCATTTTTAATAACTTGTCTCAAGGTGGATGCTGGCACCAAGGAAGCGTCTGCCCAGAGCCAAGGCCGCCTCCGTGGGGCTCGAGGCAAGCTGGGCAGCGGGGTCTGAGCTGGCTTCTAACCATCTGACAGAACAAGGTGCCAGAAGGCAGCCTTTAAAGAGTGGGCTTTTCCTGTTTCTTTCTGGCTAGCAAAAATAAGTTTTATTGCCCCTGCCCCGATTTCCAATGCAATTCACATCACTGTAGAAAAATGAGAAAACACATATAAACAATGAAAAATAAAAATTTAAAATCCATTCATAATCCCACTGGCTACAATAACATACATATCTTTCTTTTTTTATTTTTTATTTTTATTTTTTATTTTTTTTTATTTTTTCGCTAAAAGTATTACAAAGGGTATTACATAAGTGTCCTTTTTTCCCCCCTGCCCTTGACAAACCCCAGCCCTCCTTTACCCCCCAGTGTCTTATGTCCATTAGTTATGCTTATATGGATGCATACAAGTCCTTCGGTTGATCTCTTACTCCCCTCCCTCCTGTCCCCCAACCCTCCCTCGCCTTCCCACTGCAGTTCGACAATCAGTTTGAGGCAGCTCTGCCTCTGAACATACATATCTTTAAAAAAAAATTCTCTCTTTGTGGTGTATAGCATTCTACTTTTGTAACTTGCTTTTTCCTTTTAACAATATGTTGTGAACATTATTCCATCCACTCTCTGACAACATGGTTTTTAATATCTTCACAGTATTCTATTGTACACATGTATGGGTATACCATAATGTATTTAAACACTCCTCTTTTGTTGGGCATGTAGGCTGTTTCCAATTTTCTGTTAATAGAAGACAGCATCAGTGAACATCGTCATGTCTAAATCTGTGCACACATCTGCAATCACTATCTGTGAACCTTCACCAACCGCATTTGGTCTTGGGAGAGAGAAACAAGACAGAAAATTGTAGCTAACGAAGTACTCATTGTGAATATCCCGAGACTTTAAGGTTATAAAGAATTTTTATGGACATGATCTCCTCTCAGCAGAGAGTGGGTTGTTTTAGTTTATTCTTGCCTTTATCGGGCATTGATTGAGCCCACAGGGGGTTCCTCGAGGATGAGGGGTGGAAAATTTCCTTCCACATTTTTATTGTGGGCGCTGTGTGTGCTGCACAGCCCCATCTGAGTCCAGACACCTTGTGGGAGGCTGGCAAATTGGGCATCAGGCTGTTCTCTCAGGTTCTTCGCTTCTGCCCTCCTTAACTGCCTCCTTAGCTGCCTGAGAAGCTAATGCAGTTATAGTGACTCTCAAGCACTGATTCAGAGGGAGAGGAAAATTGAGACGGAGGAAGGGAAAGAGGGAGAGAGAAGAACACTCTATGGCTCCAATCTCTGTTGTGCTCTGGCTCTGCTTCCTGTGGGGTTGTTTGTAAGCCTCTTAAACAGCAGCACTAGGATGACAGGTTCAGCCCTGCTGGAGGAATCCCTGGTTGCATATGGTGGCTGGTCCCACTGTGGCATTCACTTTGGGGCTGCGACTACTGTATTGGAGCTGCTTTTACAAGGACCCACATGGCTCCTATGTGGGCACCCTAAGGGACTGTTTTAGCCGTGCCCATCTTCCCGGATCCTTACACAGCTCTGTTGCATGGAAAGGGTCACCATTATTCCTATTGGGGAGAAGTGGGAGTCAAGACCCAAGAGGCTTAAGCAGCCACTAGAGTCCCTAAAGTGTTTAGGAAGATAAGAGAGTATCCAAAGACTGGATAGGGGCAATATTGCCCTAGCTTTTATTTTTTTATTATTTTTTTTTTAATATATTTTATTGATTTTTTACAGAGAGGAAGGGAGAGAGATAGAGAGTTAGAAACATCGATGAGAGAGAAACATCGATCAGCTGCCTCCTGCACATCTCCTACTGGGGAAGTGGGAGTCAAGACCCAAGAGGCTTAAGCAGCCACTAGAGTCCCTAAAGTGTTTAGGAAGATAAGAGAGTATCCAAAGACTGGATAGGGACAATATTGCCCTAGCTTTTAAAAGGAAGAAAAGAGTGGATTCCAGGAATAACATTGGTAGCATTTTTGTCACTCGCTAGCAAAACGTCTGTAGCAAACAGGTTTATAAACATTAAAAGAAGAAAATGGTGATCACCAGCAGCCAACATGGCTTCATTATCATGTCCCATTAAAATGACCGGGTAGCTTTCTGTAAATAGAGTCAATAGGTGTATAAATCAAGATAATTTTATTCAACTTCAATGCAGCAAGTATTAGTGGAGCACCCTCTGTGTTTCAGGTACAAAGTGAAGGGAAATGATTGTTGTACACAAAGCACTTGATGAATCTTACGTAATTCTCTTGCTGTTAGGTGGGTCTGGAACTGATTGAACAACCCTACCCAGGAAGCCTTGATTCATGATTCTTAGTTAGTGTGGAGGGAAGTCTCCAATGGAGTGACACAGAGCTCTATCCTTAGCTCTGGTCTATTTTATTTTTTTAAAAAACCAGTATATAGAAAATTAAAAAAACCCCCCCCCCCCCCCAGTGATTTAGAGGATGAATTTGGTTGTATTTATCACATGTGTAGATTACCCTGCTAGGACAGGTTAGGAAAGACTTGGGATTACTTGGAATTATATCAGGAAGACTAGAGGCCCGATGCATGAAGATTCATGCAAGAATGGGCCTTCCTTCCCCTGGCTGCCGTCACCGCCTTCACTCTGGCCTGGAGCTGCCTTTCCACCTTCCCATGCTGCCCAGAGGCCCAGAGCAGCTGGGGCAGTGCCTGTGTCATCGCCATGGTGACAACACAAGGATCCGCACCGACCCCGGCTGCTCTGCGCCTGCGTATGCAAATTAACTTGCCATCTTTGTTGGGTTAATTTGCATACCCACTCCTGATTGGTTTGTGGGCGTCACGAAGGTATGGTCAATTTGCATCTTTCTCTTTTATTAGTGTAGATATAATTACAAGGTCCTGGTTGTCCATAAACTCAACATGAGTCAACAGTGGGATAACAGTGCATGGCCACAAGAAGAGCAGGACTAATCCTCCTGTATTTGGGCTGGTATTATGGACATCTGGGGTCTCATGAACATCTGTTGACACATTTAAAAAAATATATTGATTTCAGAGAGGAAGGGAGAGGGAGAAAGAGATAGAAACATCATTGATCAGCTGCCTCCTGCATGCCCCCCATTGGGGACTGAGCCCACAACCCGGGGAATGTGCCCTTGACTAGAATCGAACCCAGGACCCTTCAGTCTGCAGGCCAATGCTCTATCCACTGAGCTAAACCAGCTAGGGCTTGTGACGCATTTTAAGGAGCTATACCAGGTTGCTCCTGAAAGAGTAGAACCAGAATAATGAAGGAGATTTGAAAAGCATTCTGTATGAGGAAGTTTGAGTGTCAGTCTGGGTAAGAAAGAAAACAAGGCATGACAGGATGGATGCCCTCCTGTGTGAAGACCTAGACTCTAGGCTGATGGACAACTAATGGATAAATGTTATAAGAAAGTAGAATTTGGATCTAGTGCCAGTCCAGGCCTGCTTGTCCTCAGATCCATTCCTTTCCCTTTCTCTGCTCTGTATGGAAGAGGTTTCCCTTTCTCTGCTCTGTATGGAAGAGGGCTGACCCCTGCAGGCTGCATTTGCCAAGCTCCTGGAAGCTGGCCTCTAGCTGGATCCAGCTAGTATGAGACACTGACAGAAGATTGGAGAGCAGGGGAAAGAAGAGCAAGAATATTCTCCTCAATCCTCTATCCCTCAGATCCTGGCACCTCCGGCAATGGCTGCATCTCCTCCATGGCTTCAGCTCCCACCAGATGAACCCACTGTGGTTCCAGCATCCATCTGGTGACCACAGCCTCTGTGTTCCAGTCACAGTACCTCTTCCCTTTCATACCTCCAGCCTGGGTGGCATTGGCCTTTTGCTGTTGCTAATAGGTTGCCACATTGTCTTCTGTTTGGCTTCTCAGCTCTTCCATCACTTAGTTAATGTGGAGGGAAGTCTCCAATGGAGCGACACAGAGCTCTGTCCTTAGCTCTGGTCTATTTTATTTTTTTCTACAGCCAGTTCTCTTTATTACACTTTTGGAAAAATATAACTTCTGCTTTCCTAGTTGGACCTATTAGTACAGGCACATAGAGGAAAGAGTATTTTAATGAGTACAGGTGGATGACTATATTGTGGGAGGCTGGAATCCATGATCTTTAGGATTCCTTTGGAAGTTGGGGCACATGCTCAGATCCTCAATGTGGCCGAGTTGGGACTAAACCTCAAGGTTCCTGACCCCTATGCCAATACTCTTTTCTCTCCTTCTGCATATATCTTTACTAACCATCCACCTGTGATTTGTCGTAATCACTCTTCTTATCTATGGAAGGGAAAAGTGAGTCTCCTATATAATTTTTCTTGTTTAATTCTCTTGGAATTATGTGACAACCCAGTTCAATAATGATCACTTGCTAATTATTTTACAGAACAAATACTGCTTGCCAAGTGTTGAGTGGAACCTTTTTTCCTCTCTTCAAAGCATTTGCTACTTAGAAAAACTAAATACATATTCCTGTCTGGAACCTTCATTTACCTAAGTCTCTGATTTCATAACATCTGTGTTGAGTTGAGGGCTGTAGAAGAGAAATGGGCTGTTCAAGGCTACCTAGTCTGACTCCATTTTAGATATAAAGAAGCGAATCCAGAAAGATGGAACAACTTGCCAAAAGTTAGGGGCAAAAGTGAGACTAGAACCTAGGTCTCCAGCTCTAGTTCAGGACAACCATCATACTGCCAGGCTCCTTCATGGACCCTTTACTCTGCTTCTGCCTTCTACTCCCAATATCTTTCCTCAATATAGATATTCCCCCCCCCCTCCTGCACACCAGTGTTCCAGTAACCCATTTCACCTAGAATGGAATTATCAAAAGCAGGACTTGACCAATCTTTTCAATTTCTTCATCTCATCAACAACTTTCTTCTATTCCCTTCTCTTCCCTCCCTCCCTCCCCTTCTCTTCTGGATTCTCAAACTTTCCATTCCTCTCTGCTCTCTAGCCAACTATTTCTTTCCCACCCAGTCTTCACTGGAATTGTTCTTTAATTGATCCCTCTCTTCTGTGTTCAAAGCTCAACACTTTCAAGGGAGGAATCTTTCACGCACTGCATCTGATTTCTAGTTGCCAAAAGCTTTTGCTCATTCTCTGATAAAAGCCATACATTAATGTCATCCCTGTGCCAATCTCTATTATTTCCCTGATTTCTCCACTGTGGATGTAAGCATATAACACCTCAAACAGTATGTATAGATGGGAAATCCTCTATAGAATATAAAATTTATTTTAGTTTAAACCATTAACACATATTGTCCCACGGGAGTTTCCAGTGCTTGAACAACGTTCTCCTTTGGCTGTCAGTATCAATCTCAGCTGGTTTTTAGATCTTTCCAAATTTGTTATCTAGACATTCGTAAGTGGTTATATTTATTGAAGCTCTTCTGGTTAACATCATTACAATGCAATATTTTTCAGTCACAGTGACCCTGTTCAAATGAACAAATCCTCCCCCCAAATAGACACATTGACACCATATTTCCAGTTGGCTTAATTATATTCTTCTCTCCTTCCAAATCATGTGTTACTTTCTCCCAATGTGGATTTTGTCAGATCACATAGTTGTCAAGAAGCCATGAACTCAGTTCACCCTTCACATACTCATACTTTAATTTCTCTTGATGAAGTTGATAGGTCTAAGGATTGAGTATTGGGTTTCTGGTTCAGAAATAAGTGTAGGGGACACCTTTTTCTTTCCTTAGCACAATGACATTGCTGCAAACAGAAATAGGGAGTGGCCCTCAGGAAAGAGGACAGCCTTGGACATCATAATGCTGTCCTCTCTAAGATACAAAGTGGAGGGTGGGGCCAGAGCAACCCACACTCTCAGTTCCAAACAATCACATCTTCCAAAGTCTCTGTTGTGTCCCAGGGTGCCAGCAGCCTCCCAGTTCCTCAGGCTCATAGTCTTCAAATTAGTTCCCTAATTTCTGTCTTATTCTTACTTTGGCATTCACAGTCTTATTAAGTTCTACTGCTATTTCTTTCACAAGTCTTTTGATTTTACCCCTTTCTTTTCATATCTACAGTCTCCCTCCACCCAGCTCTTCACTCATGTCTTTATTGCTGCAACAACACTTTCTCCATCCTTGCCCACATCCCACTACTCCCAAGCCAGAGCTCAAGGCCTCTCTCTTCACCTGAGAACTTGCGTCTTTACCATCTGCTCTGCTCTCCATGCATGGGAGAGCCCTGAATATGTATCAAAACAAAGAACTAGCCAGAGTCTAGGCAGTGATGGGTTTGTCCCACGTCCACCCCACTTCAATCTCTGCTTGCTGCCTGCCTTGCTCCACATTTAATTTATCTGGCTCTCTGTTTGTGGCAGCCCCATCCCTGGTGTGTGAGCCCCTTGCCCCTCTTCCCCCAGTCTCCCTATCTCCTCCCTGCCAGCCAGCGTGCTTTTCTGTGAAGACTCGAGGTTTGGACTCTCTGGCTTGGCCTCAGGCCCTTCTCCCAGAATTATCCTCATGGGAACTTTTGGCCAGTGTGCCATGGTGTCCCTGGAACCCACATCCTGTCCCTGGCATTGCCTCTGGACTACTGAGTGTTGGGTAATTTCTGCTGTGGTAGATTGAAGACACCTGGATTTTTGTCCTGGTTGTTTATAAACTTGATGTGTGACTTCAATTAAGTCAGTGCTGCCTGTCCCAGGCCTTTTCAGATGCCCGTTTTGAGGACCTATAGTTTGCCATCTATCATGCCTTGAACATGCCCCCCTACTTCATTGCTAACATACTGACCAACTCCCCTTCCCCCCATGAGACAAGGGAGGGGATGAGTCCTGTAACCTGGTGTCCAGCATACCCAGGTCCCTGTGTGTCTGCTGACTCAGTTTTCCCTTTGGCTGTGCCTCAGTGTGTAAGCCAGTGTGGTTGGGCTTTGCCTCAGTTTCCCCACTTGCACTCATGTGTCCTCCTTGGGACAGTAGCCCCATCCTGAACACTGACTCTTTCTGAGGTCTGGCATCTCCTGTTACTTGAGGCAACATGAGCAGTCAGTTTTCATCTCCAGAGCATTTGCCTAAGACAACCTGCCATTTGTAGATTCTTACTTTGCTTTAAAAATTAATTTCATTGGGTATTTTTGAGTGGCCCAATGCAATTTTTTTTAAAAAAGTACTAGCTGTCTTACAACATCTTTTAAAAGAATATAACCCCAAACCGGGAGAAGTCAGAAATTAAAGGCCCATGAACCATCAAAAAAGATATCTTTGACTCAAAGGAGAGTCCCTTAGGCTCTCACTCATAATCTGGTTTTCTTTCTTTATCCCCAAATTCTGTCAGGTGTGAAAACAAGAGGGAGGGATGGAGCAGGCACTCCAGGCAGCACCGGAGCCAGAGTGCAGGAGCTTCTGGCCTTGCCCACATCCCCTCAGCATTCATTTTCCCCTACATCCTGCTGGCTTCCTACCGCAAAACCTGCAGACGCCTGGAAGTACCAGGGAGCTAAGGGGAGCAGCTCTCAAAGAATGATGGAGAGGCCCTGGCTGATGTGGCTCAGTTGGTTGAGCGTAGTCCCATGCATCAAGAGGTGGCCAGTTGGATCCCAGTCAGGGCACCTGCCCATGTTTCGGGCTTGATCCTCATTAGGGGGCGTGCAAGAGGCAGCCAATCGATGTTTTTTTCTCTCTCACTCCTCCTCCCGCTCTCTCTAAAATTAATAAAAACATATTTTTAAAAAAGAATGATTTGGGGGTATGCTCTAGGTTCCTGTTCCTCAAGTGGGACAGCTCTGCAGAGTCTTGTAGAGGCCCCCACGGAGCCCCAGCTGCCTCCAGGGGTAAGTTGCACCTGTAAGGCATGCACCTGTACAGGCTGCCTTCCCTCTCCTGTCACACTCTCAGCCCCTGCTGTTGTTGGAATCACCTCCCAAACAGCAACTTGCCCTCAAATCCTTATCTCAGAGGCTGTGTCTAGGAACCAATCCTAAACCATGGCACAAGAACAAAAAGCTGAGACATGATGGAAAAAGAAAATAGAAGAACTTTGAAACAGCAGAGACAGAAACGAAAGTATTTGGGGCCCTGGGGTTTTAGCAAGGACCAGTGGGACTCAAGGGTCTGTGACCTAATCACTGAGGGCTGTCATCACGATCTGGGTATAACGTATACTCTTGAGGAGGCCTGGGGAATAAGTACCACATTTTAGAAAGGTTTTTGCCTGAAAGAGTGAAAATAGGTTGTGACGCTTAAAGGAATAATTCCTTAGCTATCTAGAAACTTGAGTTTCCTGCACAACCCTTTCCTTAATAGCCAGGATTTATTGGGTTTTCAATTGAACTAAAATCATTGACTTCAACCTTCAAAGTCCCTGGCTCCAACAGCTTGGCTCATTTAGATTTGTATTCTTTGTGTTTTTCATCGTCTTTGATTTCATCCCTTCCTCTCCCCAGTTTGCATAATGGAGCTCTTTTGAAAAAAAAGCCTTCCTTCTCATGGAAGCCCCTTTTCCCACTTGACCACCTCAGTGGCCCTTGTTGTGCACCATTATCTCATTCTCCGGGTACAGGGATCGGCTCTGCATTCAGTATTCAGAAGGCCAGTGTACTTCTGTTTTGTTTCCGATCCAAATTGATTATTTTTTCAGTTTTCATCCAGATGTTTGATATCATGTAAACACAGCTTGAAAGTGTTCCTGAACTGCTTACAGATGTACACCCATGAAATCCTTTCCAAATTATATATAATGATGATGCTCTGGGTCTATTTATATCCGTGTCACAGTCTCTGGCTTGAGTTTTAGCTACAAGTCTAAGTTAGAAAGAAAGTGGAAAACTCACATGTATGGGTGATTTGTCTATTTGATTCAAGACTCCAGATATTTGGAAATAGGAATTGACGTCATTTTCCACTGAATGCTGGCTTGTCTATAACTATGGCGTTATGGACTGAATGTTTGTGTCCCCTGCAAACTCAACTGTTGAAGCCCTGCTCCTCAATGCAAAGGTGTTTGAAGATTGGGCCTTTGGGAGGTTATTAGGGTCGGGTGAGGTCATGAGGGTGGAGCCCTTATGATGGTATTAGTGGCCTAATAAGAAGAGACACTAGAGAGCAAGCACACCGTGAGAAGCTGGCCATCTGCAGCCCAAGGGGAGAGGCCTCAGCAGAACCATGCTTGCACCTTGATCTTAGACGTCTAGCCTCCCTAATGATGAGACAT
This sequence comes from Myotis lucifugus, assembly GCF_000147115.1. Classification (NCBI taxonomy): domain Eukaryota; kingdom Metazoa; phylum Chordata; class Mammalia; order Chiroptera; family Vespertilionidae; genus Myotis; species Myotis lucifugus. The sequence goes on along the minus strand of NW_005871071.1, from coordinate 6,449,823 downwards.
TTGTTTTAATTTATGTTGTTTAAGCCACCCCAGTCTATGGTATTATGTTATGGCAGCCTGAGCATAATAATACACACAGGGACCCCGGTCTGTTGATCCATTTAACATATGGTTACTGTAACTCTAAAACCTGCTGCACACCTATTTAGACCAAGCCAAGACCTCCTCAGCTGATGTCTGGCACCAGAAAGACACCCTTTAACCCTTTAGGCCCACTTAGTTCTTATCAAAATCTTGGTTGCAGGATATGGTATTTATGTGTGATTGTGTAAAGGATGTCCTAGCAGATTGCATTTTTTAAAGATGGCAGCAACAATATCTCCTGTCCACATGTTTGTCTACAGCGTGACTTTGACAGGCTTCCTATCAAGAAATGGGGTCTGTGTCCTCCCCCCCATAATCTGTGTGGGCTTGTGACTTGCTTGTAACCAATCAAATGCAGTGAAAGGGACTTGGTATAATTCTGGGGCTTGGCCAGAAAAGAGTATACAGCTTCTGGCTGGTTCTATGGGGGCACTCACCTTCGGAGCCCTGAGCTGCCATAGGAGAATTCTTACTACCCTCAGGCCTTCATGCAGTGAGCAAGCCATGGCCTAATAGAGAGGCCAGTGTGAGCACTCCTGTTCCAGCCATCAGCCAGATAAACCCCCAGACATGTATGTGAAGATGCCTTCATATTTCAGCTTTGGAGTGGGCCCTAGGTGAGCCCCGAACATCTCCAAATTCTTAGCCCACAAAACTGGAAGCAAAATAAAATGGTAGTTGTAAGTTACTAAGTTTTGGTGTAATTTGTTATGCATCTATTGTAACTGGAATGGATGTATATTTCATTGATTCCTCTGTGACTAAAATTCCACCCCTGTGATCAAGCCAGACCAACAGGAACTCTCATTGCTGTGATCTTTCTTGAGCAGCCCTCGTGTGTGGTTCTGTACCAACAGGCAGGAGCAGAGGCAGCTCTCCTGCAGAGCTGTGCTGAGGACGGGGCAGAGTTCACTTGCTTAGCGCTTACCGCAGGGGAAACAGCATTTCCTGGAAACAACTGGAACCTTGCATTTTGAATCTTACTGTTGCTCAGCTTTCCCTCTTTGCTTTGGCTTCTGGGAAGCTCAGGATCAACTTAGTGACTAACCTGTAACAATTAATTTTATCTTTCGTATCCTGTTGTATTTATTTTTGTAAGCTCCCTCAAAATACATTTGGAACAAGGTGAGATAGAAATGAATTAATGGGAGGATGAATGTCTCTCCGATCATTCTAGTACATATTTGAGAATAGCATTAGACTAAGCTAGTTGTAGTGTATAGGTTTTTTACAACTAAACACCAAACGTATTTTACATTCTCTAAAACGAAAATAGAAGAAACTAAAAGGGGTAGTCTAGACCAGCAATTAAAAGAAAGAATAATCCACTACAAAGAATATAATGTTATTTAGTAAGCAGCACAATGAGATACTTAGATAAGGAAAGCAATATTTATAGAGCACTCCCAGCCATTCTCTAGATCCGTTATGTACACAATTTCATTTAATCATATTTATTCTGATAAAACAAACCGATGGGCAAAAAGTTGTTTTATTTTGCAAATAAAGCAGCGGAGGCTCAGAAACTGAGAGGTTAATAGGTTTGCCCAGGATCACACAGCTAAGTGGGAGAGCTGAGACTCACACCCCACTCCCTTGCCAGTTATGGTGGGTGTCAGTGATACCTGTGAGGCCCACATCAGTTAGAATTCTCCCCCTGGCACAGACCACGTCCTGTTCAAGTGAACACTGTGCAGATGCATCTCTGTCATGGGAGTGGGTCTTATTGTCATCAGTTTTCCCTTGGAGGCAGCAGGCAGGGAGGGCTGGGCCACAGGAGAGGGGACAGCGACACGCCTGCAGGAGAGACTCTTACACAACCACCGCTTGCTGAGCTCACACTTTCGGAATGGGATGTTTTGTTTTCTTTTCCTCCTTCCGTGTTATCACCACCATACCCAGCCCTCTCTGGAAAATATCCCGCTTCTTCAGGGAAGCTCCCAGAAAACCTCTCAGATGTTGGCCATGGCTGTGGGTGAGGTTTCTGTCTCACTCACCAGGGTGACAGCCTGCTCGTTTCCGGACACTGTCACACGGAGAGGCGTTTGCCATTTCTCCCACATATGGACAGGAACTGCAGAAATGTGTTCTTGGTACCGAAATAATTCCTCTCAATGGGTTCAGCCGTGAGCAGATGGGTGAGCATCGTGACCGGGGCTTCTGGGCGGGGGGTTGGACTTTCTTGCACTTGGTGTTGTGACTTGTTCACAGTAACCGTACCCTGCCTGCTGCGTCCTGTACCAGGCGGTGATTTCCAGCACCAGGGAGAAGGAACCCCGACTTGTGGGCGAGAGCTCCACCCCAGCTCGAGCCACTTTTATCCGGGTAGTGCCACCGGAACTATGACTTAATTCTCAAATTTCTCTAATGACTTGTCTGCATACATGGCCTTTTGGTTGCTGTTGGAGTGAGCCTTAGAAGTAGATGTGAAGTGACTCAAGGGGTGTGATTTGGGTGAGCCAAACAGCTTGACACATTTCCCCTGCTGGCCACGGTGCCTGGCAGAGGGACCAGCTGGGCGAAGGGCCTGGATAGCGAGCCGGGTGGTGTGCCGAAGGGCCAGCAAGGGGCCTGGGGGCTGCGGGGAGGCCTGGGGAGGGTGTTTGGGGAGGAGGACAGAGAGGAGGAGGCAGGCAGGAATAGTTATTTCTGATTCCCACTGTGAGTGCGGGAAGACTTGGAGTAAACCCTTGACTTGATGCAGCCTCTCCTCCCGAGGGCCAAGAAGCTCCATGCAGGGCCCCAGCTCACCTGGACGAGGCCCTGGAAACTCCCTGCCCATTTCCCTGGGGCTGTAAACCGTCCCTCCCTCTGCATCAGCAAGTACCATCCCTTTACATGCTCCCTGGGATGGCCCCTGCAGCCTTCAATTGGCCACCCCCATCCCCTACCCTGACACCAGGTGGGAGCAAGCCACCTTGTAGATTGGCTCTCCTTAGCCCTGCCCTGCTCTAGCCACTTGAATCTGGGTTCCAGCTTCTGTGCCGCCCTCTATGACCCCAGCCAATCCTCCACCCCATCCTCCACCCCGTTCCCAAGGTTGCTCCTGTCTGCATGAAATCAGTGCATGGGAAAGGAGGCTGTGGACAACACCTCTCTCCTCACAATTTTGGCCGGGCCCCACCCTAAGTAGGTCTCTCCTGCTCTTGGGAGATTCACTGAGTGATTGGTATGTGCTAAGCTTGTGCTTTACATGTGTCAAGATTTCCCAATGAGATGGGGCTTTTATTTTTTATTTTTATTTTTAAAATATATTTTTATTGACTTTTTTACAGAGAGGAAGGGAGGGGAATAGAGAGTCAGGAACATTGATGAGAAAGAAATATTGATCAACTGCTTCCTGCACACAAACCCACTGGGGACGTGCCCACAACCAAGGTACATGCCCTTGACCAGAATCGAACCTGGGACCCTTCAGTACACAGGCCGATGCTCTATCCACTGAGCCAAACAAGTTAGGCTGAGATGGGTGCTTTTAAAGAAAGGCTAAGTCACTTGCCCAAGGTCACACAGCTGGTCGATGGTAAAGTTTTGGTTGAAATCCGTCTGTCTTTCCCCAGAGCCCCTCCCAGGAAAGGGGCCACAGTTGAGTGTGTTCAGCGAGAGTTTCTGAGCAGAGCGTTGGAAGGGGCAGCTCCATGGCTCAGGCTTGGAGATGCTCATCTGTGCCCCCTGTCACATGGCTCACCCGCCAGGAACGAAGGTCCTGGAAACAACCTGCTAAACCTCACAGTGACGGCTCTACTTCACTAGCATCCAAAACAGTGCTGCTCCTCTGGCCTGGAGAAAAGAACCTGCGTTTGTAGCATTTCCCCCAGGTATAGATGTTCTTTCTCCTGGCCCGAATGCCTGGCTTTGTACATCAGACATTTGCTGAGTGCTTTCCGGGTACCATGGACTGGGGACACAGCTAATTATGGCCTGGTCCTGGCTGTCATAGGACATCCAGAACACAAGACCAAGTGACCTCTTGAGCTGGCTGCACCATGACCCTGTTTTCCTGAGGAAAAGGCCATGCTGCTGCCTCCCCCACAGTTCCCCTGAGATCTGCAGGTTCTCACTGAGCCCCTACTATCTGGGAAGTATGGGTGAGGCCTGCTGAGGGTACAGAGAGAAATGGGACCCTCTCAGCCTTAAGGTCTCAGTTAGCTAGACTGGGGTGGGGAGGAATGGGGTGTGTCCAAGACAAATACCCAAAAACTTGACTAGCAGGCAGAACATAGGCCCCTGGTTGCTTAGCTATGTGCTTCAAAACAACACAAAACAAAACACAAATTAAATAAAGGCAATGCTATTTTAACAAGATGGGCCTGCAATGAAAATGAACATGATCTAAAACATTTCTTCAGAGAACATTCAAACTGCACATTATTTTCAGCAAACTTAAACCTCACATAGTTTTCCAGGAGGTTTCCCGGAGGTTATTGCTTCTGTGCAGTTGGTTATGTCTGTTTTCCTGTAGTCCAGATGTAAAACTCATAGGGAAAGTCACCCCCCATGTCCAGGATTAAAGGCCAAAATATGTACACAATTTCCCTTGGTTCGCCGAGATGTCTCAGGATAATTTGTTTTCTGTTGCTGTTTCATCCAGGTCTCCCCACTTCCTCAGGGATTTCTGGGGCGGGCCTTTCCCAGAGGGCACTGCGGGGGGATCATTCCTCAGGTGGCACCTGTGGGGCACAAGGAAGGACTCAGCTGCCAGCAGGGAGTGTGATTTGAAAGGTGTCAAAGCGTCCCCTCTGCCACCAAGTGTGGCCCCCGTCACCTGCCATGGTGCCTCCAGTCCCACCATTAGAGGTTGGTTCCCTTGGATGACATTGTTTTCAAACGTGTTCTGAGGGCACAATGGCAATGCAATGGAGCTCCTTCTGCAAATGAGCTCTTGTATCCAAGGCCCAGATGTACATAATGACGTGAATTAGGGATCTCTCTCTCCTGGCATTTTAAGTGAAATTCCCTAGACATCTCCCCCTTTTTGCCATCTTTCTTATCTGTTTTCACACCCTGATGAAGCCCTGGGGTGTGACAGCCCTGTGGTCCCCTCAGCTTCCGGCTCTTGCATTTCATTTTCTTTTGCATCCCCCCTGCCGGTGGATGGGGGCTACACTTGGTGGCCACACTTTGGTTTCCATGGGACACCCATTATGGAAAGTGTTTTGTGAGTTTTGAAGATGTCCCTGAAGATTCTGTGGAGATCAAAGGAGAGTTCACTCCACCAGCAGGCTCACCCTTTCCCCCCTGTCTTCTCTCACACCCTGACCCTCCTGGGGCTCCAAATTCTTCTCCTTGTACTTGGATGACCAGCTGGTGACCTCAGCTCTCCTTGGACCCACCGAATCCCTTCTCACCACTGCACATGCTCCTTCTGCTGGGTCCTGGAAGACTCCATTGTTTTCCTGCCGCTTGAGCTGGAGATGGGAGTCATCCCTCTCTGTGTCCCATGTGCAAATACCACATCCTATCTACCCTAAACATCCCCATTTCTCCAGGCTGGATAGAATTCACTCAGTGTGTGTGTGTGTGTGTGTGTGTGTGTGTGTGTTGGGGGAGGCATTAGGGAGTAATCTGCTGGTGGAAGAGGGGTGGGACTGGGGGCTCTTTTCCCAGCTATAGGTGCATAGCCAATGCCCTGCTTTAAATTGAGTATCAGTTTACTTGGGGTGACTTTTGCAGATGAGTTGATAGAGATTATGGGCAATGGCTAAGGTCCCCCAACCCCTCCACCACTACAGTTACTTCTCTCAATCCCCACTGCTGCTGTCTTCACTGAGGGACATAGAATGATGGAATGATGGCATGGCCTTCCCCCCTTTCTGATCCGTTCTCCACACAGCCTTCTAGACTGGCTTCCAGAGATTGAATCTGATCCTGCTGTTCCCCAGCTTCAGTGACCTTCACTGTCCTACAGCTGAAGACCCACATTCTTTACAGGACCTGCAGGGCCCACCACAGTCTGAGCTCACTTCTCTGGCATTGCTCTTGTCTCCCCAGAATCCTTGTTCTCCATCCCAGCCAGGCTTACCTGTTTTCAGTGCCCTGAGTGCACGCGTGGTATTCGCACAGGCTACGCCATCTGCCAGTAACACTCCATTCCCATCACCCGGGGAAGCTCTCTGTGTCTCAGATTAACCTCCCACGTGGACAGCACTTCTTCTGGGCTAGGTTCTTCACACCCTAGACTATCCTATAGGGTGCTGGCTCGGGAATTTTTTGCTAGAGATGATAATAATGGCCACACAGCTGAGGGCTTCCCTTGCTGACAGTATGTGGCAGTACTGCTGTCCTGAGAGGCCAACCTGCCCACAGTTGTATCCCCAATATCTGGCACAAGCCTGTCACATGGAAAGTGATCAGTGAATATGAGCTGAATGAATGAGCGGATGAATGAATGAATGAATGAATGAACATGGTGCCAGAGGGATGTATCTGTGTGAAAATAGATCTCATGATGTTTCATCTGGAAAAGAGATAACAGGCAGAGAGGGATGCTGTGCATGATTGTGAACCTGAGGATGCTGTGAAAAATTGTTAGAGGATTAGAAAAAATGTGTGTAAAGTGCTGAGCACAGCGCCTGGGACCCAGTAAGATTTCCTGAAGGACACTTTCCATCCCCTCTTATCCTCTTCGTACCCATTCTACCCAACCCCAACTTTTGACAAAGGATTGAATTATAGGCAACAAGCAGAGAGTTCAGTGAAGCAGGTTTTTGCCCCTGGGTAGGAGAACTTCCTAAGAGAATATTCTGGAAAGGAAGGGGATCCTTGTGACGGTGACATCACTGCCCCGTAAACATATGATGTTGAAACAAGGGCGGCATATAACAGAGATGTGGGCATGGGGTGGACCAGATGTCTTTTAGGTTTCCCTCCTTCCCCAAGAAGCTCTGATTCTATTATATCATCTTTAAAAAAAAATCCTTTGTTGCCATAATTTCAAATAGGTGTAGGGAAGCTGCAAATTCAAATATAAGAGAAATCTCAAGAAAATTACATTACTAGGAAGTAAAAAAGGTTTGGCATTTGTTCAAGAAAATTTCTATTCTGCCACCGTATCTTGTTCCAGAGGTCTTGCCAAACTAAATTCTTTATCAGTGGCTAGTCTTCTTTGGCTGGACTCCCTCCCACAATGAACCTTGACCATTGAGCACCAACCGCCACTTGTTGGCTACTACCTTTCTTTCTCTTTTAGGTATTAAAGGAGAAAGCAGAATTTTCAAGTGTGCTTCTTATTCCAAGCAAGAGTGTGGATTTATTCTGGACATTTTGGTCTCTGTCAATAAAATATATAAGATGTTTAGGTCAGGGTTTTTCAACCTTGACTCTCTGACATGTTGGGCCTGACAGTTCTTTGTTGTGGAGGGTAGTCCTGTGCATTTTACAATGTTTTAGCAGCATCATTGGCCTCTACCAACTGGATTCCATAGCACCTCCCCAGTGGTGACAACCAAAAATGTCTCTAGATATTGTCAAATGTCCCTTGGAGAGCAAAATCACGCCTGCTTGAGAACCACTGGTCTAAATAAAAAATTTGGAAGTCAGTCCATCATCCAGATGTTCTGTTGGTCTAGGTAACTTACACACTGAATTTGAAACCCAGTTTTCCTGACCTCATAACCCGGGCTTAGGAGGTAGGACCTCAGGGTAATTAAGATAAAGGATCTAGAAGCCAAATGGCCTGGATTCAAATCCCGAATCTCCTAGGTCTCAGTCATTAACCTCTGTAGGCTTAGTTTCTTCCTTATGAAGTGGGGCAATGATAGTATTTACATAACTTGATGTGAATTAGGGATCTCTCCCTCCTTGCATTCTGGATGGTCACGCAGATTAAATGAGATGTTTGCAAAATGCTTATCACAATACCTGACATCTAATAAGGCTGAAATCCATGTGGCCTATAATTAATTGTTTGTGACAATAACTTCCCATGATGAAAAAGATAACAAATATCTGCATGCATTTGGCAGCATAGGCTAACTGCTATAACAAACAACCCTGAAGTTTGTTATATAAGAGGGTATTTTTCACCCACCCAATAATCCATCACTGGTGTTTCTGGTAGGACTGCTCTCCTGGGCAGCTCCAAGCAGTGACTCAGGGACCGATGTGCCTTCCATCTCTTGGCCCCTCCACAGGATCTTTCCTGAGCATAAATGTCCTGTGTGTGTGTGTGTGTGTGTGGGGGGGAGGGCGGGGGGGACTTCTGGGGTCAAATGCATTTGAGAAATAATGCACTTATAACTTCTTTCTTGGAGATAAAATGTGTCCATTAACATATGAAGGACTCTAATGAGTTCTATAGTAAAACCCGTTGAACTTCATTTCTCAGTAAGTCAAACAAATCTCAATAAGTCAAACTTATTTTGGCATTGCCCTCCCCTCTCCCTCCTCCCCTTTTTTAAAAAAGTGCCCTACCAACTGTTAACATCCCATAGAACAAATGTCCTGTGGCGTGGCCTTTGGGAATCTGAATTCTGGTTCTGAGCAGAGGAATGATGTGGTCAGGCCTATGTATCAGGAAGGGAATTCCAGTCTCAGCTTAAGGTATGGTTTATAAAGGTGAGTGATTACACCCAAAGGGAAGGCTTTTGTCACAATGCAGGCAATGACAGAGGCCCGAACTAAGGCAGTGGCAGTGGGGTGGGAGAAGAGGGACTAGAGACATAACGGACATGTCTTAGTCTGTTGGGGCTGCCATAACAAAACACAGGCTGGGTGGCTCAAACAGCAGAAGTTTATTATTCACAATTCTGGGGGCTGGAAAGTCTAAGAGCAAGATACTGGCAGGTTTGGTTCTGGGGGACTATCTTCTTGGGTTGCAGATGGCCACCTTCTTGATGTGTTCTCACATGGCAGAGGGAGGGACAGGGAAAGAGAGAGAGAGAGAGAGAGAGAGAGAGAGAGAGAGATCTTTGGAGATTCTTCCTCTTCTTGTAAGGACACAGATCCCATCATGGGGCTCCTCCCTCATGACCTCATCTAAACCTAATCACCTCCCAAAGGCCCCACCTCCAAATGCCATCATAGTGTGAGTCAGGGTTTCAAGATATGGATTGCGGGAGTGGAGGGGGTGGGGTTGGGGGGTGGAGGGTGGGGGGAGTATACAAGCATTCAATCCATAACAATTCTACATTTCAGCAGTAGAATTACTTGGACTTACCAGCTACGTGACTGTGGAAATGGAGATGTTAGCATTGTCTACACTGAATGAAAGGAAAGCATAGATGTAAAGGCTGAAAGAGAGGTCTTGGAGGTTTGGAGGGAAATTGATGAGTCTCTGACATCATCCAGAGCAGCGGTCGCCAACCTTTCAGACCTCACGGACCACCCGTGGTCCATGGACCACCAGTTGGTGACTGCTGATCCAGAGGAAGATCATCAAATAGAAGAGCAGAAGGCTCAGGGCAGAGGGTTTGGAGATGATCAGTCATAGAGGAGAGAGGAGGGCTGGGGTTGAAGCATGTCCCAGAAGTCAGAAAAGAGTGTGTTTCTAGAAGGTTCAGGTATCAAATGCTGCAGAGGAATCTTCTGGGAAAGGGAAGAAAAACAAGCATTGGATTGGACCTGGATTTAAGAGCACAAAGTTATAGGATGCAGGAGTGGAAGCTGACCTCAAGGCTTAGGGCGACCATGCAGCTAACAAGGGTAGACCCCTCTCTGGGAAGTTTGACTAGATGCAGCAGGCGGGGGTGGGGGGGGGAAATTGGAGGAAGGGATTTAGGGGAGAGAGTTCTGAACCTTTCTGTAGAGAAGGGAGTCAGAGGTAAGAGGGAGATAGAAGACACCAGACGAAGGGGATCTGGGAGAGGAGGAAGGAGGACCCTTCCTTTGAGAGGAGGGCAAACACAATGTTGAGGGTAGTGCAGAGGAATTGAGAGCTACAAAGCAGGAAAATGGAGGGAGTCCCCTGTCTTTTGAGGGATGTAGACAGTGAGGGTGTTGGTGAGTAGACAGAAGAGGGAGAAGGGTTACTTTTGAGGAGATGTTACCAAGCTGCCACAGCTCACTTTACAAGCATTTTTTTTTCAAAATGGAAGCATCTTTATGGCTTGTGCTGATCATAAGCATAATAATACTTATAAAAATTCCAAATATTCAGAAATATAGACAGATGACATTGAAATTTGAAATTTTCTCATTATCCCACATCCCAGAAATTCTCTCTCTCTCTCTCTCTCTCTCTCTCTCTCTCTCTCTCTCTCTGTTTTGTTACAAAAAAATTGGATTGTGCCTGCTGCTTTGCACCCTGGACATCTTTCAGCTTCATTCATATGATTCTTACTGTTTCATCATTTTAATGATAGCATAGCATTCCATTTTCTGGATATATCATAAAGACTTTTGTTCCTTAAGCTACATGATTTAAAAATGTTTAGAGGCCAAATGGGGTTATATGCACTAAAGACTAGACACACAGAAAAATTTGAGGACAGAAATAAAATGGTCCCAGGATGTGGGATTATCTTGGAAAACAACTCCATTTTTTACAGTTGTTCCTACTCTGGTTCCTCGAGGAGCTGTTTTTTCTCATCTTTCTAGTTATACATAATTTCTGCAGAATCATTCCCAGCACAATCACTCGTTAAAATATGTTATATTTTATTTGCAAATGAAAATATACTGCCTCCTGATATGAGACATTGAGAACTCAGCATCCCTTACCTAGCAAAAGGGCATACTCTGAATCTAATAATGACAAAACATCTGACAAACCCAGATTGAGAACATTCTACAAAATAACTAGTTATTCTTACAACTTTTCTGTGAATATGGAATTATGTCTAAAATAAAAATTAAAAATGAAAATATTTTGAATGAAAATATGAATATAAACACTTTTATTTTTATTATTGCCCGAAGACCTAAACAAGCAGCTTGAAGTGTTTCCTTGGAAATGGTTGAGTCATGACTCATTAACCTTAAGGAAAATCACAGAAATTTTGCTTTCTTTGTCACTGTTGCTGATCACTCACCAGCTTTTATGCCTGGTCCTGACGACACACAATCTATCAGCTCTCTCCCACACTTGACCTCCTCTCATTGAATTTGTCCATCCATCTACTCACTCCTCCCCAGCCTGGTTGGGGCTTGTGCAGAAGGCAACCAATTGGTGTGATGTTTCTCTCTGTCTTTCCCTCTCTCTTCCACTCTCCCTAAAAATCAATGCAAAAATATTCTCGGGTGAGGATTAACCAAAAAAAAAAAAAAAAGAAAGAAAAAAAGAAAGAAAGAAAGAAAAAAGCGAGGCCCTTTCCACCCACTTTCTACCTAAATAATACCTTAGGACAGTGGCCCTTAAACTAGTGTGTATTACAAACACAAGGGGCCCTTGAAAAATTGGATTCCAGCCTGGCTGGCATGGCTCAGTGGTTGAGCATCGACCTTTGAACCAGGAGGTCATGGTTCAATTTCCGGTCAGGGAATATGCCTGGGTTGTGGGCTGGATCCCCAGTGTGGGGTCTGCAGGAGGCAGTCAAGCATTGATTCTCTCTCATCATTGATGTTTCTGTCTCTCTTTTTCTCTTCCTTCCTCTCTGAAATCAATAAAAATATATTAAGAAAAACAGAAATATTGGATTCCAGGGTCCCATCTCCAGAGAGTCTGACTATTTGGGTCTGGGGTTGGCCCAAGGAATCTGCCTTTTTACTAATCAGTGATTCCAATACAGGTGGTCTAATACAGGCCACCCTCTCAGAGATCCTGCTTTAGAATCATAAAATTTCTGAAGGCAGAGTTGGAAGGGACTCTAAATTACCTCATTCAACACTCACTCCCCACTGTGCTGAGAGAGACACTGAGTTTAGGTGACTCACCCAAGGTCACACAGGGAGGCAGTGGCTGAGCCAAAATGGGAACTCAGGTCCCCTGACTCACAGGGTGACTGGCTACACCAGGAGGCTACCTCCTCTTTATCAGGAAACAGAGCCTTTCCTGGCTCAAGCTAAGGTTGCCCTGAGCAACATCTTGGCAATGGCTTCAGTGCTGAGCCTTCTTTGTCAAAAGGCCTTCTAGAAACTGTTTTCTGTAAGGATTATGTACTCTTGTATAGCGGCCTTTTATTTCTTTCTATAATCTTGTTGAGAGCATCTTCAGGTTAGGAAACATTTCTTCAATTATTTCTTTGATTGTAACGGGTGCTTTCCTGCACTTATTTTAAAGTTTCTTCTGGCATCCTTCTTAATGAAAGACTGCAATACCTTTTAATGAGAAACCTTTCTTTTGGTTATTTTAACCCTTTCATTGTAAAACAAAACATAAATAGAAAAACAACAACACAGAAAACTAATGATAGCTTACTGGATTGTTATAAGGCAAACATCCTTCTGCTTACCACCCAGGTGAAGACCTGGATTCTGCCAGCTACCCCAGAAGCCTTCCACGTACCCTGTCCCATTGACAACCTCCTCCATCTCTCCAAAAGTAACTATAATCCTGATTTCTTTGGTAATCACTTCCTTGCATATCTTTATAGTTTATTACCACCCATTCTGCATTCCTTAACAATAAAGTTTATTTTTTCTCTTTAAAAAAATCTGATGTTTTAAAAATATCTTTTAAACTGCAGGTTCCCCCCCACTTTGTTCTTCTTCTTACAATTTATCTTTTGAAGAACCTGATCTATTTGACCTTATAAAGTTTCTTTCACTTTTAATTTTGTTGCTTGTCAGAGGTTTGGTCAAATGATAGCTGATCTTTTTAACTGGATTATTAGTGGTATGTGTTCTTTCATCGGGACACACGGACTGTCTATTTTTCACTCTTTTTCTCTTACATCTGAATGCCTTGATCCATTAATTTATTGCAGGTTGGGAGGTGGTACTATTCTCTCATTTTGTTTTCATTTATTTACTGGAATAATTTTATAAAAGGGGACCACTCCTCATTTACTACTTTTTAATTGCTGACTTTGTCACCTGAGTGAGAGACATATTCCCCAGCACCCCTTGTAGTGAGGCATGACCTGTGACCGTGTTCCCGCCAATAAGCTGTAAATGGAAATGTCAGGTGTGACTTCCAGAAAGTCTCTTTAAAGGGAGAGGAGGACATTGTTTTGGCCTCTCCTCCTCCCTGGTGTTAATATGATAGTTGGAACTCAGCAGGCATGGAGGCCTCCTGTTAGGATGGTGGAGTGAGGAGTAAGAAGGAGCCTGGGCCCCTGATGACAGCGGAGCTTCCACACCAGGCCTGTTTCCTACTCCTGGGCTTCTGCTAAGTGAGAGAAATAGAAACATCTATCTTGTTTAAGCCACTGTAGGTGGGTTTCTGTTATATACAACTGAACGCAATCTTCCCCAGTACCCTCCCCTGATACCGTGGAGGAGGGACATTTGCCAGAAGACATTGGTCAGGGAGAATTGCCCTAATGAGAGAGGCCACATCAGGGAAGGCTTTCCTGAAGAAGCTGGGACCAAGCCAAATCTCAAGGAGAGTCAAGAGGTAGCTGTTTGAGGGGGAACTCAGGAGGATGTAAAAAGCCTTTGGCAAAGGAATGGTTTGTGCAAGGCTCTGTGGTGGGAGTGTGTCATATAAAAGAACCCCAAAAGGTGGAAGAGTAGCTGGTCTCAGACAGTACCTCCTGTGGCTGGAGAAGTGAGAAGTTTTATCTTCCTCCTAAGAACAATGGAAGTGTTTTAAGCAGGAGTGGGGACCCACAATCAGAGTTTTTTCAATAATGCCATTCTGGCTGCTGAGGGAGAAAGATTGGGCAAGAATGCATGTGGGAAAGCCAGTTGGCCAGGTGAGGGATGAAAAACTAACTTGGTGTCGGGGAGCTGAAGAGAAGGGGCAGGTTCCAGAGATACGTAAGAAATACAGCAACAAAGCTCCGTGATGAATTGCAAGTGGGGGTATGAGGGAGAGGAAGTTGCCTGCACTGCTTGTGGGTTTCTGGCTGGAAGGCGTGCTAAAAGCACTGAAAGAGTCCAGTCTGGAGGACAAGATCATGAAATCAGATTTGGTCTTTATAAGGGTGGAAAAATCTTTTTTCCTTCCACCCATCTTAGGTCCATTGGCTGGGGCGCTGTAAATTAGACTGACAAAAAGACAGCTTAACAAGAGGAAAGCAATCAGAAGTTTATGAACATGTGCAGTGTGTATACACATGGGAAGACTCAGCAATAACTCAAAGGGGTGTTTACAACTTGGGCTTATACAGCATCTTAACAAAGAATAATAAATTTTTAGAGACGTGACAAGACAAAGGAAAAGGACTTTGAGTTTCTAGGATGACAAGCTGCGGGAAGGCAAATATATGGGGGAACTAAGGGAAGACAAGGGCTAGGTAGTAAAGTTGTTATGCAGATTCCTTTGGTGCTAGCTCTGGGCTGACAAGGGTCTAGAGTTGTCTCTGCTGATTAACTTTTGTCCTTCCTTGTAAAAAAATTTTTTGTCCTGTCCAGGTTTTAGGCAAATAGGGGGAGGGCACAGAGCTTTTCTTAGATCTGCTATTTCTCAATTGCCGTCAGCTCAAAATAACCCTTATGCCAAAAGAGCATATTTTAGGATGACATATTCTGCTACCCTTCATCTTGATAGGTATAAAATGTTTGTATTTGTTTGCAAAGTACCACAAATTGGGTGGCTTAAAACAACAGAAATCTATTATCTCAGTTTTGGAGATTAGAAGTTTGAGATCAGGGTGTTGGCAGGGCCATGGTCTCTCTGAAGGCTCTAGAGGAGCCTCTCTCTCTAGTTTCCGTGGGTGCCGGCGGTCCTCGGGATTCCTTTGCTGGTAGCTGTATCGCTCCAATCTGCTTCCATCATCACACGGTCTTCTCCCTGCATGTCTGTGTCTCCCTGTCTTTACCTTTTTATACGAACATCAGTCATATTTGAGTTAGGGCCCACCCTAATCAGTATGGCCTCATTTTTAACGAACTAAATCTACAAAACCTCTATTTCCAAATAAGAACAATCTCACAGGGACTGGGGTTACCACTTTAATATATATTTTGGGGGGACACGATTCAACTAAAACAATGTCTATTCTCCAAGTGGAATCAATGGCTAATGGGCAGTGGGCTGTGAGAATCGTAGTGATAGGGCTGTGGAAAGAGGGGAATATGGTGTTGATTGTTAACAAATAGCCCGATATTTCTCTATCAAAATTGGTTTACTTGGGAACAACAAAGATTTGAAATTAGGAATAGGCCATCTAATGGCAAACCATCAAAGTTTAAAGAACAAAGGAGTGGGATGCTCTTTATAGACTTGATATGGGCTGTTGTAAAGAAAGAGTCCATTGGAGGAAACAGAAAGTTTGAAATATAGTGACTTTTCGTTGGCTGAACTATGGCAGTCTCCCATTGGCTGAGTGGTTACTGGGTGGGGAGGACTCTTCCTGCCGAGGTAGTCACGTAGTATCACTTTCTGTCTGAGATGCAAGGTGTGTCTCTTCCTGTTGGGGTCAGTGGAATGCAGTTGGTGATACCTATGTGAGAGTCCTCTCTTCTAGCTTCCTAACTCCATTTTAAATGAGGCTTCTGCTTATTAATTTTCAAAATGGCAAGAAACAAATGGTGACAATGTAGCGTGAAAATGGACAAAGTAAGTGTAAAAAGAGAATTACAAGGCGGGGTCTGTGGAGGAAGGAGGGCAGAGGGAGTCCACAGAGATGTTAATTGATTGGGAAGCTGAGTAGGACCCTTCTGGGAAGGCAAGGGGCAATGTGAGCGAAGCATGAAGAGGTGAGCGCTCACCTGCAGCCTTTGGGGTCTGTAGAGTGCAGGGAGTCAACTGGTTTGGGGTCTGGAGAGATTTGGGGTTTGTGCTATGCTTTGTGTGCAACCCTAAGGCAGAGACAGCTGCTGGGGGCTTCCTGTGGGATCCACAAGATCAGATTTGAGCTTTAAACCAAAGCTAGCAAGCCTGCATTGTAAATGGACCGAAGAAGACGTTTTTGTGGGGGTTTGGTAAGTTAGGATACCAGCACCCTGGCTGCCCGCTCTCCCATGCATTCTGACTCTGATTCCCGATTTAGATACCCACCTCTTACCCTAGTGGTTTTGCTGGCCTCAGATGCTGTACAAGAGTTTTAGCTCTGTTTATTCCCCACCCCATTAGCCAGCAAGTCAGGTTAACTCAAACTTGGTCCAAAGCCAAAATGCTGACAGTACAAAGGTCGCATGGCACTACATTGCATCAGAGGCTCAGGAAGTTACAGAGCTGGGAGGACTTTGGGCATCAGGTAATCTAAGCATCTCATTTCCCAAGATGGAAGTGGTAACCCAGAGAGGTGAAGTCACTGGCCCCAGGCCACACAGCTAGAAAGTAGGAAGCAGAGCCCGGGTGAGAGACCCAGTTCTCCGATGCCTAGTTCACTGCTATTCCCTCTGATAAATCTTTTGCCTCGTATTATCTTGATAGAAAAAGAAAAGTGTCAGTTTGCCACATAGAATTTTTGAAAGTATTGTCATGTGATATTTAATCCATGTTTGGGCCCTTTTCTTCACACTGTCAGAGGGATTATCAAAAGAAAATTATTGAAAAGTGTTAGCCGTGTATTATGGCTTCCAAACGCATGAGCACAGATGTCCACTGGCAAAGTTGAAATAAAATTGGAAGAAATTAAAACTCATTTTGTTTTCCAGGCCCTGCTAATTCTTGCTGCAGATGAGTGCTCAAGCTTAGTCTCCTCCCCCTTATTATTAAACAAAAGCAGAACACAACAAAAATAGATACTAATGCAGAAATCTGCTCCAGTTTCTTCTTTTGTGTACCAATGTTTTTGTTGGCCAAATCACATTACAGAACGTCCATTACAATGGTTTATCTTTGTAAGCCTCAAAGTGACTATTGGAATGCGAAGGGATGGTCCGTTCTAAAGCAAGATGGTATGACACCCTTATCTCTTTGGTCTCTATACCCCCAAAGTAGTGATGCAGAGAGTAATTAAGCATGAAATTCATCAAAGGACGAATAAGATGAAAAGCCATGTCATCTGGTGGTTAAGGCTACAAGCTTTGGAGCCAGACTTTCTGGGTTCAAATCCCAGCTCTGTCGTTGACAAGCAGTGCGACTTTGGGCAAGATGTTCAACCAGTTGGTGCTTTCATTTCCTTATCAGTGAAATGGGATGATGATTCTGGTTCCTGCCTTCCAGGGTTATTTTGAGGACATAGAACACTAAGGCCAAGTGCTTGGCTTGGTAACTGTTAGCTGGACCATCATGGCACATGACCACACTTCTCTCCTTGACCAAACTTTAGTTGGGCTCCTCTTAGCCCTCTTTTTGATTGAGCCTCAATCTGTGCTTCTGTGTCTGTTCTTGCCAAACCCAGTTTTAGTGAGAACCCTGCTAAATCAACTTAGAGGAAATCTCGCCCCCCTACAGATATCTGGTCATCCTTGATATATGATCAAACTCTTCATCCCCCACGTTTGGTATTCCTGGCCTGCTTTCAGCAAGAATCTTATTAAGTCAGTTTAGCAAGAATCCCTCTACTCTTGATATCTCCTCTTAGTAATTTTTCACCCACTCATCATTGAATACCTCCTAGGCCCCAGGCCCTGTTAGGAGCAATGGTAGAATCAGATGAAGTTTTAGCAACATGGAGATTATGACTGAGTGCTCCTTGGCTATAAATCCCCACTTGTCCTTGTTGTATTGGTGCTGAGCTTCTCTCTTTCTCTTATTGCAAGACCCCTATTGCAGTGTACAGGGTCCTTTCTGTTCACTCTCTCATTTAATTTTTTCCACAAGCCTGTGGGTAAGCACTATCACCTAATTTCAGAGATGAGGAACTGGGGTCAGAATGGTTGAATGACTGCCCAAAGTCAATCAGCCCATAGGTGCAAGGGAAAGGGTTTGGCACTAGAGCCCATGCCCATGCCCCTCTGGCCCTGTGGGAGGCCTCATGAGTGGTGGGCACAGGTGAAGGATGGAGTACAGGAGAAAACAATGGGAAGTGGATCTCACATTTGATGTAACACAGGGCCACACGTGGGGGTCTTTGAGGAGTTGTTGGGGGGCCAGGGATTAGACTTTCTTGACTGACACTCACACGTGGGGGTCTTTGAGGAGTTGTTGGGGGGCCAGGGATTAGACTTTCTTGACTGACACTCAGACCAAAGCATTTGCTAGGCTAGTAACGGTGACCTGAGAGATGAAAGGGTGTGTGTGTGTGTGTGTGTGTGTGAGAGAGAGAGAGAGTAAAATTTCTACACCATCTCCTATGTTCCAGTCCAGAGCTTATTCACCACCTCTTCCTCAAAGAGGATTCTTGACCCCCTAGGCTGGCATCCACAGACTCCATGGTCTATATTGGCATGAATCCCACTCTCCTCCATGAGGGGGTGTGCTCTAGCAGGTGGGGCCCTCGGCCTTGGGGCCATGCACCTGAGCTGGAGATGGTGCAGTACAAGCTCTTCAATTTACGGATGATGAAAATGAGATCCCAAGAAGCTAAATTGATTTGTTTGGATTCACAGAGAAGCAGAGTTAGATGTCCTGATTTATTAATTTATCTGACAAATAGATATTGGGCATAGCGCTGTTCTGGACCCCCAGACACAGCCTTTCAGGAACCTCTGAGAACCCTACCTTCTCTATTTGAGCACAAAATTCCATTTTCTTTGTTCTTTTCCTAACTCATCATTGAATTCCTCCTAGGCCCCAAACCCTGTTAGGGACAATGGTAGAATCAGATGAGGTTTTAGCAACATGGAGATTGTAACTGAGTGCCCTCCTGTGTTCCCAGGCCTTTCACTTGCTTTGCTTGTCCGCTGCCTTCAGCTCTCCCCCACCCCCTTCCAGATGTCTGCTTGTTTCCCTCAGCTTCCACATCCACGTTCCTAGCATTTGTCATTCACATCAGCAACCTCCAGTTTTCTCTCTCTGCCAATTTGTTTCTGGACTTTCTCCAATCTGCCTCTTTCCAAAGGATTAAGTGGCTGGTCCAAGGTTACACGGCAATTCCATCATGGGCTCATCTTTGGACTCAGACTGGAGATGGATTTGCTCAGAGGGAAAAGGATCTATTATTTTATGAAAAGGTTCCAGAAATGGCATATATTCCATATATACATTCCTTTCTTTTAGAAATTTAAGCTTTAAAAAATAGACTAAAATTCCTCATGTCCTGCTTTTCTGCTCAGATCTGCCCTGCCCTTTCCTCATACTGTTTCTTTCCCAAATCACTACCTTGGTCCTTCAGGCCTTTGCTTTCTGCCCACAGATGAGACCTGAGTTTGAATTCCAGTTCTACCCCTCAGTAGTGCTGTGACTTTGGGCAAGTTACATAACTAGCACTGTGGGCCTCAGTTTCCCTTTCCGTGAAACTGAAAATTATTATCCATCTCACTGGTTGCTGAGACCACATGTGAAATGCATGGCAAGTATGTAGTAAGTGTTAATTTTCTCCCCTTTTAGCTGTCCTAAAAGGATTTCTTCTTACAGAAGGGAGCATCCATCTTCCTTTTTCTGTTTTAGAATGTTGTCACTCACCCTGTGTGCCAGGAGTGCGGTTGGCACCGAGACCCAGGCTTGGCCCACTCTTCTCAGAGTGGGGAATAGTGTGAGGGAGTTCGCAGAGACTGGAGGGCCCTGGGAAGGGGCTGGCCAGCTGCCCCTGCCTGTGGGGACTGGCTGCTGGTCTCTGGGGGAGCCTTTATCCTGCCCTGCAGGAGAGGATGTTTGTGGCCCTTCTCTGGACCCCACTGTCATCTGCTCTCTATCCCAGGCTCCAGGGAAGCCAAACAGGAAGTGAGCACTGACACATGGGCAACACCCAGAACCACCAGCCCGGGTCAGGGCTCAGCTCTGCATCTGGTGTGTGCACCTGTGTGTGTGTGAGCATGTGCACATGTGTGAATCTACCTGTATACGTGTGCATGTGTGTACATGTGTGTGTTTTCTCACAGCTCCACAGGACCCTGCCAGGTGGAAGACAGGGAAGGTGAGGAAGAAGGATTTAGTGCAGATCTGGGGAGCCAGGAGACCTCTGCCCCTGCCTCCTCTCCCAGCCCTGAGGATTGGTCGAATTGCCTCTTCTACTTTGATTCTGGGTGCCCACGGCACTGTGCTCTCAGCTGGCTGCCAGTCACCTCATTTGGGCAGCAGGGTTGCAGGTCAGCTTTGTGGCCTGGAGGGTGGCCTGATAGTGACCTGCGCAGGCCCTGGTCTCTGAGTGCAGAGCCACAAGGGGCTGGAGGGGCAGCCGTTCGGGTAGACAGCTATTGAGGGGCGGCTGGGTAAGGTGCCCCAGACATCACACCTGTTGGCATGGAAGCCCAGAGCTGGCCCCACAGACCTCCACGGAGGATGGCTGGCCCCTTGCTGCCTATCCCAGCCTCCTGTCTACTCCTCTGCCCTCTCTTCACCCTGGTCCCTATCGTCATCACTCTAAGCACCAGCTCTCCTACTCATTCTCCACAGGAACATGTATCTGCGCCTTTTGCCTATTTGTGAAAACGCAAGCACAATGCTGCCTGAGAATATGTGGGCCCTCTCTAGGCCCCAGTACCACCCCTGGGACCAGGAGGCTCTGTTACACCACCAATAACTCGAGTTTGTGGGCAATAGTGGCTTTGCCTATTGTTACTAAGTGCATGTGCCCATATCCAAATGTCTGCTCTGAGAGGGATTGCAGAAATGTCTGTATCCTGTAGTTTAGGGTGCAGGGGCCCTGGTGCTGGGGGCGGTGTTGAGGGAAGGCCACTTGTTGCTTTTTTCCTGTGGAGCTAGCTATAAGACCTGAACCCCTCTAAGCTCCAGGATTGGCCATAGCTCAGGCTCTGATTTCAGGAAGATACTGGTCTTCAGACCTATCCATGGGGCGGTCCCAGTGGATATCCCTGAAAATACTTCCCCCAACACTTGAAAGCTTAATTCTCTTCATTGCACAGCTCTATGACCCTTCTTTGTAACACTAGTGTGTAGCAGAGTACCTGGCACGTGGTAGGAGTTGAATACTTGAATGTGGAACAAATGAGGTTTGGATGCCTGTTAAATGGTATCAGTCATGCTTATCCTAGTGTAAAGGAGCGTTCAATCTTTCCCGGTAAATAAGCATGTGGCAAGGCCGCACAGAGTGACTGAAGGCAGCTCTTGTCAGTTTGGGAGTTGGTCTATGCCAGCCTTCCTTTCCCCTCCAATCAGCGGATGCCAGTTTTATGTGATTTGTTCAGCCACCTTCAGGAGCCATACGAGGTGACCATGGGTGGCCCAGTCTGAGAGTTCAGAGCAGAATGATGCCCCCAAGCTGTTGGTGTCTCAGGCTCCCCGGGTTCTGTCTGCAGACAGTCCAGGCATGACTTTCTAGGTCATTGCTGCTGCCCCTCCTGTGCGCAGCCTCGGAAATGGAGTGGCTGCTGTCGTTGCGCTGGTAGGGCTCGTGGGAACCTGGACGTCTGTGGATGCTTCCCTGGTGATGTTACACAGTCCCCAAGTTGGGGAAAATGTTTATTGAGGTGCATGAATGTTGTCTGCAGAGCCCCGGGAGGCAGAGGGAGGGAGGAGAGCAAGTAGGAGCCTGTCCTGCTCTGCCCAGGAATTCTCTCTCTCTCTCAGAAAGAAGGAGGCAGGGGCTGATAATCCCATTAGCCTCTGAAGACAAGAGGAGAAATTGCCACAGGGCCTGCACTGCTCAGCGTGAAGTGGAAACTTGGCAAAGGAGGCGTTCAGACTCCAAGACCATCAGACCTTGAAGGTACCCCTGAGAGCATCTGTCTGGCCTCCCCGTTTTAGAAGTGTGTTGCTTAATTTCCAAACAGTTGGGGATTTTCTTTTTATTGGTTTGTTATTGATTCTAGCTTGATTCTCCTGTGGTTAGAGAACATACTCAGTAGGATTCCAGTCCTTTGAATTGTGTAGAGACTTACTTTATGGTCCCAAGAATGGTCAATTTTGGTAAATGTAAACATTTGGCAAACTTGGAGAAAAAAGCGCATGTCCTACAGTTGTTGGATGCAACATCTTGTATAAGTTAATTAGATTAAGTGTGTATATGTATATTAGATATTTTTGTGATCTTTTTCCTGCTTGTTCTATCAGTTTCTGAGACATATTAAATCTTCTACCATTACTTCGGAGTGCCTGTTTCTCTTTAATTCGGTCAAGTTTTATCCATATTTTTGAAGTTGTGCTATGAGGTGCGGTTGAATGTAGAATTGCTATGGCTTCCTGGGAGACTGACTTTTTATTACTATGAGTTGCTCCTTTTTATCTGTAGGAATGCTGCTCACCTCAAAGTCTACTTTGTTATTAGGTGCCACTCCACTGTGTTCCTTAGGTTTATGGTTATATGGTACTAGATGCCCGGTGCACAAATCCGTGCACCAGGCCTCTAGTTTGCATATAAGATCTTTGGTTAATCTCTTCCCTCCCACCCCCATACCCCCTTCCCTCTAAGATTCATCAGTCTGTTCCATGTTTCCATTCCTGTGCATTGAGTATCTGCCCCCTGGTGGTCAGTGCATGTCATAACTACTGGTCGGACGGTCGAATAGTTGAATGGTCACTTAGGCTTATATATATATATATAGATATCTTCTTCCTTTCTTCACTTGACCTTCCTGTATTTTGATAATTAAAGTGTGTCTTTTATAAGCAGCACATAGTTGGGTTTTATGATACTCTCTGTCTTTTGGTGGATATATTAGGATCACTTACAGTTAACATAATTATTGCTATATTGGGTTTAATTTTATCATCTTACTTTTTACTTTTGTCCCACCTGTTCTGTATTCCTTCTTCTATTTTTTTTTTTTTGCCTTCCTTTGGATAAACCAAGTATTTTCAATATTTTTGTATTTAAAAATTTTTTATTAAAGTGAATCATATAACATAAAAGTAACCATTTTAAAGTGAACAACCCGGTGGCCTTTAGTACATCCACAGTGTTGTGCAACCACCACTTCTATCTAGTTCTAAGACCTTCTCATTGCCCTAAAGGAAACCCCATACTCATTAAGTGATGCTCCCCATTCCCTCCTCCCCTTGTCCCCGGTAACCACAAATGTGCACTCTGCCTCCATGGATTACAGATAAATCAAATACAGTCATCATTCCATTTCCTCCTGGATTAGCCTGTTATTATATAGTTTTAACTCTTCTTTTAATGGTTATCACAGAGATTAAAGCACACACTCATAACTGGCTAGATTTTACTTTAAATTAGTACTTTTATTGCTTCCAGATCAAGGGAAATATTTTAGATGCACTGCATTTTTGTCTGTTCAACTGTGCGCAGCCAGTGAGAGCTGAGTTTAGCTTGCTAAACTCATAGGTTCCCTTTTCTGCTTGACTTCTTATCCATCACTCCAAACTACTTATGAATCGTCAAGAACATTGTGGGGCAAAGTGCTGGCAGATTGTTGGACTCACTTCAGTTGGTTCCCTTCTCTCTGAAATCCTGGCTCCTCAAGTTCTGGCTGCCAAGGTCTCTCTCCAATACCTTAAAAACATTTTTTGGCCTTTTATATTTTTGTCTAGCTATTTGAGATATTCTCAGTGGAGGGTTGGTCTGTAACAGACTACTCTGACATTATCAGGAGTAGAAATCTTGCTCTCTCATTTTATAATTAAGGAAACTGAGGTCTGGAGGGGGACTGGCAGTCTAGTTTCACACTGCTAATTAAGCCAGAGCTGGAAATAGAGCTCCCAGTCCCTGAGAGCTATTCCAGTGCTGTTTCTACCACAACATGCTGGGCAACATCTATCAAACGCTCGTCCAAGCCATCATTCATTCATTCCACAAATATTTTTCAAGGGCCTGTTCTGTGCCAAGCAGTGGGCAAATAAATGTGTGTTTTTTGTTTTTCTCCCAACTGCTTTCAAGACTTTTATCTTGGTTTTCAGTAGTTCTGTTATGTTATGTGTAGGTGTGGTTTTCTTTGTATTTACTCTGCCTAGCGTTCATATATCTTCAAATATTCTTCCTGCCTCATGCTTTTTCTTCTCTGATTCAGAGATGCCCATTACGTGTGTGTAATCCATTCAAGAATTATACAATCTTGGTAGCAGGGGAGTTTGGAGGTAGACAAGTATATTATTTAAGAAATAGGTTTAGTTGCTTTTCTTAGTGACACAGGATAACAGTGGCTTAAATAAAATGGTTAATTTCTATCCCAGTGATGGCGAACCTATGACACGCATGTCAGAGGTGACACGCAAACTCATTTTTTTGGTTGATTTTTTTTTGTTAAATGGCATTTAAATATATAAAATAAATATCAAAAATATAAGTCTTGCCCTAACCGGTTTGGCTTGGTGGGTAGAGCGTTGGCCTGTGGACTGAAAGGTCCCAGGTTCAATTCCGGTCAAGGGCATGTACCTTGGTTGTGGGCACATCCCCAGTGGGGGGGGGGGTGTAGGAGGCAGCTGATTGATGTTTCTCTCTCATCGATGTTTCTAACTCTCTATCCCTCTCCCTTCCTCTCTGTAAAAAATCAATAAAATATATATTTAAAAAAATATAAGTCTTTGTTTTACTATGGTTGCAAATATCAAAAAATTTCTATATGTGACACAGCTCCAGAGTTAAGTTAGGGTTTTTCAAAATGCTGACATGCCGAGCTCAAAAGGTTCGCCATCACTGTTCTATTCTGTGACAGAATGGAGGTAGGTATCCCAGGTTTGTTATGGTGGCTGTGCTCCATTGGGTGTTGCCCTCATCTTCTTGAACCAAGATGGTTTATAGTACATCCCTGCTCCACCCAGAAGGATGGAGGGAGTGGGAAAGAAGACCACAACCTCCCCCCAACCCCCCGCCCTCAGTTTCTCCCTGGAAGTTATCTATCTCCCTTGCTTTCACACCCCATTGCCTGGAATTTGGTCATGTGGCCACAACTAACTGCCAAAGAGGATGGGAAATGTAGTCTTTCTTCTGGGAGATCACTTCTTGGGCTAAAATTTAGGGGGTCTATTGCTATGAGGGAGAAGGGTATGCAGAACATTGGCAAACAATTAGCAGCCTTTTCCACAGCAGGTAATCACAATAGAAGGCAACAGGTGTCAAGCTGAAGTCTCAGAGGAGGAAGTTGGAAAGATGTCATGAAAGAGGTAACATTTGACTGAGTATTGAAGGGTGAATAGGAGTCCATTGAGTGAGAAGTGACCAAAGGGCTCTCCAAGCAGGGGCACTGGCATAGGCACTGACTCCTGGGAGCACACTCCACACAGTTTCATCTTTCTGACTTCAGTGCCCAGCACGGAATAGGCTGCTGTATAGGTGCTGTCAAATAGAATTAATTGCGAGGGCAGGAAGAGGGAGACTTTTGCTCTGGAGAATGGAGGCCTAGTGGAATGGAAAGGTGCTACTGTGGGGGTGGGAGAGGATTTGTGGCACTATAGACGTATTGGGGTTTAAGGTGAAAACAGGCATGCCCAGTGGAAACTGTTCGGCAGGTGCTGAGAGACTGGGGACTGGAGGTGTGGGTTTTGGAGCTGTCCTTGGGAGAATGATAATTGAGGTTGCTATAGAGACTATTTTCCTCTAAGAAGAAAATACAGTAAGAGTAAAAGACCAGGCAAGAACTGAATCATTGTGATGGAGGGGAAGAACGAGTAGGCAGAAAGGACTGCAGTGCAGGGCAGGCTGTCCTTGGAGAGCTTTCAGCAGCCTCCTTCTTCTCCAAAGGGCTTGCTGACACGTCCAGCCTCGTCCACTCCCCTGGCCCTGGCCCCGCCGTCTTCCAGCGACTTGTTCTTCCCATGATCCTGGATAGCTTTCAGTTAATGATTAACTCAATTTTGTGTTCATTAAACTTCACTAGGCAATTTCATTTTACTCCTAAAATGATTTGAGGGAACATTCTGGCTTCATTTTTATTACACAAGTAATCCACATTCACTTTAGAAAAATATCAAAAAATGTAGTTCAACAAA
Organism: Myotis lucifugus; assembly: GCF_000147115.1. Classification (NCBI taxonomy): domain Eukaryota; kingdom Metazoa; phylum Chordata; class Mammalia; order Chiroptera; family Vespertilionidae; genus Myotis; species Myotis lucifugus. Next base: position 6,423,917 of record NW_005871071.1, on the reverse strand, counting down.
AGAAAGAACATTAAGTTACCCATAATTTCTCTGCCTACATGAACATTTTGGTATATATATATGTCCAGACTTTATCTATGCCCTCTCCTTTCCTAATAATGTGAATATAAAAACTGCCAATATTTATGAGCCCTAACTTTGTGCCAGTCACTGTTCTGTTTTATAAATGTATGATGTTACTTAAACCTCATAGCAATCTATAACAAAGTTATTATTATTACCCCAATTTTAAAAATGAGAAAACTAAAGCATAGAAAAGATTTGACATTTACCCAGGTCATTGAACTAGTGTGCCATTCTAATCTATACATACATATTGGTTTGTTTTTAAACTTTTGACTATGAAAAGTATTCAAATTTATACAAAACTAAAGGGAATAGAATGGTGAAGTCCAGTACAGCCCAACACCCCGCTTCAGCAACCATCCACTCACAGTCAATCTTGTTTTACCCATTTCCCTAGCCAGCTCTCACCCCAATTATTCTAAAGCAAATCCCAGACCTCTTCCCATTTCATCCACATTACACGTCTTTGTAGACAAGGGCCTTTTCTAAGTGGAGCCACAATAATGTTGGCACCATTCATCCAAGTGAACAACTCCCTAACACCACCTACTTTCTACTAGTGTTCGTTTCCTCAGTTGTCTCAGAAATATTTCCCATTTATTTGAATCAGGACCGTACACGCTCCCCCATGTGGCTGGGGCTGGAATTCATACCTAGATCGGTCTGGCCCCAAACTCGTGCTCTTTCCAAACACCAAACTCACATTATGAATGGAAAAATCTATATGCTTTCTACTACAGTTAACTTGAGCATATGCATGTATAGCAATAAGTTTTAGGTGTTTATTTGGGCAGTCAACTTAAGGAATAATTTGCAATTTCTAATCATAAGGAACTGATGAAAACCTTCTATAGTCTGCCAAATTTCTCTTTCTATATCCTGCAGGGCTTTTGATCTCTAAGTTTTCTACTCTATCTTTTGTCCTACAATAGATTGTTATTTCACTATATAAGGATCTTTATTATGATTTTTATTTACCCATCCATTCATCCAAGAAATTAATTGAGCACTATAATTTGCCAGAGACTCTAATTGGCAGATAATGGTCACTACTCTTGTGGACTTATATTCTATGGGGGAGAGAGACAAGCAAAAAGTAAATGGATGCATAAAACTTTCAAATTGTTATAAATACCATGTGAAAGCAGTAAGGAGTGACTCTAGAAAATGATGGTGAAAACTTTCCAAAGCATTTAGAAGATGATTTGTTTCACTTGCTCAAAGTTCCTTCTAAACGCATCCTCCATCATTGGTGTTGTTCAATCCATAAATATGTTTTTAATTGAGTTGCCATGTACTTATTGAAAAATTTAAGTGACATGAAAGTTTGTACATAAAGTCCCTATGAAGCCCTACTCCTTCCACTCTCAGTCCTCCAGGACCACCCAGTGGCATCTTGGTGTGCCTCCCCCGCTCCTTTCCTACGAGTATGAGGTCAGCTAGAGTAGACTGGAGAATGCCGGCACAGATAGATGTGTGGATGGGGAGTGTCCATGGGCTAAGCTTATTACACGAACCCTCTCTCATGAGCATCCAGAGTTGTCAGTGGTCATCACACTCCAGGGCACGGTGAGCTTCACTTGCATTGGTCTATGTGCTTACTGTTCTTTGAGAAGTGTGCCTTTTGAGTTGGATACATTCACTTGGCACTTGGCAAGTTTGGAGGTAAAAATATAACTTGTGTGTATGACTATCTTGTCATTGTGGGACTTTTAACTAGTTTTCCAGGCTAAAACACACCATGCATGAAAGGAGAGGATTTGACCCCATCCAAATAATCAATCAAATGGAAGGCAATTTCAAAAGGGATGTTCAAATAATATTTCAACAGGCACCACAGCTGCTGGAACAGTGTAAATATGCAAAAGTAAATGAAAAAAAAAGAGAAAAAATAAAACAAAAGAAACACAAAATAAAAAAACAAAAACAAAAGTAAATGAGTTAAAATATATTAACCATGTAAGCACTGATTATTAAACAAAAAGCATTTTGGGTATATATGTGAATTTATGCATAATGTTCTGCAACTTGCTGTTTTCACTTAACAATATAAATAATACAAACTTTTATCTCATTCTTTTGATAAAATGCATAACATCCCATAGAATGAATATTTTGTACTGTATATAACCATTCCTCTATTAGTAGGCATTAAGATTGCTTCTGATTGTGTACTATTACCAATAATGTTGCAACAAATATCTTTGTACAGATATCCTTGAATAGGATAGATTCCCTAAAAGTGAATCTCTGAGCCAAAGGGTATAGATATTTGAAATGTTGTTAGACTTTATCAAATTGCCTTTCAAAGGTATTAAAACAAAACACAATGTGTGAAAGTGACCTTTCTTTCAGTATTACCAGGTCTTTATATATTCCTGATATGATAGGTCTAACATAGCATCTTATTTTATTTTATTAAAAATATATTTTTATTGATTTAAGAGAGGAAGGGAGAGGGAGAGAGATAGAAACATCAATGATGAGAGAGAATCATTGATCAGCTGCCTCCTGCATGTCCCACACTGGGGACTGAGCCCATAACCCAGGCATGTGCCCTGACTGGAATCAAACTGTGACCTCCTGTTCATAGGTCAACGATCAACCACTGAGCCATGCTGGCTGGGCTAGCATCTTATTTTAATTTTAATTTCTCTGATAACTGGGGAGGATGATCATCTTTAATGTATTATCCCTTTGCATTTTTCCTCTAAAAATTTCTTGTCCATTTTTCTGTTGAGCTGTTTGTTTATATTGATTGGTAAGAGCTCTTTTTGTCCGGCAGAGATATTAGCCTCTGGATTGTTACCTATGTTGTGAATTTTCCATTTTATCAAATGTTATTTATCATGCTTTTCACTACACAGAAAGAAGCCTTTTCATTTTAGTGAGTTAAGATTTCAGTCTGTTTATTTCTGGCTTCTAGGTTCTGTTTCTCCCAAGATTAACCATTAACCGTCTTCTTTCTCTGACTGTAGTTGCTCAAGTGATTCCTATTTAACTACTTTATGCACATAATCAGAAGTGGAGAGAATGGAGAGAGAAAGAGAGAGAAAGAAAGAGAGAGAGAAAGACAAGAAGAAGAAGAAAAAGGGAGAAAAGAAAGAGGTAGAGGAGGAGGAGGAGGAGGAGGAGGAGGAGAACAAGAAGGAAAGAAGAAGAATGAGGTGTGAAAGAGAGAGCTGAAGCCAGGAATTCTTTTTTTTTAATATATATATTAACTCCTTTAATTTTATTTTAGCCAGGAATTCTTAGCAAAACCTGCTAGCTCCCTTTCTTGTCTCTAAACTTTAAATGGCTCTTGCAGCCAGGCCAGTGTGGCTCAGTGGTTGAGTGTGATTCATGAACCAAGAGGTCTTTTGTTCGAATTTGGCCAGGGCAGGCAGGCTTGAATCCCTGTAGGGGGCAGCCAATGGATGTTTCTCTCTCATCAATGTTTCTATCTCTCTATCCCTCTCCCTTCCTCTCTCTCTGAAATCAATAAACACACATACACACACACACACACACACACACACACTTTTAATTGCTCTTGCTTTCCCCACAGATCCTCCTAGGAAAGCTAATCTCAGGATGGGAGACGTTTGCATTTCTCAGACTCCATCCCTAACCCTCCCTCCCCCGCCATGCTACTACCTCCTGGAAATTTTCTAGATTCCCTTTTCAGCCACAACCCCCATTTCTCATGGCTTCTCTGGGGGGGGGGGGGCGAGCTTTGGGCCCCTTTCACAAAAAGCAAAACCTCATGCTCTTTACTTAAAAGGACATGTCCCACTGGAGGTGTGGGAGGTACTTTTAGGTGGTCCATCAAGCCAACATAAAATAACTTTGAATCACAGGATTTGAAAGTTATTCCCTTTTTAATTTGTCTCCTAATCTTTTAAATCGCATCAAGGATAAATTTAGCCTGGTGGTAATGTTTGTCATACTTCCCTAACTCATGCTAATCTCTCTCTTTAACAGAGAAAATAGGCCTCCTGGCTGGCATCCTTTGGCAGACAATCATTTAGTTAGAATTTAACAACATGCTATTGTTTTCATTGTATTTATTTTCTACAATTACATTCTATTTATGGCTAATGATTCTGGTAGGGATTTAAAGTAGAGATATAAAGTTTCCTTTAACATATTTATTTTTAGAAAAACAAAGTCAATAATAGTGCTTAAGTTACCAGAATATAAAAAAAAATCATGCTTGTGAGCCCCAGCTTGTTTGGCTCAGTGGATAGAGGGTAGGCCTGTGGACTGAAGGGTCTGGGTTCAATTCCAGTCAAGGGCATATACCTCAGTTGTAGATTTGATCCCTGGCCCTGGTTGGGGCGCATATGAGAGGCAACCAATCGATGTTTTTTCTCTCTCTGTCTTTCCTTCTCCCTTCCACTCTCTCTAAAAATCAGTGGAAAAATATCCTTGGTTGAGGATTAACAACAACAACAACAACAACAATAAAATCATGCTGGTGATACCCCATGGAAGGGAGTCTGGGAACCAGATAGCTGCCTCACTCAGAGTGTACACAGGCTCCCATGACCTCTACTCCCCTTTACTCTACCCCTTATCCAGGGGCCTCCACTGCCTTTTCTTTGCTGCCAAGAGGCCCTTTTCCCTCCTGGCCCCAATTCTATCCTATCAATACTGACCCAATCTTGGGGCTCTTTTTTTCTAAAGTAATCTATGTTGGGGTGTTAATGGGTGTTACCTGTTCAATTTAATAATGTCATTTTAATATTGATAGTTCTCTTAGTTCAAGTGAAAGAGGGTGGGAAGAGCCCGTGAGTTCTGTGGTCAGATACGTCTCAGTCTAATGTCCACCTGAACCAAGCTGTGACCCTGGACAAGGTTAGCGTACGGAAATTTGGGGAAGGAAGAAAGACAGCCTGGAAGGGGGCAGAGGCAGAGCCTTAAAAAGCCTCCCCTAGTCCCAGCTAGAATAATTAGACAAGAAAAAATAAGTAAAAATGTATCCAAGTTGGAAAGGAAGAAGTGAATTGACCTCTGTTCACAGATGACATGAGCTTATATGTAGCAAACCCTGAGGATTCCACACAAAAGAACTGATAGAACTAATGAACCAGTTCAGCAAAGTTGCAGGATACAAATCAACACTCAAAAATTGGCTGCATTTCTATACACTAACAATGAACCCCACAAAAGGAAATGAAGTCCTGGCCAGTGTGGCTCGGTTGGTTGGGCATCTCCCTGTGCACCAAAGGGTTGCTGGTCGGGGCATGTACCTGGGTTGCAGTTTGATCCCTGGTCGGGGTGTGTATGGAGAGTGGCCAACTGATGTTTCTCTCTCTCTCCCCCTTCCTCCCTCTAAACATGTCCTTGGGTAAGGATTAATGAAAATGGCCGGCAAGGCAGAATTCAGAACCCGGAAGTGGAAGCGCAGGTGAAATCCCTGTGGCAGAGCATCTTGGCCCATGTTGTATTGCAGGCAGCCTCAGGGGTGATGCCTCCTCTGAGAGGAGAAGGAATGTTCACGCTTCTGAAGGTGTTGCCTTACTTAGTTATTTTCACTCGGGGCTCTGTGCTTTGGCAGCGCCAAGCAGCCTGAGGGCCACTGTGAAGAAGCCAAGGGTGTGCGATGTTGGGAAGAAGTTGGGGACTGGTTGGGCCAGGTCTTGGAAAGAAAGATGTTTGGGCTCCAGGAGGCAGGGAGTGCACACAAGCTGAAGGTTGGGAGGGGCCCAGGGTGGGCCAGGGAAGAGCAGGGAGGTCCCCTGGAGGGCTGATCCCCACCCCTAAGAATGAGGAGAGGACCCAGGGAAGACTACTGCTGGCTTATGTTCACAGGCATGTTGTACTTATGTCCCCAAGTGCTTTTGTTCTTTAAAAATTTTTTTTTAAATTATGAAACACACACACACACACACACACACACACTATTATAGGCTTTAGAATGCCCTGTCTCTCACTTTAGAAAAATAGAACATGATGGCTAAGGCAAAGCCCCCTTCCTCTCCCCAGAAGTGCCCACTCTCCAGAACTCAGGGCTCATTCTGTGTGTGGGGGTCTAAGCACCCTCCCATCCTCTGCTGGGACTCCAACAGGTGTGTGTGTCATCAGAGGTCCTGGCCTTGCAGAGAGAGCGAAGGTTTGGACACACAGGTTCAGAGGCAGGAGCTCCTGGAAAGTAGGGGTTGCTTAGGACAAGGAAGCGGTGGGAAGCTCTGTGGGAAGCTCCGTGGGTCCCGGGGAAATGAGAAAGCAAAGGGCAGGTCTGCAAGTGGTGGTGTCTGAAAGGGCGGATTTTCCCAGGAAGTGCTGTGAGCTGTGCAGTGTGACCGCTCCCTGTGACCCCACCGTCATCAGAAAAACTGCAACGATAGTGAAATGCACAGAACCGTGCTGGTCGGTGTGAGCGGGTGTGTGTGTGGGGGGTGGGGGGGAGCATAGGGAGGGGCACCAGTTGCTTCGGGTCACTCCCAAAACGCTGGACTATGCACAGGAAAGTATGTATGCATCTGGGCCCCCTCCCTCTTCTGTTTTCCTAAAATGCTGGGACTGAGATGTACATGGGATGATTAGAAAGTGACCTAATTACTCCATTTCACTGATCCGACAACACTCCCCTAACACTGTATCAGGCGCTGGGGAGTGTACAGAGATGGCCAGGCCAAGAGGCTCCGTCTCCGGGGTCGCAGCCTGTGTCCCAGGCCCAGGGAGAGGCCTGCCGTGGGAGAGAGGTCGGGGCTGGTGCTGAGCGACCACAGAGGTGCTCGGGGTTCCCCCGAAGGAGAGGTGCTGAGAGGAATCTCTAGGTACAAGGAGGCCTTGAAGCCGAGTCAGCAGGAGTGAGGCTGTGCACATGGAGGGGGCGCGGGGAGATGGCGGGGCTTACTGAGAGCAGGGGTGTCCCCCTGGGCAGTGGGGAGACACTGCGCATTTCTGGAGTGATGTGCATCCATCAAGAAGATCGCCAGGAGTGGAGGGGTCAGTGAGGAAGCACCGCCCTCTTCCAGGTCAGGACAGTGAGGGACGGACAGGAGGCGCTGGGGATGAGCCAGAGCAGCGCCACTGCGCATGTCCACCGAGGGCTCCTGGGTGTCAGGAACCATGTGAGTCCTTCACTCATATCCTCTCGTTCGTGCCTCTGTAGGCGAGATGGCTATTCTAGCGTTTTATAGGTGAGGAAACGGAGGCTCAGGGAGGTGTAGTCACCTGCCCAGGGTCCCCAGCAGGTAAGTGGCAGAATCAGAATTAGAAGGCAGGTATGTCTTACACTCTGCACTGACCTCTGCCACTCTGATCCATGCCAAACCCAGACCCCCCTGCCATTCGGCTGTCACAGAAGAAGGAACATCCCCGGTCCCCTAACGGGCAACAGGTCATAAATGCTCAGCATTAGGTATCTGTGTGCGTACACAGGGTGGGGCAAAAGTAGGCTTGCAGTATGCAAAACAGAGTTTATTCTTGTATTCATGTATTAATTATTGTATTCTTTTCTTTCATTTTGGGGGGGGGTTAATCCTCACCCAAGGACATTTTCCCATTGATTTTTAGAGAGAGTGGCAGGGAAGGGAAGAGAGAGAAACATCGATGTGAGAGAGACACATCGATTGCTTGCCTCCTGCACGCACCCCGACCAGGGCCTGGGAACCTGCAATTGAGGTACATGCCCTTGACTGGAATCAAACCCGGGAGCCTTCAGTCCTCAGACCAACACTCTATCCACTGAGCCAAACCAGCCAGGGCTATTGTATTCTTTTCCATACAGACAACTGTAACCCTACTTTTGCCCCACCCTGTATACCTTCCAATCACAATGCCCTCTGTCATCATTAGAAAGAACTATCATCTGTGTGTCAGGGCTAAGTGGGAGGTGAGGCAGGGCAGGATGGCTGGGTGAGAGGCAGGACGGTGGGCGTTCTGGGGAAAGGCTCCCGGAAGCAGCCAGTGGGAAGTGGCCCAGGGCAGGATCCTGGCTGACTCCTAAGGGGAGCCCTGGGCTCGGGAACCACCGACAGCGGTGCCCTGTCATTGAAAGGCACCGTGAGCAGTGAGAGGACAGGACGAGGGAGGCTTCTGCCAGATCCAGGGGGAGGCTGCCAGGTGTCAGAGGCCAGGAGGGAGCAGCTTAGGAGACAGTGATGGCCAATTGCCTCTTTGGATCCTTCCCACTCATCCCCTCTCTTAGGGGCCTTCACAGGCTTCCTCCTGGTGGTGTGTGGGGTCAGCTGCAGGCTTCAGCAGCCTCAGAGACACATGACTCCCCGTCAAAGGGAATGCCTGCATTTTACTACCCCTACCTCTTATTAGCCCGTACCTCTTGCCCATAGGATCTCCCTGTCAAGCTTCCCTCTTCCTTCAAGGAGCTCTGGGCATTCCGGGGTATCTGATGTGACCCCAAGCCTCTGCTGCTCCCAATGAGGATCCCCTTATTTTCTCATGGATCCCTAGTTTGCCCTCTGTGTTAGAACCCTAATTGTGCACATAGTTGAAGTTTTTTTCTCATAATGCTCTCCAGGTCCCCGTATAACGAGATGCTTAGCTGCTTCACCCACCACCACACGGGAGAGGGGCCCAGACCTGAGTGTTGCCCCCACTGGAACTCCTCACACAGGAAGAGAGGGCAGGGCGGTGGGCAGGACACGGTTGTTGAGCACCTGCTGTAATGGAAGGACTCTCCTGAGCACTTTAGACAACTCATCCCATTTAACCTGACCCTTGGAGTGGACATTACTATCCTCATTGTTTAGATGGGAAACGGAGGCTCAGAGGTTCCCCTGACACGGCAGAGTTTGCACAGCTGGGAAGCAGCAGAGCTGGTGGGTCTGTTAAGCTCAGGGCTCCTTCCATCACACCTTTTCGTTCCTCTCTGCCCACCTCCCCATGGTGTGGAGAAGGAAGTACTACCAGGAATATGGTGACATAGAGTTTCTGAGCTGGTATTGGGATTCCGGGAGCTCTCAGGAGACCTTGGTTTTCTTCCCATCTCTACCCATCCTTCCCCTGGACCCCTCTCATCTGTGAAATGGGAAGTTGCTCTGCTTATCTGCAAGGCCCTCCCAGCGGTGACATGACCTGTTTGTGCCTCTTCACCCTCTGGCCCTCCTCAGGGATGGTTGGGAGACCCTGAAAAGATGCCATTCACACCCCAGAGTGCCATGTGCCATGTTCCACGCATGAGCAACCGGATGCCAGAGGGGCTTCTAGGAGGGACCTGGGCTGCTTTCCTACAAAGAGGAACCGGCCAGGGTGGCTGGAGAGCTGGGGAGGTAAAGGGCTCTGCCTTCAGGTGTTTGGGGCCTTGTTTTATGTTTAAGGGAGGCATATTTTTTCTTTTTATCTTATACACAGCCAGCTTTACAGTAGGAAGTGAACAAGCAGACAGCAAATACACAAATCTATGTGACAATTCTGACTGGCAAAAGCAGGGCATTGCTGTTTTCTAAGGAGACTTGGCAGCCCCTGACCACGTCATCTTGCTGGGCCCTGGCTTCCCCGTCTGCTCAGGAAGGGGTCTGGTTAGGCGCGGGCGGTCTGGCGTTCCCTGGCTCTGTGAATGAAGTGGCAAAGGTGAGCAGCAGCAGGGCTGGCTTCATGGGCACATGGCCTGTGCAGTCTCGGGGTCCTGTACTTACACGGGCCCACGCTTGGTTGAATGCTCTGCTCTCACTGTCTTGAAATTCATATTGTTTTTTGAGCTCCGGGTCCTGCAGGTTGTGTAACTGGTCCTGGCTGGCAGTGCCAGCCCTTGGCCACGCTGTGAGGTGGGGACGCTTGCCCCTGGCCCCTTTCTCCAGCTTTTCTAAGTCCTCTCTGTCAGCGTGGAGCTGAGGCCTCCTGCAGACACGGGTGCTTCTCTGGGGCTGCCATCACGTCCACGTGGGTCTGTCTGTCTCCACCCACCCAGCCCCTCACCGTCCTGCTTCTTTCAGTGAACCCCGCTCTGTGCGTGCCCATGGTAGGGCTTTGCGAGCATTTTGTTGATTAAACAGGTGATTGACCGGTGAGGAGCGAAAGCAGAGGAAGGAGTCAGATCTGGGCTCTGTTCACGCCACTTCCCTGAGCCCCCTGTTCCTCGGGAGCAAGAGAGGGCTGGGAGGCAGCTGGGGCTCTCTTCCAGCACTGCGATGCTGAGGAGGCCTTGCCGGCGCCTCTAAAGCAATGCCACCAGCTCCAGCTGACCCTACACCCCTCCTGGAGGAAGTCACCTCAGCTGACCAGCGACCAGAGGCCACGCACGTTCCTCTGTGGTAGACCCTGGAGACCCACGCTTCAGAGTGAGGCTTGAGGAGGGGGATTAGGGAGGATAGAAAGGTGGGGGAGAGATGAGAGTGAGTTCCTAAAGTTCCAATTTTCAAGGATGGAATCTGGAAGGTCACAGCCTGGCCTCCTGCTCTCGGGGCCTGGGAGCTGAATGGATGTTCCTCATGGACACCCAGCCGGCTCGAGAGATGTGATTTCATTAGTTGTTTACTTATATCCATTACTTTACTGTTGAAGTTTTAAAGTGAAGTCAGAAAACAGTTACTACCAAAACCATCTCCTGTATTCCAAAGGGATTATTTATGAAAATTCTTGCTTTTAAGTATGTGGACATTGTCTCCTCACAATAGGGCCTTGGTCATGCTTCACTCGGGGTGTGGGGGAGGGGCGGCACTCTCAGTTCCTTTCGTTTCCTTTGCGTGGTTGCCTCTAAGTTAAGTCTATAGATGTTTGAAAGTCAAGGCTGAGCTACCATAAGAAGCAGTGGACTGTCCACCAAGAGGGCCCCAGAAGGGCGTTGCCATGGTGAACTGGCCATCATCCAAGGTTTGTGGGCTTGGACATATGTCTTTCTCACTGACTCAGCGCCCAAGAGCCCACTCACTGACAGAGTTTGCAAGAGACTAACTCCAAGCCTGAATGTCAATGTGCTGATTAAAAAATAGCTGTAACTGACAGATGGCCTGCCCATTCGGGCACCCTCTCTCTGAAATGAGGTACAAAGAGAGGCAAATGGGGAAATGTCTCTCGATGAGCATGATCGAGGGGAGGGAGGAGTTACAGAAGGTGGGTCTCATTCAATGGCCCCAGATTCCAGCAGCCCCACGCATGCAGCTCCCCAGGAGGGAAGAGTCCTCCCAGGGGAACGAAGCTTGCGAGGCCCTGGCAAGGCTGGGCGAGCACTGCCGGTGGCTTCCTCCTTGGGGGTCCCATGGCTGCCCTGACGGACACTCTTTCTTAAACTATGTTCGTGCCATGAGGTCTGATCCAGGCTCCCTAAGCTCCCTGTTGCTCATCAGGTTCTCTAGAAGCAGACTCTCAGGTAGAGATCTGTGTGCAGGGAGCTTTAAGGGACTGTGCTCTTGGGATCACCATTCGTGGCGGACTGAAGGAGGCAGGATTGGGAAGAGGGAGTTGAACTGCGATGCAGATGTGACAGGTCTTAGTCAGTCCCATCGGAGGCCCTGGAGCTGGAATGGCCCCTTAGACTTGTTCTGTGTGGAGCCACAGGCCCTGGCTTGCACTGTATTTATCACCGGATGTGGGTTATCTGTGGGAAAGAGTCATGACTTTGGATGAGGCAGCTCTCTTCATCTGGGAGCAAGTCCTAGAGGAAAACTCGCCAGACACTCTTGCAGCGTGGGCAGTCGGCGCCTCAGTCCTACAACGCCCACGGTTCAGTCCGCACTGTGACTTGTGAATGTGGGCCTTGTTCCCAGCGCCCGACTCACAATGACTGCTGGGCGCATACAGCCCCAGCCATATCCGTGCAGCAGCATGTGAAATGAGAATCAGAAGTGGCTGCCTGGGATTTCATTCACTTAAAACCTTATTATTCTTACAGCCTCGGGAAGACTCAGGGATGATAAATCCATATGATGGGGTGAACAAATGGCCACCACATCCAGTGATACTACGGGATCTGGGTCATTGTCACACCAGTCATGCATCTCCCCTCCCTCCCTGCAAAAGGACCACCGCCCTTCCACCTGCAGTGCCCCCCACCTCCCCTCCCCCACCTCCAGCTGATAAACTCCTACTCATCTTTCAGGGTCCAGTGTGAATGTCACTTTCTCTCAGAGATATTCCCTGGCCACCTCTCCCCACTGCCCAGCAGAATTGTCATGCCCTTTCTGGATCCCAGAGCACCCATGATCCCTGCCTCAAGCAGCTCTATTGGTACTGATGGGTGTGCTGGTCTGTTTTCCTCTTGATAATGTCTTTAGGGCCTGAATTAGATCTCACCCCATCTGTATCTTGGAGCACAGAGCAATACAGACTCTATGGATGAGCTAAATGAATGAAGGAGGGGACTTCGAAGGCTCCTGAGTCAGGAATGAAGGAGGGAAGTCAGGCTGAAGAGGAGGCCCGGGAAGAGTTCGTGCCGGGAAGCTCAGCAAGGAAGCTACTCATCCTTCTTGACCGGAGCTGCCCAGTTTCTCTACCTGTGTCCTCATCTCTACCTGTGCCCAGTCAAAATAGGTTGACTAAATGAATGCATCCAGAATTTGAGGACAAAGACAAGGATTGGGATGTGGCAGTAGATTGAGAGGATTCATTTAAAATATATTTTGAAAGCAGAAATGAGAGGCTTGGGTGACAGGCTGTAGTAGCTGGAGAACAAGGAGGGCAGCATGTCACAGTTGAAGCCAGGTTTGGAGGCCGGAAGAATCAAGTAAGTCAGGTTCGGGCATAGAGAATAGTCACTTCAAATGGTCCATATGAATATTAAGCCAACAAAATAGCTCTGTGGTTAAGAGAAAATGTGGCAATAATATTGGAGCCCCGAAAAGGAGTATGACACCCAGATCAGGGGAGCGCTCCTGTTCAGTTTGTGATGCTTCACTTCAAATACTAGAAGCAATTTTTCAAGATCTTTTAACTGAGATGTGTTTCTAATCAGAAATGTCACTCGATTGTGGTTTGGACTGCGAACACTGCGGTGGCCTCTCAGTGGCTGTCTAGGTATGTCATTCGGGCTCCAGACGCCAAAGCGAGCCTTCTCTGCTGTTTCTTATTTAGAAATGCCCACTAGGTGGCGACATTGTAGAGCCAGTGCTTTTTAAAAATGCATATAAGCATAACCAATGGACACAAGACACTGGGGGGGCGGGGGGAGGGGGGGAGGCCGGGGGAAGGTCAATGGGGGGGGGGGGGGCAGGAAGGGAACATATGTACTACTATCTGTAATACTTTAAACAATAAAAAATAAAAATAAAATAGAATTAGCCTGAAGATATTACATCCAGCTCTATAAAAAAGATTCCTCTTTGTAAAACACAACACAAAACTTTATGATATAAAATAATTGGAACTTTAAATATATGGAAAAAACGATTCAAAATAAATTCAATGACCTTTTTGCTCCAACCAGGCACTATCCCACTTGGCTTTTCCATTGGAACTCCTAACTCAGAGTTCTGTCCGCTGGCCTCAGCTTCTGTCCTATTGTTTTGTTGGAGTTTGTTTCTGCCTGTCCCTGAGGTTTGATACAAACAAGCTGCACTGTTTGGCTCTTCCCTCTACAGATACTTGAGCAGCCTTTGGAAGATGGACAGGGAAGGCTTTTTTAGCTTCCTGAACAGAAGCACTTATTTTGTGGAGCTCAGGCAAGCCATGGCTCTCTGGCCTTAGCTTTCTCACCTGTAAAACGAAGGCATCATACACTTTCCACAGGGTTGTTTTAAGATTGGATAGGAAGAGGCCAGGAGACACTCCAAAAATTATAAATCACTGCGCCCATTTGTCGATCTACAGATCTCTTTTACAAAGATGCTGCTCTGGAAGAGAAACCGTTTAGTTTATTTTTAAAAACATGCTGGCTTTGGAGGATTCTCTCCACAAAGATGACATCTACTAGTGTGCAGGGCGCTCCGCCCTCCTTTGGGGTCTAGAACATGGACCTGGCCGCTCTCGTGTCAGAAGCCATCGCAGTTGCCCCCGGACAGGTTGCCCAGGATAAGGTGTCACATCTGGGCATCGCTGAGAGGAGGCTGTTAGGAAATCGGCTGGTTCCTGGAGCCGGTCATCGCCGAGATGAAATAACGTTAAAATTGAGAAGCTAATGTTCCACTTCTGTTTCTGGTGTAAAGCAGGCTATTCATCATCCCATCATCGTGGGGTGGTGAGGCTCCGAGTCCAGCGGGGTCCGAGGTGGCCTGTGCTGTGTGCCTCCACGGTGCGAGTACAGTGCAGGCCGGCCTGCCACTCAGCGTGGAGGTGCAGGAGTGAGGCTCAGAGCAGGGGGAGCTCACACTGGTCGGGTTGAGGGCCTGGGTTTCATCTGGCCTGCACAGTGTTTTTGTTTGTTTTGTTTTTAAGAATTTGAGCCAGGATTTAAAAACTGGGAACTTCCATAGGTTAAATCTGGGTATCTGTCTTCTTTTAAAGAGTTGGAAAACTCAGAAACATGGATCTTAATTGCCACATGGAAGCAGCTGAGGGGTGCTGAGGGGCAGCTGCCCTTTACTGGGTGGGGCACCAGGTAGGTTGTTTGCCCCCGTCCCCATCTTTCCCTGTTTTTTTTTTTTGTTTCTTTTTAAAATATATTTTTATGATTTTTTTACAGAGAAGAAGGGAGAGGGACAGAGAGCCAGAAACATCGATGAGAGAGAAACATCGATCAGCTGCCTCCTGCACGCCCCCCAGTGGGGATGTGCCCGCAACCAAGGTACATGCCCTTGCCCGGAACCGAACCTGGGACCCTTGAGTCCGCAGGCCGACGCTCCATCCACTGAGCCAAACCGGTTCCGCTCTTTCCCTGTTTTATCACTGATTTCTTACACCTGCCTGGCCCCCTTCTGCGTGTGCATTTTCAGCCTCTGAGTCAGACTATTAACAGTTCTTGGAATTATGCTAGTCATTTAAAAACTTTTTCTTTTGTTTCTTTTTTTTTTTTTTTAAATATATTTTATTGATTTTTTACAGAGAGGAAGGGAGAGGGATAGAGAGCTAGAAACATCGATGAGAGAGAAACATCGATCAGCTGCCTCCTGCACACCCCCTACTGGGGATGTACCGGCAACCAAGGTACATGCCCTTGACTGGAATCAAACCTGGGACCCTTGAGTCCGCAGGCCGACACTCTATCCACTTAGCCAAACCAGTCAGGGCTCTTTTGTTTCTTTTAAGGGCAGTGTGGTAACTGCAAAGCTCACACACTAAATGGATGTTACAAGCATTGCAAAATCTTTCACATTTCACCCCTCAGTCTCTCCTTTCTCACTCTCTTTTCACTTTGCATCATTTGGAACTTATATAGTTGAGACTAGCTGGAGAAGTTTTTTCTTTAAAAGATTTACTAATTGGAAATTTATACTATATACTGTCCCAAAGTTAGCATTCTGAATGTTCTATTTTATGAGAGAGAGAAAAAGAGGGAGAGGGAGAGGGAGAGGGAGAGAGAGAACTGCCTGAAGTTGCTTTTGGTATGTGGCCCTAGATTCACTTCCTACTATTGGAGGGTCAGCGATTGATACAGAAAAAAATAAAATCCTCTTCCTCCCACTAAATGGTATAAGCTTAGAGAACTTAGGAACTATTTAACTACATATAAAACATTTAACTATATGTAAGCAGCAGTCAGAAGATATGATGGAAGAAAAGAATCCATTTGCAATTGTGACAAAACAGATGAAATCCACACCAATAAAGTTAAGCATGCAAAGAGATTTATATGAAAACACATTTAAATGCTATTTTAATAAAAAGGGAAGATGCACAAAGAAGCCTTAAACAACAGAAAGGTCTACCATACTGAGCATCCATACTTGGGAGATTCAGTATCATACAGATGTCAAATGTCCCTAATTTAGTCCAGAAATATGTTACTTTCCTGATAAAAATCACATTTTAAAGTATATAAATGGAATCTAAGGTCACATGGAAAATAAGCACATTATTGGAGAGAGAAATTGTGGAATAAAAAGGGTAATGAAGAGATAATGGTCATACCAGTTATAAAACATTATAAATCTACACTAACTTGAACAGCATGGTAAAAATATATAACTAGGTCAATAATATAGACTAAAAAATTAAACCAAATTGTAGGGGAATTTTGTATATGAGAAAAGGTGCATCAGTAAGGAAAAGGTAAATTATTCATTTAATGGTGTTGAGACACTAGATTATTATATAAAAAGTTGAATTTATAACTCACTTGTTACACCAAATTAAATTCTAGATGGAGCAAATATAAAAACATAAAAAATAAAATCATAGAAGTAGTATGTGAAAATATGAGAGATTAACTAATAATACAAGAATGGGAAAGGCTCCTTTAAGGACACACACACACACACACACACACACACACATTAATAAATTCTGCATAGAAGCAATGAAAAAATTATGCATAATAAAGGATACTCAAGCAAAATTGAAAGAAAAAGGGCAAACACAAAACTGGGAGAAATGTTTGCAACTTGTATAACTTATAAAGCACAATCTTCCATAATATATTTCCTTATTCCATAATCATTTCTTTGTATATTAAAAATACTCCTGCAAGTAAGTATGAAATGAACAAATTATAAGAACAAACAATTATCAAAAGAGGAATACAAAGGATCCAAACATGAAAAGATGCTCAATTTCAGCCTATAGTAGTAGAAAATGCAATTACAAGTATAATGAGATATTTTTTGTTTTTAAACCTTTTGGATTAGCAAAGATAATTAAAATAAAAGAACAAGGAACTTTTTCAAATATGAAAGCTTGTGAGCCAAACAAATGGGTTCTATACTTTTCAAGAATTACTCTGAAGTCTGGACTTCTTGAAGAAATGTAGATTCTGATAGTAAAATTAGCATTTTAAAATAGTTTGCAACAATACCACAATAATAACTGTTGCAGGCAAAAATCATTAGTGGGTGCTAAAATTAGTGGACAAAAGCATGACTAAGATTTAGAATATTTTCATAGTCTCAAACTATCCCCCTCTAAGCTACATATTAATTACAAAGTGAGAAGTAGTAACGTTACAATGCTAAGTCCAGGCAGCCACAATCCTGTAAGGTAAGGAAGCTCAACTAGCCACAGGAGAGGATCTGAGGCTCCCAGCAATAGACATCAACTGCAGGTAGGTGAGTAAAGGAGGCTTCAGGTGATTCCAGTTACTAGCTTTCAGATGTTCCAACTGAGATCTCCAACATCATGGAATAGGGACAAGCCGCCCCTGATGTTCCTTTATCAGATTCCTAACCTCCAGGATCCATGAGCATAATAAATGACTGTTTAATGGTGCTGAATCCAAGGGTAATTTGTTATATAGCCATAGTAACTGGAACAGATGGTGTCTGCCAAATTTCTCCCACATAAAGTTACCATTTTCCCTTTTGTTAGTTATAAGTAATTTGTAGGGAAAAACTTTGAGGCTATGTAAATATTCTTATGAAACTTTCACCCTTATTAAACTAGTATTATTCTCCACCAAGGAATTTCTAATTCCATCATTCCTTCTAGTTTATTAGTTAGCATTTTTTTCATTAGGAAGAGCTTTATCTTTCCCCCTGCTTATATATATGTATGTATGCATGTATGTGTATAAGAGTGTGATCTCATAGATTCTTATTTTATTCAGTGAATATAATGCATTATTATCATTGTTGCTCAAAGTGTCCCATATTTTGCCAGTAGAAGTTCCTTCAAGCTGATCCTGGGTCTTCGGTATTCTCCCAACTATTGATTATCTCTTTAGTTTCTGGTGCACCAAGATGTTCCACGTTCATCTTGTGCTTTTCATTACCCCAATCCTGGAATATAAGACTTTTCTCCAGGGAACTCTGGTTTATTTTAGTGGCAAATGATATTTAGAAACCAAGATCTAAATGCTAGATGTGCTTATTGCCATAGGGGTGTCATTACTCCTAGGAGCTCTCGCGGACAGGGCTAAAACTATATTTATCCATGTATCTACCTATTGAAAAGCTCATACTGACACTTCCAATTCCAATCTACAACATCAGGGAACATTCTAATCTTCCCCCTTTTCCATATTTGTAAGTCTTTTCTCTGACAGTAAGAAACCTGGCTCCCAGTTCTTCTTACTATATTTACTCATTTACTCAAGCCTAGGATATGTAGGAAGTAGTTTCAGAATTGCTATCTCATGCCACTGAGAAAAGCAAGCCTACAAACTAGAGTCCAGTTATA
The DNA here is from genome assembly GCF_000147115.1 of Myotis lucifugus. Taxonomy (NCBI): domain Eukaryota; kingdom Metazoa; phylum Chordata; class Mammalia; order Chiroptera; family Vespertilionidae; genus Myotis; species Myotis lucifugus. The sequence continues at coordinate 6,405,761 of NW_005871071.1, read as the reverse complement.
TTTTAAGGTAAAATTTCTACAGAGTGAAATGTACAAATCATAAGTGTACAATTTGCAGTAATTTGACAAATGCACACGCGCACACACACACACACACACACACACACACACTTCTATTAAAGCATAGAATATTTCCATCACCCCAGGAAGTTCTCTCATATCCCTACTTAGTTAATCCTCCTAGAACCAATCACTTTTCTATTTTTTGACTATAGATAGTTTTTGAGGGTTTTTTTTGGCAGAAATTCATAAAAATAAATTTATACAATGACTACTCTTTTTTTTGGCTGGCTTCTTTCACTCAGCATAATGTCTATGAAATTCATCCATCATGTGTCAGTAGTTTGTTTCTATTTGTTGCTGAATAGTATTCCATCTGATAAATATACCACTTTGCCTGGGGATGAAAACTTGGTTTGTGTTCTGTTTTGACCATTCTGAATAAAACTGTTATGGATATTCTTGTACAAGTATTTTAGTGGATACACATTTTTATTTCTCTTGGGTAAACACCTACGCACATAACAATAAATACAAGTTAAACTGTTTAAGAAACTAACCTTTCCAAAATTGTATGATTTTACATTCCTGTCAGCAATGTATGAGAGTTCCAGTTGCTTCTCATTCTCATCAACATTTGGTGTTTACAGTACCTTTAATTTTAGCTATCCTAGTAGTTTTAATTTATATTTCTTGGATTGCCAATGTCTTAGCACTCTTCTTCTACTTTTTAAGCATGGGCATCCCCAAGGCTTGAGTTTTGGCTCATTCTCCACTCTCTCTCTTGAGTTGGATTTAGTTCATGGAGTGGGAGTAATTGTGTGGTTAAGATTTTCACAATTAAGCTTGAAGAAATGGATCAAAAAGTTCAAGGATGCTCTTTACATTCCTAATTCAGATTTACATAAGCTTTTGTTAATGAGACAAAAATGTAGTAATTAGTCACGTGCATATAATTTAGTTGTGTTTGTTCTGTTTGGTAGAGCTGATTTCAATTATGGATATTTATAAAGAAAATGAGTATCTGGCATTGTTTACATGCTAACACTTCCAGAGTTTTTATGAAAATTTTATAAGTGGAAAGATGAATTCTCATAAATTTTTCTTAGCAGCCTTTTCTATTTTTAGGAAGTAATACAAACTGTTCAAAGCTAGCACCAACATATTGCGAGACTGATCATTGCACTGGTGTTTTCATAATACTTTTCTTTGTGCATGCAGTCAGTATGCCCACCGCATCCCCATATGGTATTATGTGCATTTTACAGGTAGAAAAATGGGGACCTTGATGGAGGCCTTGTGCTTGGTAGCAGATCAGGAATTAAAACGAATGAATCTGTGTTATGGCCCATGTTGACTCTATCAGGAGTTGCCAGGGCCTGTCAGTGAACCCAATGCGTACCTTGGCCCTAAAAACAACTTGTTTGTTTGCTTCATTCGAAGAGCACCATGGAACAGCCCAGGGAGCCAGATCCAGCCAGGATGGGGAATGTCTATATTTAGTCTGAACCCCAGAACTAGCAGCAAAGGGCTGATGTCTCTACTGGCTTTCTATAGAGCGGGACGTGTCTTTTGCTGAGCATCAGTGGGAGCAGCCCTCCTGGCAGAAACAGTTGCAGGATGGGGGCTGGAGGAGGTCCTGCTGGAATCTTTGTAGGAAGGCAGGGTCTGGGTTGGGATGTCCAAGTGAGCTGAGCCCACCCTCTGCTCCTAGAGGCAGCACCAACAGTGTCTTCCTTCTCCTTCCTGGTTCTCTGGTTAGAGAACTTCAGTTCTTTACAAGGCAGCCTCCATCTATATTTCTAGGCCCTTCACCTGGGTTTACATCCAGTGCAAACACCCTTTTCCAACATTTTCATTCCTCATTCTTAATTAAGAGGGGTAGGGACATGACAGCTCAGGCACCGCCCTGTATCTGCAATCTGCAAGTTGTTTGCCCAAGGAAAGCCTCACCCTAAATATTTATATGTCTGATCATATACTTGTCCCATGTAGACGCTTCTCAGACTATGGAACAACTTTGACTGGAACTATATCACCAGTATACAAAATAATTTGTAAGGAAAAAAACTAGAAAGTATTTCAAAGAGAACTAGTTATATGCTGAATCTTATGGCATTTTTTAAAATTATTACAGACTTTCATAAAATAGAAACATTTATAGTTAAATCTAAAGATAGCTATTTGGGTGCTCATGAAAATACTGTATCCTTTGATGATGCAAATTAGTCTAAACTTGTAGGCATGAGGCCTAAGGGTGTTATGTTAAGATACAGAAGAAATTGTTGTCAAATGAGAATTTGGCTACAAATTAAGAATAAAAATGAGAACATTTAAAAAAATCAGTATGTTAGCAATGAAATCTTACTTTGTGTAGTCAAATCTCAATTCATCCTTGAAAAACATAGTGCTTGAAAATACATCAAGCAATACATCGTCCGGAAATTCTGTTTCTTTGTTATGGGGTGAGGCCACAACATTAGTAACAAAGAAACAGAATTTCTGGAGGATGAGGCCCAGAAATCAGGATTTTAAAAAGATTCCCAGGTGGTTCTATTGTGCAGCCAAGGTTGAGAACCACTGGAATAGAGGAATCGTGGATGGCAGCATTCTGCAGTGGACAGGCCTGGGGCAGCACCACAGCACAGCATCGGGGGGACCCTGGGGCTTAGGGGCCAGAGACGGAAGCCAGGAGTCAGGGGCTGGGACAGGGAGCAGAACAGATGCCCAAAGCCCCTTCCTGTTCATTTCTCATTTGCTTCCTCCTATAGAGTTGGTTGTTTAAGTATCACAGGGAAGTTTGCATAGCCTGATGGGTTCTCTCTGCAAGGGCTACAATGTACAGAAACTGTTCCATTATATGGAGCTTATTTCTGGCTATTGACCATGACTTTGTACAATGGCAACTATGATTTAAAGGGGAAGAGCTTTAAAAAGAACCCTATCATAGGGTTGTCCTCTGCTGGGCAGCATCTGGGTCGGATTCATCTTTGTGATCCCAGAGTGGTTATTGAGGACTGTATCATCCAAAATGAATAGACCCAACCTACCTAGCAGGTTGCTAGCTTTCCTCTCCTCTCCATGATAATCTGCTGAGGGTGCAGGAGGATGGATTTGTCAAGGGTGAGGACCCTAGCAGGCAGAACCAGTGGCTGTTATGGTGGACAGCTCTTGTCCCGGTCTATTTAGAAAACCCCTACCCCCACCCACAGCCCTTACTCCAGTCATGTGGCACTCATAGGGCACCAGCAGAGGGCCTCTCTCTGCTCTGTACCCCAGGCCCAGGAGGACTAGTCTAGGCTGGAGATGGAGCATCTTTTCTGGGATAAAGACTTCAAAAGGCAAAGACTTTGCTGAAGCCAGAGGGGACTGGCTTTGCAGCAGGCATCTTCTCACATGCGGTCCCAGCCATTGGGCTTGGGTGAGACCTAGCAGATCACATTAGTGGTCAGAGATCTAATGGGGTTAACACATCTTAACCTTCCTTTTCTCTAGTTTCTCAGCCAGGACTGATACCTAGGGGATGTCAAATCCTGTTCAAATAAGAAAATGCGTGGTAGAAAGAGAATTTTTAACTGCCTAAGAAGAGCGAAAATTAGCAAAGTCCAGCCATAAACAGCTGGAGGACGCCTGAGTCTGGAATATAATGAGAGTCATTATCCTCACCAGCCCTCTGAGGCACAGGGTTGGCGAGTGTTAGTGGAGGCACTGACTAAGACAGGGTTAGGGGAAGGCTAAGAGAGGGTTAAGGAAAATATGTGGAACATGGTTAACCTCCCTCTGGGGAAAGGGCTTGAAAGTTGACAGCAGAGGTATGTACATTTCTGGACTACTTGAACACTTTATAATTCACAGGTGCTGGTTTTCTATAAGTAAAAATAATGCTGCATCAGTAAGATTCAGTGTGAGTGAACTGTGCCAAGATAGCCTTTCTTAAGTACTGGCCAACAATGCTGGGAAGTAATTTGGCAACATGTTTCAGGAGCCTTAAGACATGCATGCCCCTTTGCTCTGGCTCTGCTTTTAGGAATTTATCATATGGAAATAATCATTGCAGCGGTTTTTGGTTTTTTAATAAGGAAAATGGAAAGCATCTTCCTAAATATCCAACAACAGGAAAATTCTAAAAATGAGATTAGATACAAAATGTTAACATTGGGAATCTCTGGGTATAGTACAGGACCTAATTAAAAAACTTTGGGGTCTGATGCTGTTATGGGCTGAATGTTTGTGTCCTTCAAAATTCATTCGTTGAAGCCCATGTGGAGCTGGGGCCTTTGGGAGGTGATAGGTTTCTATGAGGTCAGGAGGGTGGGGTCACCATGATGGGATTAATGTCCTTTGAAGAAGAGGAAGAGACATTCGAGCTTCTTCTCTTCACCATGTGCGGACACAATGAGAAGTCTGCCACCTGCAAGTCAGGAAAAGGGCCTTCACCAAGAATTGAATCTGCTGGCACCTTGATCTGGGACTCCCAACCTCCAGAACTGTGAGGAAATGTCATTTAAGCCAGTTCAGTTCAGCTCCCATCAGCATCTCTCACTTCTATGTGGAAAGTGCAGGCAGGCAAGGCTTCCTTTAAGAGGCAGGGGCCTCTGAGCTCCTGCTGGCTCCAGGTGCACGTGAGCCGGTGGGTCTATGCTGCAGGCCTTGCCTTTTAGGTTTGGGGGAATGGTGTGGAGGGAAGAGTAGAAAGCTTTTTATTTCACACTTAGAGTTTTATTTCACACTTAGACAGTCCTCCTAGCAGAGCATCCCAGAGGGAGATCTGGGCACGCATCCTAAACTCCCAACAAACTCCTTAGTTAATACGTTATCATGGCACCTTTGGGGAATTTACCCAAATTATTTGTTAGTTTTTCCATCAGATCACCATCTGAAAGCATCAGGTCTTTGTTTCTTCTCTTTTTTGCATGCACATTGGCACTGGCATCTATGTTACAATTTCTTTGTTGTCCTTTGCTCACCAGGGCACATTGCCCTGGAATGTTCCCGGTTGTATACTAGTATACTCATTGTGCCTAAACCCAGCTTAGTCTCATCTTCACATTTGTTTTAAATGTATAAATCCCCGAGCTTCACCATAATGCTCTCTCGTTTTAACTTAATTGGTAGAATTATTTCCAGAATACAATTCACTTGCTTTCTCCAGGGGAAGGTAATTTTGGTAAGCACACTCCTTAAGGTCGTTAAGACCCAGACTCTATAATGGTAGATGTGAGCTTGTAGAAAACTGAAAGGAGATGAATTATTTTTGCCTGGTTGAAATGTAAATATTTGTGTTTGGTAGAGAAGGTAACCCTAAGAGTGACGGTTTTACTGCTCGGTAGGGCATTAACCAATTATTGTATCTAATTTTATTCCTGTTTCCTTTGATCACTGACTCTATATATCATTTTTTGGGTGTTGTTCTTTAACCAGCTTTTTTTCATCCTGCCTTTCCTCACTGATGAGTTATGTAAATCCTTCGACACATACTCCTTATGTATTTACATGAAAATTACATTTTTAGCATTTTGAAGATTATTCTTTGATACCCCCAAATATGACTGAGATTGGATTTCTCACCACTCAACTAGATTTATTTGAGTTAGAAAAATTCAGTGATGTGGAATTCCTGCTCCTGAGTATAGTGATTTAGAGATCAGCTTTAAGAGAAGGAAACCACAGGGTTAGGGAGCAGTCCCCAATCTCACCTGAGGATACTGGTCACAGCTTAAGGTAATAAAATGGAGGCTGGTCTAAAAGTGGGTATGATAGTCTTCCACTGTGCAGTGCATATTACATATTCATTCATTTATTCAAGCATTTTTTCACCCAACACACATTTATCGAGCACCTACTATTTGCTAGGCACTGTTCTAGAATTTAGATAGGAATTGGGAATACAGAAGTGATGTACGCAAAGCTCCTGTCCTAAGAAGCACTCAGAGTACTAGGTACTCTGGAGATGGATACATATAGATTCAGTGATGTAAGACTGAATATCATGGGAGCAACATATAGTGGGCAAGAGCATGGGGCGTCCAGAGTTGCTCCTTGAGAGTTGCTTAGACTGAGTCTTAAAGTACGAACAGGACTTAGCTAGATAAAGATGAGAAAAGGTCATTCGGCAGAGAAGCACTGAAAAGGGAAGAAAACAGCACAGTGTGTGTATAGAGGTCCTTGTCTCCAAGGCATTGGGTGTGAGGCAGGGAGTGGCATGTGCTCCATAAACAAGCTTTTATTTATGTGACAGTTAATTCTATGTGTCCACTTGACTGTGTCATAGGATGCCAAGATATCTGGTTAACCGTGACTTCTGGTGTGTCTGTGAGGGTGTTTTCAGAAGAGATTAGCATTTGAATTGTTGGACGAGGTAAAGCAGATTGCCCCCGCCAATGTAGGTGGGCATCATCCAACCTGTTGAGGGCCCAAATAGGACAAAAAGGTGGAGGAAGGGTGGAATTTCTCTTCTATCTGACAGCTTGAGCCAAGATAGAAATCTTCTCCTGCCATTGGACTGGGATGTACACCATTTGTGCTCCTGGTTCCAAGGCCTTTGGACTCAGAGTGGAATTTCTATCCACTTTGCAGATGGCAGATCAAGGGACTTCTCGGCCCATAATTGTATGAACCAATTCCTTATAATAAGTCTCGTCCTATTGGTTCTATTTCTCTGGAGAACCTTTTCATACAATTTATGTTCAAAATGCTAATTGATCTCCTTCACCCCATCATGTGCTCTTCTCCCCCCCCCCCCCGCTACTTCTATCCAAACCCTCAGACTGGACACACTTCTACAGCTCTGGGGAGGACAGCTGCAATAGAAACACTAGGAAGAGACTTGAGGAGTTTTATCTTTTCCAGCTCAGTTTCTCAGTTGCAGGAGTCCTGAAGGTGTCAGTTTTAATGAACAAGTGTAGTTGTCCATGAGTGAGGCCAGTGAGGATAGCCCACGAGAGGCATTTGGTTAAGGGACTCCTTGTCTCAGCTCCCAGCTAATTCACATGTGCAGCCCACTTTCCATGGCCCAGAATACTGGTAGGCCCCTATGTAATAGTTGGTGGGACTGGGAATACCTTAGTGTAAGGTGGTGTGGAATTGTACCTGGGCACATTGGGAGAAGAAAGAGCTGGCAGAGATCAATCCTCAAGTGGAGCGAAGTAGACTTGCTTCTTTGATTACAGCAAGCATCAGTGTCTAATCCAGGGGTGGGCAAACTTTTTGACTCGAGGGCCACAATGGGTTCTTAAACTGGACCGGAGGGCCGGAACAAAAGCATGGATGGAGTGTTTGTGTGAACTAATATAAATTCAAAGTAAACATCATTACATAAAAGGGTACGGTCTCTTTTTTTTTTTAGTTTTATTCATTTCAAACGGGCCGGATCTGGCCCGCGGGCCGTAGTTTGCCCATGGCTGGTCCATAGGAAGGGTGCTGAGTGTTTCACATAAATCCAGCAAGAGGTGACAAGAAGAGGAGGGAAGCTGTGCCTCTAAGGATGGGAGTCTGACAACCTGGAGAGTATGATCATCCAGGTGTCACTGTGGTCATGCCAAGTCGACCCCTTAGGTTCTGTATCATTTAGAAATTGAATATGTCTAAGTGTTAGTTATCTATTGTTGTAGAACAAATTTAGGGTCTTAAAACAATGACAAACATTTATTATCTCACAGTTTATGTGGGTCAAAAATTCAGGAGCAGCTTACCCGATGGTTCTTTCTTGAGGTATCCATTGAGATTACAGTCAAGATGTTGTAATTTCTCAGTTGCAGGAGTAATGGGGCTTCAATCATCTGAAGGCTTGATGAGCTAGTAAGGTGAGCAGCTGAAATGAGTATCATCCAGCCCGAATTGGCAAAGGAGATTCAGCTGGGAGACGGTTTGCAGCCGGGAAAGGCAGAGGACTCCTGGAGAAAGGTAAAACCAAGGCTCTGGGAAGGATAATCTGCCAGACCTTTGAGCCCTGAGGGTCAGAGGGAATCCACAGAGCACCGACTTGAGCCACGGCCCTTGGGACAGGCACAGTGGAAAGAAGGTACGCAGAACTGCTGGTCGGCAGGGGATTCTAGTTCTGGGTCCACAGTCAGTAAAGGCTGAAGAGTGCTGGCAGGAGAGGAGCACGTGGAGGTGCAGCCTCTCTGGCCTCTGTGGCTTGTGCCTTTCTTCATTGAGCCTAGTGCATAGGACCTTTTGGATACAGACACTTACCCGTAGCTGGAGTGTGGGAGAAGGTATGGAATTGTGGAATCTGGGGAGCGAGGGGGGTCCAGGAGAAGTGGCAGCAAGTTTGGTGCTGAGTCATGCCTGAGCCTGGGACCTGGGCAGCCATTTTGTCCTGAAGAGACAGCCCCTCCCTCCAGTATCCAGGCAATTAATACAGCCACACCCAGATTCCACCCTGAATGGTACAAAGGATTAAAAAAAAACCTAAATAGTCCCTGAGAGTCCGAAGGGACTGGCTTAAAGAAACCAGTCACATTAAGGAAGGAATGGCATGTTAGGCACTGGGTAGGTGGTTCGGACCTGGGAGGCCCGTATGCCATTGAGAGGGCTTCCCAGGGAAGCAGCTTATTCAGTCTGATGAGGATCAGGAGCCAGAGGCAGAAAAAAAAAAAAGGCTCCAACAGACAGAACTCCAAGTCTTGGAGCAAAACCAGCACACACAGTTTCATTAACAACAAAGTCACAAGAAAGATTTTACAGAGGACAAGGCTCTCTGAGGAGGGAGAAGGTTGAAGTGATTAGAGGTTGGAACTTTCAGTCCCGCCCCAACCTCTGGGGAGGAGTGGGAGTGTTAAGGATCGAGCTCAATCGCCAATGGCCAATGAGTTAATCAAGCATGCCTGTGTAACCAACAGGATATTGAGGAAATGATGGTGTGTGACATTTGAGGCTAGGTCATAAAAGACATGATGGGTTCTGCCCTGCTTTCTCTTGGATCACTCACTCTGGGGGAAGTCAACTGCTTATGTCATGAGGATATTCAAAAAGCCCTATGAAAAGCCCATGTGGCAAAGAATTGAGCCCCCAGCCCCTTCCATCAATTGATTCAACTCTTAGAAGCAGATTCTCTATCCGTGGTCGGCAAACTGCGGCTTGTGAGCCACATGAGGCTTCTTTGGCCCCTTGAGTGTGGCTCTTCCACAAAATACCATATGCGGGCGTGCGTACAGTGCGATTGAAACTTCGTGGCCCATGCGCAGAAGTCAGTTTTCAGCCTGGGAGAGTCTATTTTGAAGAAGTACTGTTGATATTTGGCTCTGTTGACTAATGAGTTTGCCGACCACTGCCCTATCTGCTCCTGGACAGGCACGGGACACATCCGTCTATACCGCCGCCATTTTGTCACTCCCTGTGACTGGTTTCTTAATGTGAAATTCCAGGTGGGTTCTCTAATAGTCATCATTGCACAAATACCCACTGTTACAATCATGTTAACAGCCCCTAAAAATGGCAAATGTGGAAACAGCTGTTATTAGCTCATACTTGCTCACAGTGTTAGAAACCACAGCCATACTCCCACAGCAGTAATAGGCACTGCCATTTATAGAGAGCTTTTGACAGTGGTTCTCAACCTTGGCTGCACATTAGAATCACCTGGGAATCTTTTTAAAATCCTGATTTCTGGGCCTCATCCCAACCAAGTTTGAGAACCACTGGCTTATGATGTGTTAGGCACTAGTGTTTTTATATTCTTCAAATCCTCAAGTTGAGTATCTGAGGTCAGAGCTACTTCTTACAGATGGAGAAAGCGAGGGCCAGAGAGGTTAAGTAAATTACTGAGTGTCACACAGTTGATAAGTGGCAGGGTAGAGACTGCCTGACTACACGGCCAATATTCCCCTCCTGCTGCCAGGGCCGCCATGCTGCATAATATCCCGCTGCTGCCATCTGTGACCAGATTCCCTCTTCTGGAAAGATGGGGAAATGCCCCAGGCACATCCTAGCCAGCGTGGCTGTCTGTGAGGGCTGCAGTCAAGATCAGTCCAGAGAAAATTTACTTTAAGACTTCTCCTCACAAGACTCAGAACACCAGTCCTGACTCTAGCCCCCTTTCACACCGCCACCTTTCTTCTCCCTGGCTGGTCATTGGGAGAATGAAAAACAAGGAAGAAGCAATGACCAGGGCTTACTTGTGGGTGAAAGTTGGCCTTTCTGCCACCCTAGGAGTATTGCTGAAGTTTTTAAACCCCTAGTGTAGGCAAAAATTGTGTTTGTTTGGTGTTGGGCTAGAGGAGAGGGGGAGGCAGTTTGGTTCTCTTGATTTCCTGAAGGGGCAGGAGGTGGTCTTGGTCTCAGCCTCAGAAGCAGCTGCCATCTCTCTTGCTTTCATATCTGTCTGGCTTTGAAGCCAGCCTGTGGCAAAGGTTGTTTCTTGGGCTCTTGAGAATAAGGCTTGTCCCAATAAGATATGGGCCAACTGGAAGGTATTATTCCAAAAAGTTGTGTGTCCTTTATAATTCAATATATATGGTAACCCTAATAACTGCTCTTCTTTCCTTACTAGAGGGAAGAAGGTGGGTTTGTCAAACTTCCTTAAGAAGTGAATTGCAGCACAGAATTCTGTTGACCTGTGTTCAGTTCTCTCTTGAAAATTCTAGGCTGTCAAAAGCTGATCGCTTTTCCAACACAGCTGCATTATTCCACAACAGCAGGACGACAATAACTCCTGCTGCCCTGCCTAGATTGCTTGGGGAACTTTTTGTGTGTGCATGTTTTTTATTCTATTTTTCCATCTGGTGACTTTTGTTTTCTTCTAAATGGCGCTGTTTAAATGCTTTCCACAAATGCAATCTTGAAAATAAACACATTGAATGGATAAGAACAAAAGAGGATCCATTCTTGATGCTGATCACTGCTGAGAGGTTCCCTCAGCTGCAGGGAGAGAGGGCTGAGTGGATGAGTGGATGGTCCATAGGAAATGCCACCCAAGGGTGCTGCTGGGATTGGAATCCAATCAGAACCACATTAATGGTGTCCTCACCAGCTGGGCACTCATGAGCAACCAGTGGGCTTTGAAAACTTAAGAGGCTCATCTCCCAGTTGGCCTTTGTCAGAAGCTTCTGTTTCATGCCTCCAGCGATTCCCAATAGTGGCTAGATTGTTACTGCATCCCTCAGGGATTTCCGTGTTCACTTCCTTTCCCACATCCCCTAAACACACCCCTAGGATCACTGCCCTAGTTTGGGCTCCCCCAGAAGTAGAGATCTGAGCACAGGAAATTGATTTGGGAGGGGCCAATGTCACCAGTAGGAAAGGGACACAGGGAAGGAAAGCAGTCAACAAGGATGGGTTATTACACCAGCCATCACAGCTGGCAAACAGCTTGGTCCTGTGAGGAGCTCTGGCAGGCAGTTAGACATCCGCCTCATACTGTTTCCCCCGAGGGCGAGAGAGCTAGGCATTGACACAAATGCCAGGAGCACCTGTTGAGCGCTGTTCCTGGGGGTGTTCATTCCTGGCACTTCTGAAACTTCCTTGCATGTGAGCTGAGAGACTTTGCACAGTTCTGGGGGGAAAGCCCCAGGCACAGGCCAACAGACTGGCAGTCTGAGGTTGGCCGGAGTGCACTGGAAGGTCCTAGGGATGTGTCGGGGCTGATGGCATCTGCTCTCATCACTCATAGGCTAAAGGAAGGCAGCTTCTTCGGGGTTGGGGTCGGAGCCAGCGATAGAGCCACCTCTGAAGGGTTTTCTCCCCTTTAGGGTCTTTTCTTTCCCCTTCCCTTTCCTTCCCTTCCCTTCTCTTCTCTCTCTTCTTTATTTATTTTTAGAAACAATTTTTTAATTTTTCAATTACAGTTGACATACAATATTATATTAGTTTCAGGGATTAGATGTTATAAAACGTACTAAGTGAGCATCCTGAAAAATCTCATACCCATCTGACGCCATACTTAGTTATTGGAATATTATTGACTATATTCCCTATGCTGTACTTCATACCCCCATGACTATGCTATAAATAATTTGTACTTCTAAATCCCTTCACCTTTTCATCCATCCCCTCCATAGGGCATTTTTTGTTTTTTTGTTTGCCACCAAGTTACCTGGGCATACATCCTTCATGATTACAAAGAATGGATTCCTTGCCTTTACAGATGAAGGTGCCAAGTATTTTGGCTCAGAGGCTCATGCAGAGCCCTGGACCCTGAACCTAGCTGCGGCTCTTGAGGCAGCAGCTGTTTGCTGGCAGCAGGATTTTAGTTGTTCCTGGTGGTGACTCCGGCCTTATTCCCTTCCCAGGAGTGTGCAGCCCACCAGAGAAGTGGCTGATTAGGAGACTTGTATCAGTTACCACCTTTAACAGCATTAACAGAAAACCTCAGTTCAACCTGGTTTAAACCATACAGAAAATGTATTTTATTTCACTGAACAGGAAGTTGGAGGTAGAGTACTCCAGATTAATTCTGTGGTTCTGTTCATTTCTCAACTTTGCCATCTTGTGTTCAGACCTTCTTTTCAGAATCTCCTTTCCTTACAAGGTGGCTGCTGCAGGTCCAGGTCTTGTGCGTGAGCATACACACCATTGTAAGCCACAGTGTGGCCCACAGACACACCATAGGCAGAGGCTCTGTGCAGATGTGCTGGCCAACTGCCAGTGGAGGTCCCAGCCAACAACCAGTCCTAAACACCAGAATGTGAGTGAGGACACCTCCAGATGATTTCAGCTCCCCCAGCCATTGAGTTTTCCCAGCTGATACCCAGACACAGACAACCCATCCTCATGTTGCCCTGTCTGAGTTATTGACCTGCAGAATCCAAGAGCATAGTACTGTTTTATGCCACTAAGTTTTGGGGTGGTTCTCACTGAAGCAATAGGAATTGGAGCATTGTTCCTGGTGGCATCCTGAGGGAAATATTGAGGGGAAATAGAGAAGCTTGCAGTGCTCATTCCCTGCTGCTCCCCACATCGTAGAGAGGGGGCCCAGAACCACAGGACAGAGGGAAAACTGGCACAGTGCCCCAACACGTGGCTAAGGCTTCATTCCACGGTGATGGGTTCTATTATTCTGGGGACACCAAGAGAGGGCTTTCCAAGAAAGGTTATTAGGCTCGGGGCCCATACTTGGAATAGTCCTTAAAAGATGTTCTCAAAGGTTTCTGATGACTCCCAGATCCCATTGGCTTTACCCTCAAAATATGTCCAGAATCAAACCACTTCTCATCATGTCCAATTACCACTCTGTTCCAACCTACCATCAGTCTTATCTAAATTACTGCAATTGGCACTTTAAGTGATCTCCCTGCTTCTCACCGCCCCACAACATTTCATTGCCCATGGAGCAGCCAGAGTTCTTTTTAAACATAAATCAGGTCATGCAATTGGTTTGCTAAGAACCTTCCCCATCTCCCTCCTAAGAAGCCCTACTTGATCTGCACCTCCTGCCACTCTCCAGCTTCGTCTCTTATGTGCTTGTTCTTGTCCACTCTGGTGTAGCCACAGTGGCCTCCTCAGGTCAACTGCCCTCTCACTGCAGGGCCTTTTGCAGTGCTCTTCCATCCATCCAGAATGTTCTTCCCCCATGTAGCTGCATAGCCTACTATCTTACCTGACTCCAGGTTTTACACAAAAGCCCCCTGACTAAGGCCTTCCCTGAGCACCCTAAATAAATTTGTATCCACCCTCGGCTCTCAAATCCTTTTCCTTATCCTCTACATATTTATCCCTGTCTAACATACTACACATTTTACTTATTTGTTAAATTATATCTAGCTTTCCCCCACTGGGAATTTCAGCTCAGTGAGAGTGGGGACTTTTGCCTGTTTTATTAGCCCAGAACAGTGCCAGACACATTATAGGTCCTTCATTAATATTTGTTGAGTGGAAAGTAAATGACCTCTCTATGCATCAGTCCTTGACAATGCTGTCTGGAGGTCCTGCCAGCACTGCAGATCCAACATTCTAGATACACGTCCTCACACCTAGGATCGAGGATCAGGCCTCTCAGGGAACTCTGCATACAGTGGGGTTGATGGTCTTAGCCCAGGTTTAAATCCCAGCTCCACTTCGCTTCCCAATCAGAAAGGAGAGACATTTCCCACCTCATGAGGTTGTTATGATTAGTGACAATGCTAAGCCCTAGGAACTATGCCTGGCATAGAGCAAATGTTCAATAAATGCCAGCCAGTATACTTCCTAGCTACTTTTTCTCTTTAAATGAATTATTTTCCCCCCAAAGGAAAAATCCTTTTGTTCATATGGTTAGGAATTGTATTTACTTCTTGCTTTGATAAATTAACAAAATCTTGACTTCTTTTTTAGATTGGGCCATATTCACCTAGTGCAGCGGTTCTCATCCTGTGGGTTGCGACCCCTTTGGCGGTCGAACGACCCTTTCACAGAGGTCGCCTAAGTCCATCCTGCATATCAGATATTTACATTACGATTCATAACAGTAGCAACATTACAGTTATTAAGTAGCAATGAAAATAATTTTATGGTTGGGTCACAACATGAGGAACTGTATTTAATGGGCCAGAAGGCTGAGAACCACTGACCTAGTGAGTCTTACAATGTCTCTTTTATGTCAAGGGGAAATAATAGTAAGAAATAGTGATCCATTGATCAAAATACCCAAGAGCCACAGCATTTACTCACTGCATCCTCCACCAGGAGCTGCAGTCTCCCACTGACAGTAACATTGAAAACAGCTGCATTTTAGTATATGCAAAGGGCAGAGATGGGGCTAAGAGTTGGACATATATCATCTTACTTAATTTTCACATCCCTCTCCCTGCCAGGATGGTAGATACTGTGGTATTACCAACATTTTAAAGAGGAAGAAATGAAACTTGGGAAATTTAAATTAGTTGCCAAGTTTGCAAATCTAGAAAATGAACAGAGAAAGGACGTAAACCCCAATCCTTCAGAATCCAGGGGTTATGCCTCCTGGTTAGAGCAAATTTTGTCTGTTTTGCAGGCCCCCAAGCCACTCAGCAGCCTGAGAGGATGCCTACCGCCCTGGCTTTGCCAGAATCCATGCCTGTTCGCCGTGGATTGCTTTCAGGTAGGCCACACCTTCGAAATCCCAACCAGCCTTTTCCTGTCCTCTCCAACCCTGACCAGGAAGCAGAACACAGGGCCAAACCTGGGGCCCTGGCCGAACACCCTCATGGGCCACCTGGCCTCCTAGGGCCGATTTCTTTTTTTCTTTTTTTTAAAAAATATATTTTATTGATTTTTTACAGAGAGGAAGGGAGAGGGATAGAGAGTTAGAAACACTGATGAGAAAGAAACATCGATCAGCTGCCTCCTGCACACCCCCCACGGGGATGTGCCTGCAACCAAGGTACATGCCCTCGACCGGAATCGAACCTGGGACCCTTGAGTCCACAGGCCGACGCTCTATCCACTGAGCCAGACCGGTCAGGGCAGGGCCGATTTCAGTAGAGCAAAGAGTGGAACTCCCTTAGGAAACCTCAAGGCCACGGATCTGAACCTGTCCTCTTCCCGTGGCGCCCAGCCTTCTCCACACAGCGCGTCTCTAGTTTGTTGCACAGGAGGCGAGCCGCTTGGGTCTGCGCATG
>NW_005871071.1:6339314-6389228 GCF_000147115.1 Myotis lucifugus | reverse complement strand
CTTCATCCTTCTTCCTCTCAGGCCTGTTATCCTGGAGGCTGGCACCTTCCTTTCCCCAAAGTGCTCCAGTCTCTGACCAAGCAAGCCCCACACCTCTGGACAGAGCAGGTCAGGGCGAAGATTTATACAGTAACTTAGTAAACTGTGAATATAAATCTAATATAAGAACCAACAAACAAAAAAAGAATGCATATCTGTTAGCCACGAGTGACAAAACAGTGGCCAAGACTGGCCTTTTGGTGCTGAGCTTCCTCATAACAAGGACAATAAAAGAGATCAAAGAGATTTAGAGAGTTACTCTTAAGATAATAGCTAAAAGATAAAATAGATAAACCATGAAATATGTTCATTGTGATATTTTTGGAGAAGTGTCTTTTTCATTATTTTATCTCCTAAACACCTGGCTTAGGGCCTTATGCAGAGTAGGTGCTCAATAAATACTTATTTAAGGGATAAGTTAATGAAGCAAAATCCCTATTAGCTGCTGGCTAATATACACCAAGCGCTTACTATGTGGCAAGCAAATTCTTTTTTTTTCAATTCTTTATTAGTTAAGGTATTACAAATGTGTCCTTATCCCCCCATTAACCCCCATCCTCCCCCTCGCCCCCTCACTCATGCTCTCATCCCTCTGTTGTCCATGTCCCTTGGTTTGGCTTATATGCATGCATACAAATCCTTTGGTTGATCTCTTCCCCTTACCCCCTCCCTCCCCTACTTTCCCTCTGGGGAGTGATAGTCTGATCGCTGTTTCTCTGTCTTTGGATCTGTCCCTGTTTATCAGTCTATGTTGTTCTCTATAATCCGCAAATAAGTGAGATCATGTGGTATTTATCTTTCTCTGACTGGCTTATTTCACTTAGCATAATGCTCTCCAGTTCCATCCATGCTGTTGCAAAAGGCAAGAGTTCCTTCTTTTTTACTGCAGCATAGTATTCCATTGTGTAGATGTACCACAGTTTTCTAATCCACTCGTCTGCTGATGGGCACTTAGGCTGTTTCCAAATCTTAGCTATGGTGAATTGTGCTGCAATGAACATAGGGATGCATATATCCTTTCTGATTGGTGTTTCTGGTTTCTTGGGATATATTCCTAGAAGTGGGATCACGGGGTCAAATGGGAGTTCCATTTTTAGTTTTTTGAGGAAACTCCATACTGTTCTCCACAGTGGCTGCACCAGTCTGTATTCCCACCAGCAGTGCACGAGTGTTCCTTTTTCTCCACATCCTCTCCAGCACTTGTTGTTTGTTGATTTGTTGATGATAGCCATTCTGACAGGTGTGAGATGATACCGCATTGTCATTTTGATTTGCATCTCTCATATAATTAGTGACTTTGAGCATGTTTTCATATGTCTTTCGGCCTTCTGTATGTCCTCTTTTGAAAAGGGTCTATCTAGGTCCCTTGCCCATTTTTTGATTGGATTGTTTATCTTCCTATTGTTAAGTTTCATGAGTTCCCTGTAAATGTTGGAGATTAAACCCTTATCGGTGATATCATTGGCAAATATGTTCTCCCAAGTAGTGGGTCTTCTTGTTGTTTTGTTGATGGTTTCCTTTGCTGTGCAAAAGCTTTTAATTTTGATATAATCCCATTTGTTTATTTTCTCTTTAGTTTCCATTGCCCTAGGACAGCTGTGGGCAAACTATGGCCCGTTTGAAATGAATAAAACTAAAAAAAAAAAAAGACTGTACCCTTTTATGTAATGATGTTTACTTTGAATTTATATTAGTTCACACAAACACTCCATCCATGCTTTTGTTCCGGCCCTCCAGTCCAGTTTAAGAACCCATTGTGGCCCTCGAGTCAAAAAGTTTGCCCACCCCTGCCCTAGGAGCATTATCAGAGAAGAAATTCCTTTGGCTTATGTTTGTGATTTCGCTGCCTGTGGATTCCTCTAGTATTTTTATGGTTTCCCGTCTTACGTTTAAGTCTTTTATCCATTTTGAGTTTATTTCTGTGTATGGTGTGAGTTGGTGATCTAGTTTCATCTTTTTGCATGTATCTGTCCAATTTTCCCAACACCATTTATTGAAGAGACTGTCTTGACTCCATTGTATGCTCTTGCCTCCTTTGTCAAATATTAATTGGGCATAGTGGTTTGGGTCGATTTCTGGGTTCTCTATTCTATTCCATTGATCTATATGTCTGTTCTTGTGCCAGAACCAAGCTGTTTTAAGAACAGTGGCTTTGTAATACAGTTTGATATCTGGTATTGAGATCCCACCAACTTTGTTCTTCTTTCTCAAGATTGCTGCAGCTATTCGAGGTCTTTTTTTATTCCAGATGAATTTTTGGAACGTGCGTTCTAGATCTGTGAAATATGCCGTTGGTAATTTAATGGGGATTGCATTGAATCTATAGATTGCTTTGGGTAGTATGGACATTTTGATGATGTTGATTCTACCAGGCAAGAAAATTCTAATCTGTGCCACTCAACAACCCTAACAGGCAGGCACTATGTTTCCCTTCATTTTCAAATGTAGAAACCAAATGTAGAGAATAACTTCTCCCATGTCACAGCTCCTCTATCACCTGGTGATGATTTAAACTCAAGTGCCTTGTCTGGAGCCAGCCAGACACTCAGGAATCTGAAATGATAGAGCAAATGAGCATTTATGAGACTTTTCATTTTACTAGACAGTAAAACGAATCATACTGGCTTTTCTCTGCTGGTCTCTGGCTGACAGCCAGATTTGCTGAGAGGCAGGCTGCCCTCCCCTCTGCTAGGAGCTGCCTGACTGCAAACCTGACAACCCTTTCCCAGGTCTTCCCTCTGCTGGCTGATGTGAGGATAGCAGGGTTTTCTCCCGGGTTGTTGCAAGAGCATCTTCAATGAGGGTGAGGTGGAGGCCCATTGCTTGGCCCTTCTGCCGGTTTAGGGGGATGTTAATATTCCCAAACCCCAGACTGGGACATGTGCCCTAGTAAATAGGAATGCCTTAGGACAGACTGTTTAAAATTGGTTGCTGTTTTGGCAGATCTAGTTTGTGTGGTTACTCGACATAGGGTGGAGGCAGCATGGAGGAGCTGAAGTGCAGTTTTAAAAGCACTGGAACAAGAATCAGGAGACCTGGGGTCTGGTCTCAACAGGGCCACCTACCAGAGTGGCAGTTATCCTCATTTTCAAAACAAAGCATTGGACTGTAGGACTCTCTAATGGCCCTTCAGTCCTAAACCTCCACCTCTAAGTCCTTTGAAGATTCTCCCAAGTCAGGTCTCCTTCAGGTTACCTTCTCACTCTAAATCTCCTCCCCAACACCCATTTCTGGCTTTCTGACCTGTGCCGCACTGTGGCCAGATAACTTGCTGTGTCCCAGGTATTGCCCATTTCTCCTGACCCCAAGCCTGGCCTTTGTAAGGCATCTTTAGGCTCAAACTAACCAAGGACAGGAATCTTGTAGTTCGGAAGGCAAGCTAGGCACTTCTTGGTATTTGGGCCAGCTTGCCTCCCACCCATTAGCAAGACCAAACTCAGGATATAGAAAGAGAGAAGGAACAGAAAACAATAGTTATATGGGATTTGGGGGGGTGGGATGGGAACTAAAGAGTGAGTTTAATGTAATATCAAACCTTTGCCCAAAGTGATCATTTACCAGGCATTCTATAAGGAAGGCATTTCTACCACCCACATTTGTTCATGGGAATTGAGGCCAAGAAGAGCTACAAAGTCCACAGTCACATAGCCAACACATGGCTGAGCTGGGACCCAGGACCAGGTCATCTACACCAGATCCACAGCTTGCCCCATCAGAAATGCGCCAGGCCTGAGAGTCCCAGACACTAGTAATTAGTCCGAGAGGGAAGCGGTCCCAGTGAAGACAGGCCCACCCACTCTTCCATGAGAGCACCTGATGAGAGTATCTCCTCTCCTTCTGGAACAATTCTGCACTTGGATTTATTACATATGCCTAGATGTCTCTTGCTCAGGCCTCCTGGTGCAGATGCTGGTCTAAGCCGGGCCTGTGTCGTCCTGCACTGACTGCCGGGACCTGTGTGTGGCATAGTTAGAGTCAGGCTTTGGATGACTCATCTTCCCCAACCCTCTGTTTCCTCATCTACTAGATGGGGGTGGTAATTCCCATCACAAAGGTAGAGTGAAGAATTAAAACAAGATCTGAGGGGAAAGCTTTTTACAACGTGCAGAACCATCATGTGTTAGAACTTGGCAGGGGGTTGGGGGACAGGGGTAGAGGAACTTACCTGCCAGCTCCTCCAGTCTGCTGTCCCACCCCTGCACTTCTGGATTGGGTTGTTCATCCCCTCCAGCAGCTGCTAGGGAAACCAGACCCTGTACCCTAAATACAAGGGATCAGGAGCAATGAGCTGAGCCAGAGGCCCATGGATGGGACCTGGGTACAGAGCTGCTGAGGCTCCAGCTGTGGCAGAACGAGCTAACTCTAGGCCTTAATCAGGAGAAGCAGAGATGGCCAGAGGTGTCAAGAAATAAGGGCATGGCAACTGTTGGTGCTTTCCATTGAGCAAATGCCGAGGTCCTGGGGAAACTGGTGCCAAGGAGATCTGGAGAGGCACATAAAGTTGTTGAGGTCCAGCGGTGGAGACCTGAGGAGCCCAGAAATCCCCAAGAGAAATGTTGTGGGGGCTGGGCTTCCTGTGCCAGCAGGGGTGGGAGCTAGACCCAGGCAGACATAGCTGTTGCTGTTAACATGACCTCATGGTCAACCTTGGTGTTATCTGGGGAACTAAGAGTTACCAAAGAATTTTTGTTATTTACTTTGGAGCACACACATTATACACATTTATCCAGCCCCAGATAGAGGCTTCTGTGGTGAAGGACAAATTATTTTTCTTAATTTTCAACCCATCATGAACCAATAGTTAAGAAAATTTAATAAAATTAAAATACTAGAGCCCTGACCGGTTTGGCTCAGTGGATAGAACATCGGCTGAGAACTGAAGGGTCCCAGGTTCGATTCCGGTCAAGGGCATGTACCTTGGTTGCGGGCACATCCCCAGTAGGGAGTATGTAGGAGGCAGCTGATCGATATTTCTCTCTCATCGATGTTTTTAACTCTCTATCCTACTCCCTTCCTCTCTGTATAAAATCAATAATAAAAAAAGCCAGTGGCTTTAAAAATTAAAATACTAGAAAATGAAATAAAAATGCCCAAATCAGTCTCTACCCTCTAGTGAGACAAGTCCTCTGATCATGTGGTCAAAACATGTGGTCATGTTACGTTGCCTTAAAATTTCTAAGTGATGACTCTGTGCATCTATGACATGACTGTGGTCATTCCTCACCTACTGCGCTGAGGCAAATGTTCAAACTTATAGGCAAATGCCTTGCTACTGAAGAAAAATCTGACCTTTGTGTTTGTTTTACTTGAACTACACAGACCAGATCCCAGCATTGAGTGAATTCCTGCTTGACTCCTTTCCATAGAAGGCCAGTTTCAAAGCAGAGTCAGAATCCAATAGAAGACTATGGATTAAAAGTGGGTTTTCAACTACTTCACACCCATTAGGATGAATATTGTGAAATAAAACTAGAAAATAAGTGTTATAGAGGATGTGGAGAAATTGGAATCCTTGTACACTGTTGGTGGAAATGTAGAATGGTGCAGCTACTATGGAAAATAGTATGGTTGCCCTAGCTGGTTTGGCTTAGTGGATAGAGTGTTGGCCTGCAGACTGAAGGGTCCCGGGTTCGATTCTGCTCAAGGGCACATCCCCAGTAGGGGGTGTGCAGGAGGCAGCCAATCAATGATTTTCTCTCATCATTGATGTTTCTATCTCTCTCTCTCCCTCGCACTGAAATCAATAAAAATATATTTTAAAAGAAAATAGTATGATTGGTCCTCAAAAAATTAAAAATAGAACTACCATATGATCTAGCTATTCCTCTTTTGGGTATATATAAAAAAATTGAAAATAGGAACTTGAAAATATATGTATGCACCCGTGTCCATAGCAGTATTAATCACAATAGCCAAAAGATGGAAGCAACCCGAATGCCCACGAACAGACTGATAAACAAAATGTGATATATACATACAATGGAATATTATTCAGCTTTAAAAAAGGAAGGAACATGCTACAATGTAGATGAACATTGAGGACATTATACTAAGTGAAATAAGCTGGTCACAAAAGGATAAATACTGTTTGATTTTATTTCACTTATATGAGGTACCTAGAGTAGTCAAAATCATAGAGACAGAAGGTAAAATGATGGTTGCCAGGGACTATGGGGTGGATAAAATGGAAAGTTATTGTTAAATAGATATAGACTTTCAGTTTTGCAAGATGAAAGGAATTCTAGAGATGGATGTTGGTGATGGTTGCACAACAATGTGAATATACTTAATCTACTGAACTGTACACTTAAAGATGATTAAGATGGTAAATTTTGTTTCATGTGTATTTTCCATGAAAAGGGAAAAAGAGGAAAAAAATGTGGTTTTCCACTTATGCCTCCTGATCCGTGCATCTCATGACTGCCATTACCATAAGCTTAATGCCAGTCCCTTAGAAATGCAAGGATGACTTGAAAACTTCATGTGCCAATTTATTTCCTCCATTTTCCCCTGTAATAGAACCACAGTTCATGGGAAAAAGAAAAGCAACTTGAATATGGGCCAAGTAGATGAGGCTGGAGCACATCCAGACCTTGGTGGAATGATGTGTTGAAGTAGTCGGCTGCATTCATCAACAGGAAAAACATCCTTTGCCATTTCAGTCTTGCTTTATTTATGCTTCAGGAAGGGAGGGCCAATGTCAGGCCAGGAGCAGAGGGCAGGGAGGCCCCTGCCTTGGGAGGCAGCCTCAAGAGCTGAACTGAAATTTAGACCCCATCCCTGGGTATAGTACCACTGCAGAGGCAGTGAGCAGCCCTCCATGCTGGGCAGAGTGTAGCCCAAGCCTTCTTGAGAGCTCAGTAAGCATGCGGAAGAAGCAGGAAACTGAGCCTCTCGCTTGTCTTGCTGCCCATGAGCTGTGTGGCTTTAGGCAGAGTTCCTAACCTCTAAGACTTCACAGTTTGTTGATGGTGGATTGTGTCCTCTCCAACAATAATATTCCATATATCTATGAAAACAGTAAAAATCCTATAAAGAATTTCTTCTGAAAACCTGAGATAATATGCAATTGCTTCATCCTCATGAACTTACGCCACTTTTATTTCCATAATCTATAATTGCAAGATCTTTTGAAAATGGCAGTTGATTAACTTCTTTTCTTTTTTTGTGATTAAGAGAAGGAAGCTTCTTTGATTGCCTTTATAGGTACTTTTAAGTTATCTATATTTGGATCATAAGTAACTAGAAGCTCTGAGAATGTATCAGTGTTAAGAGTACATTTTTCTGAGTCTGAGTAAAGATCACATGATCTCACTCATTTATGGATAATAAAGACCATTATAAACTTATGAACAAAAATAGATACAGAGGCAGAGCAGCCTCGAACAGAGTGTAAAACTACAGCGGGAAGACCAGGGAGGGTTGGGGGGTCGGAGGGGGGTGTAAGAGATCAACCGAAGGACTTGTATGCATGCATATGAGTATAACCAATGGACATAAGACACTGGGGGGTAGGGGAGGCCAGGGGATTGTCAAGGGCGGGGGAAAAAAGGAGACATATGTAATACTCTTTGTAATACTTTAAGCAATAAAAAAAAGTAAAAAAAAAATTATGTGAAAAGTCAGTCAAGCCAGTTGGTTAATATTTTTAAAAACAAAAAATGTGAAACCTGTGAATTTAAAACAAATTAATTTGTGTCAAATAAATCTTATAAAAATACTTTGGGCCAAAGTGTGGAGAAAGCAAGTCTGTAACATCGGGTTGGCCTGAAGCATGTGTGTCATAAACCTAATGAACACACACACACACAAAAGATCAGGTTGTTCCATAAGAACTGTTTCTTGATCTGCTATTGTTAGATGCTTCTAACCCAAGTGGTTTTATTGGGAATTATGCTCATAAAGGCTGAGCATTTTAATTATAATTTATAATTTAATTATAATCATAATTTAATTATACTTAGAACAAAGTATCTTAACCTAAGTAAAAACAGCAAGATGGGTCTTTCTGTGTTCACTATTGCCCAGCCTTTCCATGTGGTAGAAACAATGGACACTGGCTCCATCTCTGTGCTTCCCCTACCCTTTTACTTGCTTAGCCATGGGCAAGCATTAAACCTCTCCAGGCCTCAGTTTCCACAGTGAGCAGAGGAGGCTAAGGCAGGGGCTGAGCCATAGGTCTATATAGGTCCTTCAACTCTGAGGGTCTTTGAGGCTGGCTCTGATTCATTTGGGGGTCTAGACAGTGAAGCCTGATACTGATGGTAATTTTGAGTGAGGAGGAGAGCTGGTTGCTGATGGGAGGTTTAGGAAATCCAGCCCTGGGAGCAGATTAAAAGGGCAGAGTTTCTACCTCGGGAAGAGAATACAAAATACAGGCCTCAGTTGTGACCGTAAAATGAGCACTTGATGTTAAGAAATCTGGGTTCAAGTTTCTTATTAGATCCCCCAGCTTCTATTCTCATTCCTCTGGGAGCCATTCTCCATACAGCAGCCAGAATGATTACTTCAAAATATAAATTAGGTCATGTCACCCTCTTGCTTAAACCCTCTGGTGACTTCACGTTCCATTTACACTGCACATACCTCATTAGTGTGCTGGTAAATGTTTAACAACAGGCTTTCTTGGAAGGGAGGGAGCATCTGGGAGGAGGGAGAAGAGCCTTGATATATAGCATCTGTCAAATTTCCATGGAGTAAGTATTCCCACTAAGGCAATTGCAAAGCACCAACTTGATGTTTACAGCTCACAAAATTCCTGAAAACTCAACAGTTGACTTTCGTGAGCTGAAATGAGCCAGGACCATCATACCTCTGCTTCAAATCTAGCTTCTTACTGTGGCCGTCATGGTCCAGCATGGTCTGCTTAGTCAGCTCAGTCCGCCATAACAAAATACTATAGACCAGAGGTCCTCAAACTTTTTAAACAGGGGGCCAGTTCACTGTCCCTCAGACATTCCACACATGCGCACTGTGGGCCTGGGACGAGTCAGCTGCTAAGCAGGACAGGCAGCGGCGGCAAAAACACCCGGCGGGCTGGATAAATGTTTTCGGTGGGCTGCATGTGGCCCGCGGGCCGTAGTTTGAGGACCCCTGCTATAGACTGAGTGGCTTAAACAATCAAAATTAATTTTGTTACAGTTCTGGAGGCTGGAAGCCCCACATCAAGGTCTGGCCAGTGTTATGTTTATGAATAAAACTAGAGGCCCGGTGCACAAAAATTTGTGCATGGGGGGGTGTCCCTCAGCCCGGCCTGTACCCTCTTGCAGTCTGGGACCCCTTGGGGGATGACCACCTCCTGGCTTAGGCCCGCTCCCGGGGTGATTGGACCTAAGCTGGCAATCAGACATTCCTCTGGCAGCCCGGCAGCCCTCAGGGGATGTCCACTTGCCAGCAGGGAGCAGACCTAAGCTGCAGTTGGACATCCTTAGTGCTGCTGAGGAGGCAGGAGAGGCTCCCACCACCACTGCTGTACTGGCAGCCGTCAGCCTGGCTTGTGGCTGAGCAGAGCTCCCCCTGTGGGAGCGCACTGACCACCAGGGGGCAGCTCCTGCATTGAGCGTCTGCCCCCTGGTGGTCAGTGGGTGTCATAGTGACCAGTCATTCCCAGTCTTTCTGCTGTTAGGGTCAGTTTGCATATTACCCTTTTATTATATAGGATAGAGGCCTGGTGCACGGGTGGGGGCTGGCTGGTTTGCCCTTCAGGGTGGGGGGTCCCCACTGGGGTGCCACTGGGGTGCCTGGCCAGCCTGGGTGAGGGGCTGATGGCTGTTTTCAGGCTGGACACACCACCTTTAGGGTGGGGGGTCCCCACTGGGGTGCCTGGCCAGTCTGGGTGAAGGGCTGAGGGTCGTTTTCAGGCTGGCCAAGCCTCCCCAGCGACAGAAGCCCCCAGCCTCTCCTTTTTTTCTTTTTCTTTTTCTGGGATTTATTTACCTTCTATAATTGAAACTTTGTAGCCTGGAGTGGAGCTCAGAGCCGGCCAGGGCTTGGCTTCCTCCATTGCCAGGGGCAACCCAAGGTTCCAGCTCAGTGGTCACGGCCGGCTGAAAGCAGGTATCTGGGGTTTATTTACCTTCTATAATTGAAACTTTGTTGCTTTGAGTGTAGCTTAGAGCCGGCCGCTGCAGGCAGGGAACCTTGGCTTCCTCCATCACTGGAGCAAGCAAGCCTCCTGCTCGTTCCAGCTCCGTGGCTGCCGGCCGCCATCTTTGTTGGCAGTTAATTTGCATATCTCACTGATTAGCCAATGGGAGGCGTAGCAAAGGTATGGTCAATTACCATGTTTGTCTATTATTAGGTAAGACTAGAGGCCCAGTGCACAAAAATTTGTGCACTGGGGGGGGTGGTGGGGAAGGGGGGGGCCCTCAGCCTGGCCTGTGCCCTCTCGCAGTCTGGGTCCCCTCGGGAGATAACGACCTGCTGGCTTAGGCCTGCTCCCGGTGGCAGAGGGCACGCCCAATCCCTAGGTGCAGCCCCTGGTCAGGCTCAGAGCAGGGCTGATTGGGGAGTTGGGGTGCCGCCCCCTGTCATGCACATAGCAAGGTGGATTGGGAGGTTGCGATGCCACCCTCAGTCACGCTCAGGGTAGGGCCGATTGGGGAGTTGGGGCACCGCCCCCTGTCACACTCAAGGCAGGGTCGATGGGGAGGTTGCGGCGCTACCCCGTCACGCACAGAGCAGGGCCAATCAGGGGGTTGGGGCGCTGCCCCCTGTCACGCACAGAGCAGGGACCATCAGGGGGTTGGGGCTCTGTACCCTGTCATGCACAGAGCAGGGCCAATCAGGGGGTTGGGCGCTGCCCCCTGTCATGCACAGAGCAGGGCCGATCAGGGGGTTGAGGAGCTCCCCCCTGTCACGCACAGAACAGGGCCCATCAGGGGGTTGGGGAGCTCCCCCCTGTCACGCACAGAGTAGGGCCGATAGGGGAGTTAGGGCACCGCCCTCTATCACCCACAGAGCAGGGCCGATCAGGGGGTTGGGGCACCGCCACTGTCACACTCAGGGCAGGGCCGATGTGGAGGTTATGGCTCTACCCTGTCACACACAAAGCAGGGCCTGTGTGTGTGTGTGTGTGTGGGGGGGTGGGGTGGGGCGCCGCACCCTGTCACACACAGAGCAGGGCCGATCAGGGGGTTGGGACGCCGCACCATGTCACACACAGAGCCACAGGGCGATCAGGGGGTTTGGGCGCTGCCCCCTGTCACGCTGATCCGGTGCCAGGAGGCCTCGCAGCTCCGCTGATCCTGGTGCTGGGAGGCATATTACCCTTTTACTATGTAGGATAGAGGCCTGGGGGCCGGCTGGTTTGCCCTGAAGGGTGTCCTGGATCAGGGTGGGGGTCCCCATTGGGGTGCCTGGCCAGCCTGGATGAGGGGATGATGGCTGTTTGCAGCTGGTCACACACCCTTCAGGGTGGGGGTCCCCACTGGGGTGCCTGGCCAGTCTGGGTGAGGGGCTGAGGGCTGCTTTCAGGCTGGCGGTTGTTGATTGAAGCTCCCAACCGCTCCTTTTTATTTTATTTTATTCTGGGCCAGCTTTAGCTCTGGCTCTAGCTCTGAGAGCAGGTATCTGGTTTGTTTCGGTTCTATAATCGAAACAATGTATAACTCCAGCTCTGAGATCCCGGCCTATATTTGTTAGAATGTTTCAAACTGCCAGCTGAGAGGCTGGCAAGTCAGGCGGGGAATGTTGGAGTCCGCAGTCACTGGAGCAAGCAAGCCTCATGTTCGCTTCCAGCTGCCTGGCTGCCGGGCTCCATCTTGGCTGACAGTTAATTTGCATAAGGATATGCTGATTGGCCAATGGGAAGGGTAGCGGTCGTACGCTAATTACCATGTTTCTCTTTTATTAGTGTAGATAATAACAGAACCAAAGCATTGGAAATGACTGTAGAGCACTGCTGTTGTCATCCATATTAATGGATGAGTCTACTAAGGTCCAGATTGGTAAGAGGACAACATATTTTTTGTATCAGTGTTATCTATACACAACTATATCAACCTCTCATTTTACTTTGACAGTATAGACATAGGCCTTGGCTACATAGATATATATAAAATACAATAGATGGCCCAGCTGGTATGGCTCAGTTGGTTGAATGTCAACCTATGAACCCGGAGGTCACAGTTCGATTCCCAGTTAGGGCCCATGCCTGGGTTGTGGGCTCGATCCTCAGGGTGGGGCATGCAGGAGGCAACCATTCAGTTATTCTCTATTATCATTGATGTTTCTATTTCTCTATTCCTCTCCCTTCCTCTCTCTCTAAAAATCAATAAAAACATATTAAAAAATATAATAGATGTTCCAAGGGAATTGGATGGGTGAGGTACACTGATCCAGTCTGTTTTTCTTTACTATGCTGCTCCAGTCAGAGCAAAGTAAACAGTGTGTTAATAATCACCGAGTGGATTAACTTGGATACTTTAATTCTAAAATCCTGGCCTTGATTTCAGAGGTCTGAATTATTTAGCTGATTGTCTAGACCTGACTACAGAAATATCAAGGCACACGGGCATATTTATATATATGTTGGGGCTATATAAATGATTCAAATATTTTAAGTTCAAATATTTCCTTTTTTACTAATGCCCATCCTTGAATTCTTAGAATACCTGCCTCTTCTTTACTTGGTTTCTAGGGTCAGTTGAGAGTATGAGCAAGCATCTATTCAGTACTGATCTTCACAGTAAATATGGGATGGATTACAAAAGAAAGAAAAAAGCCCCTTCTTTCAAGGAGCTTACATTCTCATTTTATACTCAACTGTTGCCCTGTTGCCAAACAGTAGGAGGAAAAGAATATTCAGATGTTGCAGTGACAGTTGACTCAATGGCAAACATTTACATTTTGTAAATGAGTTTAATTTTTCAGCTTTTAAATGACATTCAGTTGAAACAGTCATACTGTAACACAAGTGGTATTTAAAAAATTAACTGATCTATTTGATTTCCTCTAGTGAGCTACTTCCACGGTGTACATTTTATCCATGGCTACATATAACGATTCAATAAACTAGACAATTGTTCAATCTCTACAGCAACTATTAAATCTGAGGTAGGATAAATAATGGTTGCAGGGGTTCTACACTGATCACATTCTCTACTTGCCCTTGGCTTTGGGATCATAGAAAGAGAGGGGGGAAATGTTGAGGGAGAAAGATAATGCAGTGGGAGTATCACTCCATAGAAGTTTGAACCCACTGGGCTGTAGAATTAGAAATAGATTTAGAGGACTTCTCCTCCCCCACATCATTGGAATTGCTGTAAGAGTTACTGAATGCCATTATTTAAAGTTATTTCTCGGTTAGCCATACTAATGGAGTTAAGAAATAATGCACACATGAAAAAACATTTGAATTTGAAATGCATTGTGTGACTTTCTGTTCCTACAGCAGATATATGGTCCTAATTATATTTCACTTGAATAATTTCTAAGTTACCTTGTATTACCCGAATCTACATCTATTATAGAAGAAATAAGTGGCTGAAGAATGAATTGAGAGACTGAGAAAGGATAGTCTCCTATTTAACTTTTGCTATAGACAAGTCACATGTGGATAAATAAGAGTTAATTAAATACAATTCATAAGAAAAGTCAAATGCTGAATTTGTATTTTTCCAAAGACTATGAGTGCTACAGTCCCACTGAAACCAACTCAAACACTTATTCACACTAGTAGGTGTGTTTGGCTCTAGACACCCAGACATTGGCCTGGTGTTTCTAATCGACTTGAGTGATTCTGCCCCAGGCATTCAGCTGCTCTTGGGGCAGGGCAGGGCAGTGGTGATCCCATGGGAAGCCAGTTATAAGTTTTGCTGATGATCTATCTTTTCCAACACGTGTTATGGAATTGGGCCTTTAAGACTGCAGTTTCTTCACTGACCATTTCCCCTGCAAACTCTTGGCCTCTGTGTTTTCTCTTGCTCTGTTTCTCTGGTTTGGACAAGATCAGGTGACTGATGTCTCTTAGTTTGCTGACAACCCATAGGAGGTATGTCTGTAAAATGCCATAGATCACCGAATGTTCACTGTGAGGATGATGCTATCTGGCAAAGATGAATGGTTTTCTTGTGAACTACTGATGAGAAGTGCTCCAGAGTAGGTACTGACCAATCTTCTTCAGCATTTGAGGCACTTGTCTGAATTTCTTGGGATAAAAATCATATCCAGGAAGTTGCTAGTCTCATCTGGGTGCACGGCCAAGTCATTTTTTACCAGCATCTCATCAACACATACTCGACCTTGCGGTGTCTGCACGTGGAATCGTCTCAGAAGTGTAACCAGGATGACTTTCATCATCACCATGGCGATGTATTTCCCTGCACAGCTACGGGGCCCAAAACCAAATGGCTGAAAATACCTGTAAGGAACCTATGAAAATGATCAGACAGTTAGCCAGGGTTTTAAAGGCTAGAATCATGTAGTTGCTGTTTGATTTACCCTGAAAATACTGGCCAATCAGAATGCTCTGGTTTGGGGTCTGAGCCATACTGCTCCTTCACTGAGATGAATGACTGTAACCCATTTAAGCTCCTTTGTCCATCCAGTTTGATTCACCCCCTGTGCTACACACCCAACCTTGGTCAGTACCCAGTTTTGATTTTCATATAAACGTGCTGGGTAAAGCAATGCAGATCATTTTATTACAGCCACTGTTACTCAAGTAGCTCTCTGAGATGGCCACAACTTTACTACTCTGCAAATCACCAAGGCAAAGACTACTTTTGTGAAATGTCATATAACTTGATGACATTTAGGGAAAGATGCAGATTTCTGACCCAGTAGTGCCAAGCATCTAAATATTTTTAGTTATGCAAAAAATTAATGGGTATCACATCTTCTGTCTTGTCCACATTTGGACTTACATAGTGCCTGACGTATAGTAGATTCCCACTAAGTCTTTTTTTTTCTTAATCCTCACCCAAGGACAATTTTTTTTATTGATATTAGAGAGAGAGGAAGGAAAAAGGAGAGAGAGAAGCAGTGATGTGAGAAACATCGATCAGCTACCTCCTGCACATGCCCCAACTGGGGATGGAACCCATATTCTGGGTATGTGCCCTGCCTGGGAATTGAACGTGTGACCCTTTGGTGCATAGGATGACATGCTAACCAACTGAGACACACCAGCCAATGCCCAGTAAGTTTTGTTGATCAACTGTCAACATGGCATGGGTCACTCATACAGAAACAGGAAAAAATTAGAGAACTGGGTTATCATTTTTCTATACCATATGCAAATGGAAAAGAAGGCACTAAGGGAACTATCTGGATAATAATGGGTTAAAAAATCATTGCCTGAAATTTGACAGGAAGGAAGCAGATCTCCAGTATACTCCAGTGACAGAAAAAGAAAAAGCCGAAGCTCTTCTAGTTACCGAGTCCTGTTTAGAATGAGAACTAGTGCAGACTACAAAGACCAAATCTTTTGGTCTCATTTGATTTCCACCTGAAGCAGAAGTGAACTTTTTTTTGGCTTAGGTACTGCTATAGCTGAATTTACATGATGACAAAGTGATAACTTTAAATGGAAAAATAGGTTGGTTGGGTTAAACAAAATTTGCCTAATTTTAGTCAAATTCAGGTCTTGACTTTTTCATATTTTGACCTATTATGTGGCCACCATATAGATACTTCCCTGAGCTAGAGACCCAGCACCCTTGCCTTGCAGACAAATGTGGTAGCCATCGTCCAAGCTAGGGAAAATGTGTGTTTCTGGTGAGGCTACAGAGGGGAACAAGTAAACAGAATGAAATTGTTTGTACCTGATGCAAGCACAGAACCAGAGAGGATTTAACAGTTGACATTTTAAAGAGTGGCGTACTTGGTTTTAAGGAAGGGCACTTACATTTTTTGCAAAGTTTTCAAGAGTAAATTCATTAGGCTTGGGGAAAAACTCAAGTCTATGCATTCTTCCAATATTCAGGATAATATTAGTCCCCTTTTTCACTGGGTAGCCATCAATGATGTCATCCTGTAAGGCTTTACGCATGACCAAGTCCACAACAGGCTGGTACCGCATGCTCTCATAAATAAAGTTTTCCACCACTTTCAATTTCTGAATATCATCAATTCGTATGTCTCTATCACCTATGGGAACAGATAAAAAGGACAAAGAGGTAATGTTAGTTTCAACAGGAGATGGGCATTAAAACTTCCATAGTTTCCACTGAACAGTTTGCTGTTGTTTGGAAAAAATTTCATATTTTTAATTCTAATGCAAACAAGCAATCTGGGCCAAATATGTTATATTTGGCCTACAGAATGTTTTATAAAAATTCAGATTTGAAGCCAATTATCTTAAAAGCTGGGGGATTTCATAGAAAAGCTGGATTTTTCTAAAAATCCAGGTAACACTGGACTCACCTCCCCACATGGCAACAATGGGCTAAAGTTGAATGGCCGATGAGCCTTTAGAGAGGCAATCCCTCTGTAGTCTCATGTAGACCTACCCAATTTGCTCCAAACATTTATCTGCCTGGCCTCTATCGTCTTTGAGTTTTGCTCCCTACTCTAAATTCTTGGGGAAATTTATTCTTCTCTAGTCAAAGCAAGACAGTGATTTTAGTCAGTTTCAATTTTCTCCTCTGGTTACCTGTGCAGTCATCTGCCCAGGACACATCACTGATGGTCCCTCCTCCCCATCTTATTAGGAACAACCTGTTGTGATAGAGTGGCAAGAATCCCCCTCCCACCCCAACAAAATGGGTACCTCAGATCAGCCCTAGGTGTGCTGGGGATTGAAGGACACCCCCACGGTCTCAGACTGGCCTGACACTAGTCAGAGAAGCTTGAATTACTCCAAGAATTGGCAAAGCTTCAGAGTGTCCTCAAATGGGCTACCACTTTTTGCAGAATCCAAATTAGACCAGGGTTCTGAGGCATCCCTATCTCCTGTACAACTATGCCATGCAGGAAAGGTTTCATTTGGTCAGAGAATTCTAACAGCCCGGCCCCTCACATACTGCTCCTTGTACACTCTAATGGGTCTATGGAGTGTGTTCATCTGGGATGAGGAGGTAGAAGGGAACATGATGGAGAAGGTAAGCAAAGGTGTATCCTAGGAAGGAATTACCTAGAGGCAACATGGACACATGTGCTTTGCAGAGGTCTGTTGAAGTGTCAGAGGGACATCATGGGGCACAAACACTTTTCACTTCTCAAAGAAATTGTATGAAAGGCCGTGTTCTCAAGAGTAATTCTCCCACCCCCTCCCACTTAGTCCCTGAACATCTCCTATGATTCTCTCTCTTCACTCCACTGAGTTTGCTTGTTGAAGTCTTCTCCCACCAGTCCGTGAGTCCCATGAGTACAGGGATGACACTGGCTTGTTCACCACTGTGCTCTGCACCTGGCATAGTACCTGTAACCTAACGGGGACATTCTGGGATTTGGAACCTGGGTGCAATTCTGGCTTCTTGTTACCTAAATTGCCAGGCAGTTTCCTACCTACAGCCATGCATTTGCAGACCACTTCCCTCACATATTTAAATCTTGTCAACTATTTCAAGCAGCAATGAAATTATTATTTTTTAAATAGTATCTTTCCACAACCAAATAACTTGTTTCACAGGGATTGGGCAAGGTCAAGAGAGAAAAGTCTACATCATTATTGATATCTTGCTACATATGTCAGAATATGTTCCTAAAAAGATTAGCCATATGAAAGACATTCCAAGTAAGGAATTCTGTTTTCTCTCAGAAAGCAATTCTGACTTCTGTATCTGACAGCGTTTCTATGGAAGGATGGTGATGTCAGGAGCAGTGGGCAGAATGATGCTGAGGCTGGGGCAGAGAAGGGAAGAGGTAGTAAAAATTGCTTGAGCAGGGGCTCAAGAGCCCTTACAGAAGAGAAGGAATAGCTTAAGGGAGGAGAGGCCAGCACCAATGGACTGGGGGAGAGGAAAGTCCATCACTCCCGTCTCTCCTCCTCCTCTGCCACCAACTGGAAATTTGCTTGTAAATGGACTGCTTGAAACCCAGAAACACTGCTATGAACGATAGCTATTTCCCTGATTGAACCCACAAGAGCCTTTGTCACTGATAAGGTAGGCAAAAAATTGTGCTTGATAAAATTTTAAAAATACAAACAAATATGACCATAGAGATGTGTGTATGCGCACGTAAGAAAAAGAAAACACAGTGGTTTCCCCTGGGGAATGGGGATGAGGCTGGAGAGGAGAGTGAAGGAACTAGAGCATTGGTTCTCAACCTTTCTAATGCCGCGACCCTTTAATACAGTTCCTCATGTTGTGGTGACCCCCAACCATAAAATTATTTTCATTGCCCTAACTGGTTTGGCTCAGTGGATAGAGCGTCAGCCTGCAGACTCAAGGGTCCCAGGTTCGATTCCGGTCAAGGGCATGTACCTTGGTTGCGGGCACATCCCCAGTAGGGAGTGTGCAGGAGGCAGCTGATCGATGTTTCTAACTCTCTGTCCCTCTCCCTTCCTCTCTGTAAAAATCAATAAAATATATATTTTAAAAAAAATTATTTTCGTTGCTACTTCATAACTGTAATTTTACTACTGTTATGAATCGTAATGTAAATATCTCATATGCAGGATGTATTTTCATTGTTACAAATTGAACATAATTAAAGCATAGTGATTAATCACAAAAACAATATGTAATTATATATGTGTTTTCCGATGGTCTTAGGAGACCCCTGTGAAAAGGTCGTTCGACCCCCAAAGGGGTCTCGACCCACAGGTTGAGAACCGCTGAACTAGAGGATGTCACTTTCTACTTTATACTCTATCATTTGATTTTTTTCAATGAGCATGTCATAAAATAAAACACAGAACGATATTTTTAATCTATCTGGCATTATGAAAGTGAGACAAAATAACTTGCTTTATTGTTCTCTGGGTGGATTATTACAAGATTTTGTCTGACATCAGATTTTTAGGACATAAGCTGATATTCAGAAGGAATTGTTTTCTAATTCCTTTTTATTTGATGAATTCTTACCAACAACACTCTGGATTTCCTTCATTATTGCTTCTTCAATATTAGGGTGCTTTGAAATGAGGAATAGCATGAAGAACACAGAGACAGACATGGTGTCTGGGGCTGCGATCAGCATCTCCAATATGCACTGGTTCACATTCTCTCTTGTCAGGTCACCACGCTTCTGAATAATTGAAAGAGGGGAGGAAAATTGGAAAAGTGAATAAAAATTTCACAATAGGAAGGGAGATGACACTCAAGGGTCAGCAACCTCACCAAAGTGAAATCATACAAATTACATGTTGAAATCATACAAATTAAATGACTATGAACATTTTTTCATGATCTTCAACTGAAAGCTGAACTATTAATAGGAAATTTTCTATGTATTTAGTGTCTTTGGACTCTTCCATTTTCATATTTTGTATTTTGCAGGCACAGTAGCTTCAGTCTGAAAGGTTAGTCTCACCAGAATGTCTAATGAGTGGGCCATTTGAGTTGGACATTATAGAAGAGCTGGAGCAAAATACTTAGAAGCCAAACTCTGCAACATAATCACAAGAGGAAATCTTCACACATTGACACACAAACAGTCATACACATATGTTGTGTTGGAATTATGGTTAGTTCAGGTCAGTACCTCAGCAAAAATCAACTCAGTGGCAAAATCTATACAGTCTTCCAGTTTGTCTGCTGTGGAAATCCTGTGTCTTTTTTCTTCTATCAGAATTTCTATGGCATCTTTCAAATCCTTGCTGGAAAAAAAAGTCAAAATATAATCTATCTGTACTCAGTTAAGACATGTAGAAAAAACTGATTAATTTGCTATTTATTTAAATAAAATTATCTGCTGTAATTGAAACCATCAGTGCTTATGAATAACTGAATTTATACTTAATTCTTCACAAATATCCTTAAATTACAGATACATTATACTTCATGTTAAGGAACCAGAGTTTCTAGGCACAGATAGGAAAATCAAGGCTGCAACCTTTAGTTAAGCATTAAAAACTGGTACCAAAAGCTAAATCCAGTCATGTTTTCTGATTTTTTATTTGGCCAGCACAGTGTATTAATGAAAAACCCCAAACCAAAACCAGTGACTGTCTCTAGTGCAGACAGGCACTTTGCAGTTTGCCCCGGGCACCTCCATTTTCTGTTGTCCTATATCCACCCTGCCCGCTTCTATTTGCCTGGCCTGCAAGACTATTGAGTTTGAGATTTCTGTTGTACACAGTAAACTCAAGTGACTGTTCATTAATTTTAATACTTATTCTCATACCTGGCAGTGTCTGCCACATAATAAATACTAATAAATAATGATTGAATGAATGTATGGCTGCATAAATATGTATAGGCATTTTGACAGTGTGGCGGAGGGAAGAGCTCCTTGGACAAGGGTGAGGTTCTAATCCAGGTTGTTTTCTTTCTATAAAACCTACTGTAAGTCTCTGAGCCTTACCTCTCTTTAAAGTAAAGGGATTATACTAGATGAACAATGAGGCCACCATGAGATCTAAATTCTATTATTCTTGGCTTTGTCTTTAAGTGTATATGTTCATGGGTGTTTTCCCCAATCTCAGGGAACAGTATTCTGTATTACAGTAAATGTAATACAAACACCTGTTAAAGTGTTCTGTGACTGAAAAGTCTTAAACTTGCCAAAATAAAAAGTAGAAAACAATATTGCTGGAATATTGGGAATTAAAAGAAGCAAAAATATAAAATTGAATAAATAAGGATGGAAGTAGATATTCTAGAATCCTTTCCATAAATATATATTTTAAGGTATTAGCATGATAAAGACAAATGCTGTATGATCTCACTTATATGTGGAATCTTAAAAACAACTCCACAAACTTGAGCTCATAGATACAGAGAACAGACTGGTGGTTGTGAGAGGTGGGGGTTGGGGCTGGGGGGACAGGCCAAACAGGTGAAGGTGGTCAAAAGGTACAAACTTCTAGTTATAAAATACGTAAGTCCTGGGGGTACATAATGTAGAAGATGGTGACTATAAATAATAAAGAACATTATATTGCATATATGAAAGTTGTCAAGAGAATGGATCCTAGAAGTTCTCATCACAAAAATTTTTTAAAATTATATATGGTGATGGATATTAACTGGATTTATTGTGGTGATCATTTTGCAATATATATAAATATCGAATCCCTATGTTGTACACCTGAAACTAATATGTCAATCATACCTTAATAAAGATATTGGCTTTATTGCAAGGCCATGGAGGAGAGGAAATTAGAGGATTTCTCTAGGTCTTTACTGCTCTACGTCATAGGAGATATGAACTGGTGCACTAACCACTGACAAATGTTATATATAGCTAAGCTATTTCTACAGAAACATAAGAGAAACTGTTATACAG
Source organism: Myotis lucifugus (assembly GCF_000147115.1). NCBI lineage: Eukaryota > Metazoa > Chordata > Mammalia > Chiroptera > Vespertilionidae > Myotis > Myotis lucifugus. Next base: position 6,367,850 of record NW_005871071.1, on the reverse strand, counting down.
TCTCATCAATGAGTTTCTGCGGGCCTTCTGGTCAACCCAAGTCAAACCAAGAACTACCACCAAACCTTACACCAGTGAAGTGAATGAATCCTTTATCTTATTGATTCAAGTCACAATGAGCAGTGGCAGAAATGAAATGAAATGTATAAAGAATGACGTCTCCAAACCTGATACTCATTTACCATATAAGAATATGTAAAGCAACATCAAGTTGGTTTCCTTTCTGGAGACTAATACTATTGAACTTAAAAATACACGAACGAGATAAAGTTGGGTTTTCAAGTTAGGGAACTTTTAGAGATGGGGAATTTAAGATGAACATAGGGAAGGGGAAAACTAACATATTTAGTGCCTACTATGGTCCAAGCTCTGTGTAATTGCCCTGTGTATAGGATCTCATGAATTTATATCTCCACTCTGGAAGGCAGGTTCTGTTTTACTTTAAATAACTTCCCAAAGCCGTTTAGTTACTAAGTGATAGGTACAGGTTACAAATCACGTCTGCCTGCCTTTAAATCCCACATGCTTTCCACTGGTGATTAGAGGTGGCAGTGTTTAATGGCTGGCTACTTACACTAAAAACAAACCACCCATTGATTAACTAAGGCCATTGGCATTTGTCCAGTTTTTTTGCTAGAATAGTCTAAGATCAAAGCAAAGCCATTTAATGATGGTTTTAGGATCCCTCAAAAACACAAGATATATAATTAAAAAAAATAACCCCACACATTTTATTTAAGTTCACTATGAAAAAATTCTTTTGAGATTACTGTCAATTCCTACAAGTTGAATTAAGTTGATGCAACTATAAGAGGATTTCATGTTTCCATTTTTTTCTAAACATGAAAAGAGAATTTTGACCGATAATAATAGGTTCATCCAGCTCTTCTGTTCAACTCAAAATACACTGCAGTGTTTTAGTTCCAGATATGGAGCTCTCAGACCTCCCACTTGACCCCCTTGCTGAGAATCCACCCTGGCCAAGAAGCCACCCTGGCCCAAGGCTTCCAGTGGTCGGCAAACTCATTAGTCAACAGAGCCAAATATCAACAGTACGATTGAAATTTCTTTTGAGAGCCAAATTTTTTAAACTTAAACTATATAGGTAGGTACATTGTTATTAACTTAATTAGGGTACTCCTAAGGCTTAGGAAGAGCCACACTTAAGGGGCCAAAGAGCCGCATGTGGCTCGTGAGCCGCAGTTTGCCGACCATGGGTAGCCACATCAGCCAAATTGATGTAGAAAGTGTTACATCAGCAGCTTAATCATCATCTTTCTTGTAGGCTCTTGGTGGCCAGAAAATTTGCTGAAGAGTGAAACAATAACAAAGACACAATGAAAAAACAATTCAATCTCACAGACAAATTTTCCAAACTTGTGTTACTTACACAGACTTTTCATATTTTTTGTATAGCCAAGAAATCTTAAAGAAGATGTCTGGTTTGAGAAGGAGAGCTTGCCATGCCTCAAAATAACCCTGGATTTTAATTACGATGGCGTTTTCTGGAAAAACAAACAAAAAAGAATAGAGGAATTGAGCAAAAATGAGCCCAAGAAGAGTACTCTGAGCAGAAAAGACCCCTGTAGATTCTCCCACCAGTCTGGGGTTCTAAGCTGGGCAAGGTTCCACCTTCAGCGGGCGATCTAGTCATGTTATTGACACTAGACAAGGCAACACACTAATTTATTCTGCTTGGCATTTCAGTTGGCCAAGTTGACCAGAGATTTGCCAGTTTTAAACTAAGTATTAAATAGAGTCTCAAATCTCACATGCCCCTCTTTGACATGATCCATGTCTCTCCTGTTTTTCTGGACAGTGAGGAATAAAAGGGACACTGGTAATTATGGCTGTTGTGGCCTCAGTTCTGGCATGTGGGAGGGCAAAAAGCCACGCCACTCTCCTGTTAGGCAGCCAGCAGCCACATTTAAACTTCATTTGGTGTTCGTTACGCAGAGCCATTAGGTGAATAATCTACTTGGATTATGTACCTAATTAATAGCTTTTCATTGTATTCTCACCTCATTGTGCCTTATTCACATTTTTTCATAGCATTCCTCACATAGCTTTCATATCTATGTTCGGTTTAGAATGTAGAATTCATCTTAGTGTCTTCAGTGCTTGTCTTGAACCATGTGCATAGTCAGCTCTTAATAAATGTTTTTTAAGTAAATTGAAAATTAGGGAAGAGAAAACCCGGCTTTTTCCAAATTATACAAATGGGAAGGAAATAAACATTGATTTTCAATTGCTAAATGCAAGCCACTGTGCAAGATGCTTTGCAAAAGGGACTTCACTGGATCCTTACAATCTTTCTAGGGGAACGATAGTGTCATCCTTTGGCAGATGAACAAACTGCAGTTCATAGAGATTGAGAAGTCTGCCTAGTACCACACAGCCAGTGTGGCAGCCGCCCTTGGGCTGGGGCCCAGTTCTGTCGGACCCCAGGACAATGTTCTTTCCTCTTCATTGGGTCCCTGAGATGAGAGTTTATCAAGGACCAGGGGAGGAGAAGGGAAATAAAATAACTCTGCATGAGTTATACAGGTTCTTAGCATCACAGTCTGTATCCATAAGTTAACAGACATTTATACAGTAGTTCCCTTACATGATCCTTCCTAAGAATCTAGGCTAGCAGGGAACCAAGGAGCAGGGACCTGTAAAATATGTTCCTGCCAAACCTGAGGAAAGATGTGTATAAAACAGGCAAGCTGGGATTGGAGCCCCTGTCTGAGAGGGGATCAGGCAAGAAGGTGTGACTAAAATTCCTTAGAGTGAATGGGGGCTCCTGTGGCTCTTGTGAGGAGTAATTGAAGAGCAGGGAGATGAGGCAAGGAGAGCTGGAGAAGAGAGAGGGAGGGCTTAGGGCTTGTCTATAGTCCCTATGTGGTAAATCAGGCAGCAGGTGTTAGAGCCGGTGTGGGCAAGTGTTAAGTTATGTCTTGTTCTCGTGACTGTAATGTTTCCCTCAGGTCTGTATGTGGCTTGTGGCTTCACTTCACTTAGGCTTATGTTCAGCTGTCTTCTCTGCAGAGGCCTTTCCTGACCACTCTCTCCCCGAGAACCATGTCCACTTCCACTGACCTGTCCCTTCACTTACTATCCCTTCACTTCGCTTTGTTTTTTTCTTCAGAGCACTTATTATTGCTTAATATATTATAGGCAAAATAGTATTACTTGCTATATTGCTTGTTATATAGTACAATAAGTATATATAGATAATTACTTGTTTACTGTCCGTATATCCACTGAAATGTAAACTCCCTGAAGCCAAGGACTTTGTCTTGTTCACTGTTCTATACCCAGAACCTAGTGCCTGACATGAAATAGGCAATGGATAAATATCTGTTGTATAAAAAGATGAATCAATAAACACTGCAAAAATTAATTCAGGGAGAATTACATGAAGCTGGATAACAGAATGGAATTAAGCCCAGTAATTAATGTTTGCTTTTAGGTCAGTGGTTCTCAACCTGTGGGTCACGACCCCTTTGGCGGTCGAACGACCCTTTCACAGGGGTCGCCTAAGACCATCCTGCATATCAGATATTTACATTACGATTCATAACAGTAGCAACATTACAGTTATGAAGTAGCAACGAAAATAATTTTATGATTGGGTCACAATATAAGGAACTGTATTTAAAGGGCCAGAAGGTTGAGAACCACTGTTTTAGGTGGTGGTAGAGTTGCTTGTATGTGTTTTAATGTTTGTTTTCTATAGTAGTAAGGAAAATGGCTTCCTGAGTGAGACATCTTGCTAGGGTTGTTAAAAATGCTAAATGACAGACTGTATGTAAAGCAACTTTTTACACTGCTTGGTACATGGTAGATACTAAAGTAATTAATTGTAGCTATTGTACTTATTTCCTGCAGCTGCAAACAATACCATCATCATCATACAGAGTCAAAGTTTTCATGCTTAGTAGCTTTGAGGAAGGGGTGTGTATGTATATTTAGGTGTGTGTGTGTGTGTGTGTGTGTGTGTGTGTGTGTATCGTGCCCCAAAAGAATGGTTGAAAATGGTTAAATATATCAGTTTGCTTGGTGGGAGGACCAAATGAACTGATTACATTTGTGAGTTTTGACTGTGGGTAGAATTCTGTTTCCTAGAGCAATGATGAGAGATACAAAAGAAATAGATGGCCCTGCTTTACAGAAATTTATATCTTATAAGTGAACAAGGCAGACACACTGGGAAAAAATATCTTCGGAAACCTTAGAGATGTTGAAAGAAGAACATGTAGAAAACAGCATGGTTTACTTGAGGCTGCCAGGCCTCTCATCCCCTTGTTAAGTAAAGGACAGAATGTCAAGTCATGAGAATGAAGATTTCGGTACCGTCCAAGGGGATCCCTAGGAAGAGCATGTTAGAGGTGTCCAGCATGATGCACCGCATGAGGGTCAGCACGTTGACAGTGCCCGACTCGCTTCTGACATCCTCCAAACTGTCCAGGTGCCTTATGATCGATTCAGCACAAATTGTCACCATGCGCACAAGGCCGGGGCCAGACAAAGCTGAAGGGAGCACATCAGAGAGTGAGCCATTGTGAACTCCAGGATACACACAATCAGGCGATTTTGGCTTTTTATGTTTAGAGCTCAATCATCTACACTTTTTTATTCAATAACTACACATATAAAATAAATATAAAATTTTCATATTATTTAATCTCCCAGTATTCTATAAGAATGGATCATCTTTATTGTTAAAAATGAATGGATGAACAAATCTTATTTTAAACAAACTATTCAAAGTTAAACTTTTCATGCTATGGCAAATCATTTGTGAGATTGCAAGTGAAACATTTAGTACTGTGGTCATAAATCAAAAATTAGTGTTTTCTTCATATTTATTGTATATATTTTTCTCTAAAGAAGGTTTAGATTTGTCCAGGGTGATATTATTTTATGTTTCAACAGGAGGCAGGATATTGCTACATAACTAGTCAAACTCTACCTTAACTATTTCATCTAATGTGGTTCCTTTTAAATTTAATTTATATATTTAAAATGCTAGTCTTATAAGTTATTAAGAGTGCTTTTCTCTTAATTTTGGTATCTCTTCAAACTATTTCCAGATTTATTTTACTTAAACAATGTCATAATAGCTAAGCGATTCTTTGCTTAGCAGTCTTTCCCCTGGACTGGGAATTCTTTAAGGGCATTGACAACCTGCCATTAACACTATACTTCAGGTCCATAGTACTTACTGGCCCTCAAAACATATTTGTTGAATAGAGGAATGCATAAATGGATGAGTGAATGAATGAAGACAGGTAGAGTGCACTGGTTCTGATCTCACCCCCTGCTCTGCTCCTTACCATCTGAGTAGCTAGTGGCTTCTGATGGTAGATGATCTATCTTGAGAGTTTAACTCTTAAAGCACCCCTTTCTCTCTTTGTTCTAAGTATCTTTAAGCTTTAGAGCAATCTTCCTTTTTATGTTTTTTATTATTCAGACTTGCTATTAAAGTCAGAGTCCTTAAGCCACACTGGCCAGGGCCTCTCAGTGTGCTTTAGATGGCCTATTGGTCTGTGCTCTGTACATTCTGCACACGCCTCAACCATACACATTATTGAGGAGGGTGTCTGGCAAGGTACTCTGCTCCCTCTCCCATTATAAATTCCTTGAGGGCCAGGATCATATCTTGTTTCTTATTGTGTTCTGGGCACCTAATTCAATGATGAGAAGAGAGTAGTTTGTTAAACAAATGGATGAGTTTAGAGATTCTATCAATTCTTGCATGTCAGAATAGAGAATAATGGTATATGATAGTTAATTGCTCCTAAGTACTAGTTCACATATTTCTAATATAACTGGACCAAATGATAAAGTAAAATAAAACTTATATTCTATAGGATCTTACAGCATGATTTCATTTATTTTTTACAATAACTCTAGAATTCAAGTTCTCTAGTGTTTATTACTTGTTAAGGATAAGGAAACTAAAGCTCAGAGACCCTGAGTGACTTGTCCAAGGTCATATAACTAGTAAAATGGAAGAGCTTGGAATAGAATCCACAACCTATAATCCTGTATCCTATACTCTTTTCATTAACATATTCTGCAATTTTGTCAGGCATAAGAGGACTTATCTGCCCCAATATGAATAGTTGTCCAGACCCTAATCCCTGGAATTTGTTAATATGTTACCTTACATGGAAAAGGGGACTTGGCACATATCATTAAAATTAAGGACCTTGAGATGGGGAGAATATTGTGTAGTACCTGGGTGGGCCCTCCTAATCATGTAAGTCCTTAAAAGCAGAAAACCTTTTTAAGCTGAGGTCAGAAAGAGATGTGATGACAGAAGGATGGTCATGGAGATGTGACATAAAAAGGGCTCAACCCACTTTGAAGACAGAGGAAGGGGCCACATGCCAAGGAATGTGGGTGGCCTCTGAGGATGGAAAATGCAGAGAAACAGATCTCCCAGGGAGCCTCCAGAAGGAACACATCCCAGCTTGGTTTGAGCCCAGTGAGACCCATGTCAGATTTGACATACAGAATTGTAAAACAATGTGTTGTATTAAGCCACCGAGTTTGTGGTAACCTGTTACAGTAGCAAGGGGAAACTAACAGAGTCTACAACAGAGTTGTGGTGAGTCTTCATGATGGACAGCTCAGCAGAGGGGAATCAGCACCCAGCGGGAACAGGCATAGCTTTTCCCTGTCTCAGCAGCCATGCAGGAGACATCTGGGTTTCCTGCAAGGCTGACTGGAGGAAAGAATACTGATGGTGCATGGTCAGACCTAAAATCATCTAGCCAGTTGCCATCACTGACAACATTTCCAAGGCATGACTATGTTTCTTGATGTTAATATCAAAGTCTGGTCACGTATATCCCCCAACAGCTTCATTTCCAGCGGGACTCACTAGATAAGGAGACTTGGGTTCTGGTCTCTGCTTATCCATGACTTGCTATGTTGGACAAAAATCACAACCTCTGTAGGACTTTGAATTCAATTATAAAACTCAGAGGCTGATGAAGTGACATATAGAGTCCTTCCTACTTTTAAATTCACAAGTTGCTTTCTTTAAAACATCTGGATGTCAGCCAGTGATGCAGCGAACACATTGTTGGCTGTGTTTAAATCAAACATATGGCAGACACACTCAATTTTTAATTGAATGGTCCTAAATTTAGAGCTCTATCTCTTCTTCATGCCCATAAAATCGCTTTGTGTGTTAACCAGAGGAATGGAAGTTGTGGTTAAAAACGTAGGCTCTTGGGTTGTCTCCTGGGCCACCATTTATGAATGTTTGGATCATGGGCAAGTTATTTAACCTCCTTATGCCTCAGTTTTCTCATTTGTGAAGTGTAGGTGATTAGAGTGTTTTATCACCCACGGTTACTGTGGGATTAAAATATCAAGTATTTAGAACAGTGCCTACTATATAGTAAATGTATAATGCACGCTAGCTCATATCTTTATTTCAAAACTGAAGCAGCAGAATTTAAGAATGAGTTCTAAAAAAGGCACATTCACAGACAAGAGCAGGAGGTAGCCAGGCACCTGATTACCTTTTGTAAAGAAAGGTCGAACAACTTTCCAGAGGGCTGGATTATTGTTAAATATGATGCCATTCTCATGCATGCCGATGCACTGAAGCCCAAGTTTGCTGCCGAATCGGGAGATGTAGTGATTGTGCTTCATTACGTGGAACATGCTTGAGGACCTGCAGAGAAAGCAAGCCTTGGGGTTAATTTTCAAGGATCAGGAGAACCCCTGGTGATGATTTTGATTACAGGTGGCTCTCTTAGCAAATGCATGTTGAGCTACATGCCATGCATGATTTCTAGTGTTCATATTGAATAAGCACTTCTCTTAGCATAAGAACATCCCTCTCCAGTTGAAAAATGTCTTTCTTTTTTTTTATTTTTCAAGTTTTATTTATTTAATTAATTTTTGGTTAATTCTCACCTGAGGATATTTTTCCCCCCATTGATTTTTAGAGAGTGGAAGGGAAGGAGGGAGAGAGAAAGAGAGAAACATCAATCTGAGAGACACATTGATAGGTTGCCTCCTGCACACATCCTGACCCAAGTGTATTCTCTAACCACTGGGTAAAGCCGGCCAGGGCTGTTTTTTTAATTATTTATTTTATTTTATTTTTTTCCATCACCATTTATCCCCGCTAAGCCTTCTTCCACCTCCCCCCGAATCACCACACTGTTGTCCATGTCTATGACTTCTCTCTCTCTAAAATCAATTTTTTGAAAAACTGCTTAGATGTTAACCTATGGCACTGGGAAGATAAATGAATAATTTAAGTAATTTGACAATCAGAAGGATAAAGGATAACAGGAAAATTATTCTCTTTAGGATAAAGGGTAGGGTGGGTTTATTGGATGGGGTGCAAGCAACACAGGAGAGGGAGAATTGTTGTGTGTGTGAGGATTTGGGCAGGGGACGACTCTTGGGAGGAAAAGTCTGCTGGGAATTTATGAAGTTGAGAATTGTGGGGTAGAGGGAATAAATTCTTTTTTCCTCTACCAAGAGAAAAATTAAGAAGTGCTGTGAGTCACTACATTTTCTGTGGAAAGGGGCCAAGATTGGAAAATAGGTTAGTGTAGGGCCCAAGAGAAGCAGGCCTCCTGGACGAGGGCTAAGTGATGGCCAGGGCCATGAACAACGTGGGTCAGGAGACTGGACGTCAAAGTTGACATGAGTTAATAAGTTATCTGTCTGGTGAGTAAGATGGAGGGTGTGTGAAGACAGATGGGATGTTTATCAGAGGACAGGGAAGATAGTAAGCGGGACATGTGGTGTTTGTATGTCCATTGTTTTCATAAATGCCAATATTGTGTTGTAGGCATAGACCAGGCACAAACACCACTTGGGGAAATCACATGTGGTTATCTAAAGTATCTGGAAAAAAGTCAGTGCAGTGAGGATACTAGGCAGACAAAATAAGGTCCAGAGAGGTGCAGGTAGCCAAACCCCCAAATCCTCACTCACAGGGCTGCATGGCTGCGGCTGAGTGAGGCAAGAGAGGCCACAGCTCAGCCTTCTCCCTCCAAGGCCAGCCTTGTTATACTTAAATCCAGAACATGCCATCTCTGAGGTAGGGGCCCGCAGCCACCCCTGTGCTGCTGGGTAGACAACAGGAATACGGAGTACACAGAGGACCACAGAGTCAGTGCTCGGGCACAAACCAGGTCTCATTTATCATCCCCTGGCTTCATTGCTAACAAAGTATGCTCCAACTCCGAGAGGCATGACAATAGGCGCTTTAAATTACCAGGCCTATGTCACAGTATTTATATATGGACAACATGGCCAAATGCAAATTTCCAACAAAATGTAAGCATAGGCAGCTTTACTTCTTTACATATATTTTCTGCAACTTCAGAAATTTCCACACAAGTATATTCAGATTGATAGCCATTTTTCTTGCAGGTATGAGAAAAAGCGACCGGAGTTTGAGAATTTAAAAAGGGGCAGAGCCCTGGCCAGTGTGGCTCAGTTGATTGGAGCATCTTCCCATGCACAAAAGGGTCTTGGGTTCGATTCCTGGTCAGGGGACATACCTAGGTTGTGGGTCCTGTCTCTGGTTGGAGCATGTGCAGGAGGCAACCAATCGATGTTTCTCTCTCTCCTGTCCCCTCTCTCTAAAATCAATGAAGGTTATCCTTGGGTGAGGGTTAAAAATAACAAAATAAACAGGTAAAAATAAAAAGGGGCAGAGTGGTTAGTAGAGAAAGAGCAGAGGTTTTCTGCAGTGCAGCTATGGGAGACGTGAGGATAGCTGAGGCGGGGCAGACTGCCATCAGTCTGTGTTTCAGTTGTGTGAACAGGGCGGGAGGCAAGCCATGTATGAGGGTTGTCCGTGTGTGTGCTGGTGGGGATCTGCCACAGGCAGAGCTGCAGTGAGATAGTTCTTGACTTGGGGCTTGAGAATGAATCCACACAGGTCTGCTAGGTAAGTTAAAATAGATCCCCAGAGCTTTTTCCACTTGAGGATTATAGATTATCCCATCTTTCTGAGACCAGAAAGGAGTTCAGAGATAGATCTTAACATTGGCAAGGGACTGCACATTCGAGCAGAGGAATAGGAAGAAAATATGCACATTATTGTGAGAAAGCAGCGTATATTTATAAACATCTCTTTGGTATTTATTACAAAAGAGGAAAACCTGGATTTTTTTTTCTTCGGTGTGCAAAGGATAGAAGATGGAAAGTAACTGTGCAATGCTCAATTGTGCAAATTCAAGAGGCATAAAATATCATTGGTGTTACCTTCATTTTATACAATGTTGTTATTTTATTTTTTGTGTGAACTTAATATTTATTCAAGTTTTCATGTGTTTACTGCAAGCAACTTTGGTTCTTCCTCCTCATTTCTCCACTGAAATTTTGTTTCTCAACTGCAAAATCTCTTACTATGAGCGTTTCCTGAACACATAACTCTCAAACATGGGGTATGGCTGCTATAGTACATGCAACTTGTCCTTGTGAGCCCAGTTCTTACACAGGCTGGAGTGACCATCTTAACACTTGCTTCTCCCTGTCAAAGTTGACACTTGGCTCCTAAAAGAATGACATTGCCTTAATGAGGTTGTTCGGTTAATGCCTGTGAAAAACACATTCTCATAGAAGACATTGGGCCAAAACAACTCTGTGCTGGCTGAGCGGGTTAGGCTAATTAGCGAAACTCTCCCACTTGTGATGGATTCCATAGTCCTATTTAAACTTTAAAAGAAAGGCCCTGAAATAATGGCAATACCAAGAAATGAAAACATAATTATTAAGTGAATAAATTACTTGTGAAAAAATTATATGTTCAAATCAAAACACTCTGTATTAAGGAAAATGTTCTCTTGACTTGATTCCAGATAATATTCATCAAATGATCCCAACTCTTGGACAAGTTTCCCTCTTCCTAGAAACAAGAACAAAAACAAAAACTCCAGATGCTTCTATTTATATTTCAGGGAATTAATTTGACTGATAAACAGCTAAAATCTTGTCCTGTATAGAAAAATCATGCTACAGAGAAGACTGAAATTTTTAACAGATTTCAGAACTCTAGCTTTTCTTACCTTCCTTGACCTCATTCTATAATTAAAGTGGATAGGAAGTACTTTGTCTATTCTTTATTCACAAATTTGTATCTAAAATTTTTTAGTGTTTAGAAGACAAGCCGAACACTATTTTTCTTGCTCTGACTCCTGGAGCTTTTGTATACTACATTAACCACACTGGCCTGTCCATTTATGTTTTTATTACATAAAATAAGTTATTTATGTGGTTCTCTATTGATGTATGTTTGTCCACTTATTTTGAGGAATTACTAATCAATTTTAAAAAGAAAACAAGAGCCCTAGCTGGGTTGGCTCAGTGGATAGAGCATCGGCCTGCAGACTGAAGGGTCCCAGGTTTGATTCCAGTCAAGGGCACATGCCCAAGTTGCAGGCTCGGTGCCCCCTGGGGGTCACGCAGGAGGCAGCCTATCAGTGATTCTCTCTCATCATTGATGTTTCTCTCTCTCTCTCTCTCTCTCTCCCCCCCTCCCTTCCTCTCTGAAATCAATAAAAACATATTTAAAAATGAATGAATAAATAAATACAGCTCACCTTTATCACAATGTTTATTTTAAAAAAAGAAAACAAGAAGCCCCAAACTAAGACCAAATGAAGTGCTAGTTAATAAAGACCCAACTTTAAAAATCAATGTGTCCGCTAGGGGGCACCAACATCTCAGTTATTTTGAGTCCCAGGCTCAGCCTTGGCAAAGCACGAAGCTGTCAAGATAGAAGTGATACACACAGCAAGCCAAGTATGACGGGCGAGCAGACAAGCAATTTCAACTAGGTCTTTTATCAAAAGCAGGCTGGCTTTATCTAACCAGAGTAAATTGGGAAAGTGAGTAAGAGAAGGTTGGTGAAGAACGAAGAACCAGGCCCAGAGCTCTCTGGCACTCAGTAGCACATTAGAGAACTCGCCCCGCCTGAGCTCGTGCACTGTAACACCGGTTGAGGGAGATGTTATACTGACACATTGGGAGAGTGAGGATTTATCATCTTGAGGAGAGACTGAGGGAGTCCCCAAGCTCAGAGGGATAGAGGGTAGTGTTAGTTGTCTGGTAACTGGAGTCATTATTCTTTAAACATAACTAAAGTAAAAAGATATCTCCAAAGATAGCAAACCTGTTGTCTATTCAAAATGGAAAGGAGCCAGGAAGTAAGTTCGTAAGTGGTAAGTGTTCTGAGTTTAAAGGACCCACACGTCTGTGGCCAGGCTCAAGAGTAATGAGCACTAGAAATATGGAGGAGACAATTAATGGAATAATTGGTCCCCAACATTTGGAAATACTTGCCTTGTCTAGACCTATTCTGTGCCTGAAGTTTGTGCTCCATCAATCCTATCACCTTTTCACTGTCCTTTGCCCTTCTAATATCCTCACTTAACCAGCTTAAGTACTGGGGTCATTGCAAGAGAGATCAAACTGATACTAGATTAAATTTAGTATCATTAATAGTGGGACAACCTTTCCTGGTCTCTTGATGTGAAGCAGTATGAAATGCTTGTACTACCAAGGAACTATTATTATAAAAATGTTTACCCTGAATCTAATTAAGCATTTAGACCTAATTTTTAATGTATAAAAATTGCAGGGAATAGAAAAATATGTGAAATGACACCATAATGAAACAATGTGAGAAATTCAGAATGTGGGGCAGCCTACAAGACAACTGACCTGGTCTCTTCCAAAGATCAATTTTCATGGGGAGGGCAGGGGAGGACTTCTCTTTTAACTTTCCTGTTCATTTGAACATGTTCTCAATAGAAAGTTTGAAAAGTATTTTATTATCAATCATTAAAATCACTCTCTTCCATGCATCCTCAATTCCCTTGACCCTCTCCTTACTTTGCCATAGTTGTCTTGTAAAACCACAACCCTGGTTAAACCCAGTTCTTGGCTTACTCTGTGCTTGCACCTGGCAGTTGAATGGTGCTGGGAACTGCCTCCCACCCCCACCCACACACTGCTGACAGGTCTCAGTTACGTTTAACCACTTAGTGCAGCTGGCAAGTCTACTACATTTCCCTAGTCCATTCACTCACTCACTCACTCACTCACTCACTCACTCACTCACTCACTCTTCCAGACGACTGTTGTATCCTGCCTCCTCTCTCTTCAAATGTTCCACTTCCTCCTCCCTCACTCTCAGTTAAAGACTTTATTTCCAATTTTACTGAGAAAACAGAAGCAACTGGAATCTCTGCAAGCTTCAACCATCAGGATCTGTGCCCATATATTCAGCTTTCCCTCCTGTTCCTGTGGATGAAATTCCTACTTTATGGCAAACTGCTTGGAAAATTTATTTCACCTGCTGCCTCCAATTCTTCTTCCCCCATTCTTTACTCTAGTCAGACTTTTGCCTTAACCACTCTCTTGTCCCCACCATGCTCTTGTCAAGGTTATCTGTGACCTTCCTATTGCTAAATGCAACACTCAGATCTCTGTATTTACATGTTATGGTTAGCAATCCCCTCTTCCCTGATACGTATTTGCCACCTGGTGTTCAGACCACCGTCCTCTCCTGGTTTCCCTTTCTCTGTCTAGCTTCCTTTGCTAGTTTCTGACTATGGTGGAGGATCTTGTGGACCCCAGAAAGGAATATATCTGCCAAGAAGGACTCCTTGTGATTAACTGTACCCAAATTCATAATCAGAGTCTAGCAGCCATTGTTTACATGCACATTGCATATCAGGGAAAAGCCACAGACTGAGCTGCCAAACCCCCTGCATTGTGTTCCTGCTCACTGAGCCAAACCTTATAAAGGAGTTGCTAGAATCATATTTTGACCAATGGACTGAGACCTGCCCTGTCTAATCAGAGCTGCATGGCTTTCTCCCTCACTTTCTTTAGGTCTTTATGCCCTCATTTGTATCTTTCCCAATCAATGAAAGCAGCTCCCAAAGACCAATCAAGATGTACTAATCCAACCGTTCAGGACAGTGTTATTTAGACCAATCAAATGATATAAATTTGGATTTCTCATTTGCATAAAATGGATCAATCAGGGTCCAAGGTGGGCACTTTATATATGTGAGCCTCCCATTTGCTTTGGAGGTGCACACTTTCAGTTTCTACTGGAGGCCACCTTTCTGTGGTTTGCAAACTCTTTATCTGAATAAAATTACTCCTTTCACTGCACCACAGACTAGGGACTCCTGTTGGCATTGGATTGGTAACAGTGAGGTTTTGTTGACAGTTGGAAGGCTTAGACCTTGCTTCTCAACAAACCACTTAGACATCTACAAGACCTGTCAAGTCAAAATGTCTGAAATGGAATCAAAGCTGATTTCTCCCCATCCCAAACTTGTCCCACCTATCTCACATAACTCAGTATCTTCATTCTTGCAGGTGTTCAGGCATGAACTGTGGCATCACCTTGACTCTCACACCGAATATCCGGTCTGTTAGCACCTATTGGCTTTGCCTTCAAAATATATCCAGAATTTTATTTCATCATCTTATTACCTTACTGCTCTCACCTGGACCAGCCACCATCATTTTTTGACTAATTTCTCTCTTTGTACCCATCCCTTGTCCCCTCACCATCTTTTCCTAACAGAGAAGTCAGAATGATTCTGCTGAAACATGAATAAGTCAGATATGTCTTCTGCTTAAACTCCTTAATGGTTCTACATCTTACTCAGGGTACAGGCCAGAGTTGTTACAATGGCCTGCAAGGCCCCAAAAGATTTGGCTATCCTATTCCCTCTCTAACCCCATCTCCACTACTCTTCCACTAGCCATATTGTTATCCTTCTTATTCCTTACATGTTTCGGACAGACTCTTACCTCAGTGCCTTTGCATTTGCTGTTCCTTCTCTCTGGAATGTTTTTCCTCTAGGTTTTTGCATGGCTTTTCCACTCACTTTCTTTAGGTCTTTAATTAAATGCTATTTCTCAATGAGGTCTGCCTTGACCACTTATTTACAATTGTGCTCCCAACCTTACAACAGACCCTCCGCATTCCCCTACCCTATTTTAATTTTCTGTATAGCATATATCTACCTGTTAACTTTGTGAGCAACCATCCTAGTTTGCCTGAGATTGTCCCAGTTTCAGCATTAAAAATCCCACATCCTAGGAAACCCCAAGTTCTAGGAAAACTGAGATGGTTGGTTACCCTACTCATATACTATACATTTTACTTCTTTATTGTTAGTATATTAACAATAGAACAACGTATTTCTCTATGACAGTAGGGATCTTTGGCTGATTTGTTTATGATATCCAGGGAACATAGTAAGTTCTCAGTAAATATTTATTTAATAAATAAATGGAGAACCAATAATGATTATGATAACTTAGGATCATCCAGTGTTTAGTATTGAGAATTAGTAAATTCTCAATAAATATATGTTTAAAGAATAAATGAATATGCCCTGGCTGGTGTGGCTTGGTTGGTTGGAGTGTTGCCCTGTACACCAAAAGGTCAGGGCACATACCTAGGTTGCAGGTTCGATCCCCAGTTGTTTGGGGCCATTACAAGAAGCAAATGATCGCTATTTCTCTCTCCCTCTCTCCCTCTACCTTCCTCTCTCTCTAAAATAAATAAAAAGAAAACATATCCTTGGGTGAGTATTTAAAAAAAGAGTAAATAAATAAATTTCCTAAAACATGTACTATAACCCTAATTGCTATGTTAATTGCTAATATACATGCAAATATGACCCTAATTAGCATGTCCATTGCTAATTCTGTTTTATGAATGCTTTCCACAGTTTTTTTGTATTCATGACAAAAAATAATTTATGTATGACATATAGTGTCATGCAAAACTTCTGTAGACCCTCATTGATTTAGCACATATCTGATTAGGGAGTTGTGCATACTTTATGTACAGATGATTAGATGGACCTTCCCCCAAAGCCTGGAGTTGCTCAGGCCACATCCCAGCAACACTCATGCCTGCCCAGCCCCCAGCCCCACCCCCACCCCTGGTTCCTGCCCCAAAGTTCTGCACCCTCATCACTTCAGAACTAAACTGGTTAGAAAAGTTGAGCCATAATCTCTACACAGTTATAATCACTACAGATCTCAAACTTTTCAAAAGAAAAGAGATCTGGCAAACTATTTATATAAAAATAAAAAGCTTTCTGAGGTCCAGTGGGGTCTTTTCAAGAGGTACAGGTAGTCCTGGAAGGGACCTGAAGAACAGTCAGGGAAAGGGAATAGGGACAAACATGTCCTATTCCTGTCGGGGGGGCCTAGGCTCTTAACAAAATTGAGTGGCTCAGAGGCAATTAAAAAGAACACGAAGACTCCAACCAGTGAAAAGCCTGTGAGGACAGGACAAAGAAAGAACTGGAAGAGCTGGGGGAAAGGGCAGGATGGGTAGTGTCCACGTCTCCAGCGTGAATCAGCACCTGACTTGGTCAGGTCGCTAAGGTGACTTTCCTAATTAAGACAGCAGAGTGGCCGGATGCCACCCACCCCTCACTGCAGTGAGGGTCCCACTTCAGGAAGTGGCTTTGGCTTCCAGGGAATTTATCTGGTGATGTAAGCATCCAGGATCTAAGAGTGATTTCTATTCTGGTCCCCTGCTCCTTTCTCCGTGCGTGCGTCATTCTTCACTCCAATTCTAGTCTAACATGACCACCACCTGAGCTAGACCTAAGGGTAACACAATAAGAGAAAACCATTCCAACTCCAGTTCCCCCAGCCCCAGGGAAAGGACCCCTGCTCTGGAAACTTCTTACCTCCTCTCCCCCCTCAAGCTCCTCAGCACTTTGGAATCACCCGGAGAGCTCTAAACACTGCTGATGCCTGAGCATTGGGGTTTTCAAAGCTCTTTGAATGACTTCAATGTGCAGCATGGGTGAGAACCACTGCTCCAGATCCTGAGCTGTGGGCAGATAACCTTTTGGATGAATATCCTGTGGGTCACTGCACCTGTCTGCAGGGGGAAATAGGTGACAAGGAAGGCAGATGCTGACCTGAGCGGGGGAAGGCAGCTTGCTGTGCTGGGGATGTCCAATCCCCACGTCCAAATGTCATCAGTCCCAGGACATTTGGAGATTGCAGTCAGTTGCAAAAGTGAGTAAAATATTGATTTTTAAAATGAGAACATACCAAATTCACTCACATTTGGCTGACCAGTTCAATAGCTCAAGAGAAGTGAAATCCAAGAGTAATCATGGCCTAGCCCTGAGGGTGCTTCTCAAACTTGACTGCCCCTAGCCACCTGGCGAGCTTCTGAAAACATGTAAGTGGGCCCACCCCAGCCATTCCTATTAGTGGGTCAGGTTGGGGCCCAAGAATGTACATTTCTAATAAGTTCCCAGGTATGTTGATACTGCTGGCTGAGGGACCACTCTGGGAGAACCACTACATTAGAGTGTTTCACAGTGAACTGAATGAAGTGACATTTCCATCTGAAGCTCTTTACATCAGTTGTGTAAGCATGGTCTGCCTTAAAAGTGCAACATCACCAAACTGAAGAAACAGAAAAAACCAAGGCAAAAAGTGAGGTGTTAGATTGGTCAAAAATAACATTAAAATAGTTAACAATATTTGGAAGGATTAAGACATTTTTCTCCCTCACTTCCTTCTTTCAGGTATTTGGTTCAGAGAATTGGGCTTTGAGGATAATATGGTATTTTATGAAATGATATATGTAATATTGGCCTGAAAAAAAATCAGTGTAGTTTCCAGAAATGCTTCACTTTACTTCTGGGTGATAGTCTATGTATCTAAACAAATCATTCTAATCAGTAAAAGACCCTGGCCAGCCTTAGTTTGTGGGTAAAGCCCCACTAAGTGTTGTAAATATAAAAATTCATTAATGAGACAATGTTGGCAAAGCTGCTAAAAATCTAGTAAAGATACCTGAGAGTCTAGTCAAATATGCTCTTTCTGACATTCTCCATTTTCTATGATCCTATATAAGAAAAGCCTAATATGCAAATTGTCCCCTTGACCTAGAGTTCACCTGGGAGTTTGACCGCTCGCTATGACATGAACTGACCACCAGGGGGCAGCATGGAACATGGCGGATGTCAGCGACGCGGCGCTGCAGTGGAGGTGCTGCCAGCCCCGATGGGCCCTGACAAGAGTGGGACCGCTACTGGATGGTGGAGCAGGTGAGTGGGCAGCACCAGGCCACGGCAGGAGTGAGTGGGGGCTCGATTGCCCCACCAATCGTCCTGAAGACAGCGAGCTAACGAGGGGCGGGGCTGCCGTCTAGCTTCCAGGTGCTGAGGGAGTTGGGCCAGGACCCTGGCCCAATCAATCACCCCGCAGGTGGGATGGTGGAGCAGGTGAGGGGGCGGTGCCAGGCCAAGGTGAGGTGCCAGGCAGGGCTGTGGGGCTGTGAGGCTGGGGGCGTGAGCTGGGCCCCAGCTCGCGCCCCCAGCCTCACAGCCCACCCCAAGGGACCCCACCTGTGCATGAATGAATTCGTGCACTGGGCCTCTAGTTACTAAATAAGAAAACTGGTATTTCACAAAGCTAATTCTATACAATCAATGCATATTTGATTAACCCTGGAGTGAATTCAATCTGCTGAAGTTATCTAGATAATATGACAGTGGGGGGCATCATTTCTTCTGATAGGCAATAGTGTTCCTGCTTTATTTAATAAGATCACTCAGCTGGGACACCAGCATGCAGTCATTAATAGGATAGCATCAGATGGATGGCTTCTTTATGCACTGTTACCCTTCTAGCGATGCCCACTAGCCTGTTATTACAAACACCCTAGCAAACTGGTCCTGTCAGATTTTTGTCTCAGGCATGCTTAGGAAAGCAGAAAAGATAATGCTGCTCTCTAAAATATGTTTTGTTGAAAACAGACCATCTATATTCTCCACATTCACTGATTAGAGAGATTGTGAATACTTTCCCAGCTTTCCAGAGTTTTTTATCTATGTAGCGCTGGCTTCAGGCAAAGCCCATTCATTATTTGTTCCACTGGTTTGCAATGTTAGATTTTTTACTTAGAAATATCTCACTTTCACTGTACTAGTAAAACCATAGCCTCAGGAGCAAAGATGGCAAGATATCAAAATAAGTAAGTTTGTTTTTTGAATAGGAAAAAGCCCAGCTTTGACTTTAAAAATGGGTCTCTGATTATTAATAGACTTACTTGCTGATAATGAGTGTTTCCTCTCCACATACCCAGACTCTCATGAACTCTCCGTACATCTTGTTGTAGTAGTTGCAGGCACTGCCAATCCCCATCCACAGGAACCTGAAGTGGGAGATGAGGGGCCCAATTCCCATACAATAGCCAGGACCTAGGAAAACCATCAAGTCACAGTCAGCATTCCAGTTACGCCAAAAAGAGAAACTGCTTTTCTACTGCTGTTCTTGTTCTTTTATACCTAAGTGGTTTTTTTTTTTTTTACATCTCCTGATGTATATCTGTGAATCACTAAAAATTAAAAAAAAAAATAAACCAGTAAGCTTAACTAGAATTCTTTACCCCTTCATGAGTAAAAAGGAATTCATTGTCCACACCATACTAGTTCCATTTGGTCTCAATCATTTCATGCAGAATGAACGAGGGCATGTGTCTACTGTTTTCTTGCCATGTTAAATGGTGTCAGTGAGTTTCAAATACAAGTTAATCAGTCTGTCAGTTATAAGCATAGACCCCAGGGAAAGTGACAAACTGACAGATCTGTTTGACTACCTAGTTTTGTCTGAAAACTTTTGATTTAAATACCCCAGTTGACCTAATGGGTGGATCAGAATTAGGTTGTAGTTTTGGTATAAACTTTGAAAAAAATTTTATGGTGTAACCTTTTAAACTAAGAAAAACATGGCCTGCAAAGGTAATGTCTAAACAAATAATATTCATCCTTTTTCCTTCAAAAAGGACTCAGTTTAAGAAAAGAATCTTAAGCTAAATCTCATTAGACAAAATAAACCTAAAACTTTAAGTGGGCAGTGAGTCTGATCAGTTTTTAGACCAGAGTTTTAGTCCTTCAATGTGGTTTTACTCAGCCACTTTCATCCTTGCTTATGCAGACATAGGCAGAATTTATAAAAAATCATTTAATTTATTGATTTTAGAGAAAGATGAAAGGAGAGAGAGAGAAACACTGATTTATTGTTCCATGTATTTATGCATTCATTGGTTGATTCTTGTATATGCCCTGACTGGGAAGATGCTCCAACCAACTGAGCTACCCCTCTAGGGCAGACAAAGGCAGGATTTTGAAGATAGGAATTCAGAGAACAGCTAAGGAATTTTCTCCTTGCTTATATCAGATATCAAACTTGGTAGCTTGAATTCACCAGTGGTGATGAAAAGTTAGACAAAGGCTTCTAGGCAAGATTTTAGGAATTTATTTATAAAGTATGTATTAGTTTTTTAAATCTTTTCCTTTAAGTCCATTCTATTAGTGAAATAGTTATAAAGCAAAACATGCACAACTGTGTGAGGCATTACTCTCACTTTATGGGCAGTAGTTGTGTAATAATAATCTAGATAATCTAAGCTTTTTCTTAAGTAATCTAAATTAGATATTTAGTTCCAAACTTGGCAAAGTTCTTAACTATGCAAGAGTTGCATTAATGTGGGCAAGACTGTTAGCTGTTTTTTATTTGTTTGTTTGTTTTTTAACATGAAGAACTTCGTTCACATCTATAAAAGAAAAACATTTTCAAAGGCTTCTTAATCTTTTATACTAATAACACTATAAGTAGATAACTGACTTTATATAAAATAATTTTCTTAAGTTCTTAAAAAGATTTAAATAAGCAAGTTTAATTGATTATGTATTTCCTTAAAGATGTCATGAGATATACTAACCTGCTATCAATTGAAATATGCATAACAACCAAATACTTTCCTGGATAGTTACAACTTAAAACATTGTAGATGATCCATAAATGTTTTCTGAATGAATTTTTAAAATTAATTAGATGTATATATAATATAGAAAATAAACTTTTACATGTCATTGTTTTAGAGTATTTTAGGTTGCGCTTATAGTTTTATAAAAATAGAAAAATATCATTGTATCAAATACACTTATTCCAAATGAGGTCAAACATCTGGCTATTGGAAGTAGATTTATTCAACATTTGCTTACTCAATGTCCTAGGCCCGTGGTCGGCAAACTGTGGCTCGTGAGTCACATGCGGCTCTTTGGCCCCTTGAGTGTGGCTCTTTCACAAAATACCACTTGCGGGCACGCACGTACAGTGCGATTGAAACTTCGTGGCCCATGCGCAGAAGTTGGTATTTTGTGGAAGAGCCACACTCAAGGGGCCAAAGAGCCGCATGTGGCTCGCGAGCCGCAGTTTGCTGACCACTGTCCTAGGCTCATGAGAAACATTTTTTATCTAAAAGTTTGGGAACCACCATTCAAATATAAGAGATGCCAGTGCAGAGCTGTGTCTACTCAAAAGGGAGATTGCAGTGAACTTTACTTAGGTTGGAAACCTGAGTGTTCTAACCAGAAGAGAATCAGAGTGTTGGGTCCTTAGTGATCATTCATAGGTCAGCTTAATTCATCCAATAAACACTGAGACCCAACTATGTGTAGACACTAGCTCCAAATTAGGGACTAGAGATGGGATGATAAGTGTAAGTAGGTCCTCAGCAGAGTCCTGGGCACGAGAGGAGACTATGTGAAGAAAAAGTGCAAAATCAAGCAATTATAACACAATATGATCCTTTCATTTACACACATATCTTACACCTTCCAGCTAGAGAGAAGAATGCTTTAGGAGGGGAGAAACTTCAGTAGGACATTAGGGAAATATTCTGGTTGCAGCCACATATTAAGCTGCTCTCTTGGTTTTGGAGATGCTTATCTAGGCATGCAGCAGATGCAGGAACTGTTTTCACCCTAAGACAGTGATGGCGAACCTATGACACGCGTGTCAGAGGTGACACGCGAACTCATTTTTTTGGTTGATTTTTCTTTGCTAAATGGCATTTAAATATATAAAATAAATGTCAAAAATGTAAGTCTTTGTTTTACTATGGTTGCAGATAACAAAAAATTTCTATATGTGACATAGCACCAGAGTTAAGTTAGGGTTTTTCAAAATGCTGACACGCCGAGCTCAAAAGGTTCGCCATCACTGCCCTAAGAGGAGCAGTAAATGCTTGACTGCAATTTAGTATAGAGACAGCCTTTGTGAAGCCAACAACTGGGCCTCTTGCCTGCTATCTAATCAAGAAGCTGTTGTGTGAAAGGTATTTCACACTAGGTATACACCCTAGAGCAGTGGTTCTCAACCTTCTTAATGCTGCGACCCTTTAATATAGTTCTTCATGTTGTGGTGACCCCCAACCATAAAATTATTTTTGTTGCTACTTCATAACTGTAATTTTGCTACTGTTATGAATCATAATGTAAATATTTGATATGCTATATGTGTTTTCCGATGGTCGCGACCCACAGGTTGAGAACTGCTGCCCTAGAGAAACCTGCACACACGGATGTTCCCAGCAGCACTATTCACAATAGCCCCAAACTGGAGAACCCCAAATGTCTTTCAACAGTAGAAACAGTAATTAAATATAAGATGTTTGTGTAACTACAGCCCATATGAGCTGCAGCTGCAGGCCACCACCAGGATGAATCTTACAAGTATAAAACTGAGCAAAAGAAGCAAAATAGAAAAGAAAGTAATGTAGGATTCCATTGCTAAAACATTTAAAATCAGGCAGCACTAAACTATATTGATTGGGGATGTGAAATTAGGTGGTAAAACTGTAAAAAAGCAGGAAGTAATTGTCACCTAACAGAAGCACATTTACCTCTGTGGGGAGAGAGGGTATGATTGAAAAGACACAAGAGCCATTTTTGGGGACTCTGCTAACATTCTATTTTTTGTCCTGGAGCATGATGACATATTTATCTGTGCTCTATTCCATAAAATATTTTCTTAGGGGAGAAAAGAGTATATATTGCTGTGTCCTTTCCCTCATGTCCCCTCTGGGGACCTGGTGCCCAGAGCAGAGAGAGGCTCTGGGGGAGAAGACTCATGTGCCAGTTTGGGGAATGGCTGTGTGTTTTGGGGGAAGGAAGAGCTGCCAGGTGCCAGGAACTGTGAATCCTGCACAGAGATCAGCGAACTCGTGGCATTTCCCCAGAACTGAAGCTTCTAGAGCTCCTAAGTCCTCACCCAGACTCTCATAGCTCTCCCTGGCACGGAGTCACCTGCCTGTGCATCATCTCTATACCCCCCTGTCTCCCTCACCTCCCAGAGCCTGATGTAGCAAGGACACTCAGTACGTGTGGGTCGAAGAAGCTTAGATTTGAGTCCAAGTTTCATCACTTAGTAGCCATGCAATATCTACCCTCTTTTAGTTTCAGGTTCTTTACCTTCAAAATAGGCAGAAATACACCCACCCCACCAGAGTGCTATGAGGATCACAAGAGAAAATAGGTATGAAGTTGCTTTGTTGTAAACTATAACTTAAACTTAAGGGCTTTGAATCATTGCACCTTCTTAAGCCTCTTTGGCTTTCCTGACCCTGAGCTTCGCCAAACCTGTAAAATTGAGAACCCAGAGACCAGTGATGAGAGGGAACTGGCCAAAGGAGTTTAGAAGTATTGGTTGGAACTACCCCAGCAAGGCCAATTTCCTCACTTTTCCTTTCCTAACGAGGAACATGGGATCTCAGAGTCTGAGCAGAACTCACATTTGCAAAGGGAAAGCCTGGACCTAGAAGCTCCCTGGCTAGCAAAATGAGCAGCCACGTGGGAAGCAGGACTTCCAGTTGCCCCGCCACACCTGTGCTTTCACTTTCCATGCAGCTGGGCATCTGACAGGCCATTTCCCTCTCACCTGTAAAATGGGGAGGTTGAACTTCATGGTTTCTCATTCTTGTCAAAGCAGATCGCCTCTCTGGGGCTCAGTGTCCCCTTCTGTCAAATGAAGGTGGTGGGCTTATATCTGTGGCTCTCCACCCTGGCTGCTCAGGAAAAATCACTTGGGGAAATTTTTTTTCAAATATCAGCATGGGGCCCCCACTTCCCGTGTGGCTGAGAACCAAAGCATATGTGACCTGTCAGTGTATGGCAGCATGGTGTCCCCAGCCCACAGCAGGGGGCAGAATGGGCGGCCACTGAGGCTCCTGACCCATAGCTCCAGGGATGCCACTTCTCATGCTTGCCCCCTAGACCAGTGATGGTGAACTTATAACACGTGTGTCAGGTGACACTCGAACTCATTTTTTTGGTTGATTTTTTTTTTGCTAAATGGCATTTAAATATATAAAATAAATATCAAAAATATAAGTATTTGTTTTACTATGGTTGCAACTATCAAAAAAATTTCTATATGTGACACGGCACCAGAGTTAAGTTAGGGTTTTTCAAAATGCTGACACGCCGAGCTCAAAAGGTTCGCCATCACTGCCCTAGACTGACCTCCTCACTCATGGGGCTGAGGGAGTTCTACCACCACCTGCAGCATAAATATCTGTGTGTGTGTGGTGGGCGAGGGGGCTAGTTTAAAATGCACCCACCTCACCTCTACTATTCCTGGAATCTGACCTGGGAGCCCACTGGGGAAGAAGTTCAGTGAGAAAGGATTTCAAGTTAAAGACCATGGAAGAATCTTCCCTCAGACCCCATCAGGGAGTAGAGAACAAAATTAAGTGTTCTGTTAAATTGGGCATTGAAGTAACCTGAAGTACCAGGCTGAATTAGACAGAGAGACAGGCAGTTCTCTGGAAATTCTTAAAGAATCCAGACACAGGGCACTTTGCACCAGCCCCATACTCCGGCTCTAAATTACTCTGTGTTGAGGCACCCCCATGCTTGGAAGTGTGTAATGACTATGCTCCTGAAATACAGTCTTACTGTATAGCTTATGGAATTGGGGCAGATGCCTGCCACAAGGAATTTTCACTGAAAACTAAAGAACTAGTCTGATACTTCTGATTCATTCTGAATTAATCTGATGGTAATGGAGTGGTGGGGGTTTCTATTGAATTTACCTGGTTATTTATATTATACTCTACTTTTGATTGACCCACAGATCTTGTTGAAAAATCTATCAGGGTGTGACGTTCAAAGGGAATTGTAGTGGTCCCCATTCTTTCAACTGCCCAGCCTCATCCAGTCCTTACGGTGGTACCATTATCACCCACTCCCCTTAAGAACAAAAGAAAATGAGAGAGGCGTTAAGGGACGGCATGGAGAAGGCCTGGATGAGGCAGAGTGGGAAGGAGAAGGAAAGGAGTACAGAAGGCATTCCAGAGACTTTTCCACCTTCAGAGCAAAATTGGTATGAATTTAAATTCAACAAATAAACAACAAAAACCCCTGAATTTTTACCTTGCTCCTCCCAGTCTCAAACTTACCTTAAAGGGTTTGTGCCAAGTCTGCCTTACCAGAGATAACCACAGAGTAGAAGGTATTATCTAATATATTTTAAAATGCTTTCATTTAAAATGTACAGATAATTGATATAAAAATTTTCACCCAACTTTTCATTTGCCAATGTTGCTGTGGTGTTCAGCCATCTCCCCAGGTTTGCTCTGTGTCTTTTACAAAATTTCTTTATCCTCATGGACCAAAAAAGCCCAAGTAAATAATCTTAGATACAAAACTAAATGATAACTTACCTGGGATTGAGGATGTGTCCTCATAATTCCAGACCAAAAAGAGAAAGCCGGTGAGCAGCAGGATGGGCATGGTGGCAACAGGAACGGCTTCAGGCACTACTACGCTGGTAATGTTATAATGCACTGGGTTCAGCATTTCCAAAATCATACTGTGATCCTTGATCTCAAGGGAGGCACGTTAAAGTCCTGTGGAAATCAAAGGGGCCGAAAAATTAGAGAATCCCCCAAGAGGTATAGCTAGGACTCCTGTCCCTTGAGAAGATGCTGTATTGCAGAGAGCTGCACTTTGTTTTATAACGCGATTG
Organism: Myotis lucifugus; assembly: GCF_000147115.1. Taxonomy (NCBI): domain Eukaryota; kingdom Metazoa; phylum Chordata; class Mammalia; order Chiroptera; family Vespertilionidae; genus Myotis; species Myotis lucifugus. Next base: position 6,341,969 of record NW_005871071.1, on the reverse strand, counting down.
GACACTTAGACAAGACAAATTTGACCTGTGGGTACAAGTCAAAACAAGCAAGCCCAAGAGAGATCTTTTGGCTTGACATGCAGCATTTTTGACCTTGATAGTCTCAGGTTCATTTAGACGCTTGGTCTGATAGAACCTTATCATTTTGCCCTTGAGTGGATAGAGTGACTGAATTCCCAATTGAGAGCCAGATTTCTTACCAAAATACAAGAAAATGAAGCTCATTCCAGAGGTGGAGTCATTCTGTGACTTCATCAGCAGATTTTGTATAGGCAATCTTTTCCCCTTGCAGCCAAATCATTTTTTTTTTTAAAAAAGCAATCCCCAACACCCTTCCTTGCTCAAAATTGCTTTCCCTAAAGAATAAGCTTCTCTAGCAAGAATGTGTTTCTTGGTCATCAGTGAGGCATTCTCAGAGCCCCCCATTAGATTGTATATTGAATTCAAGTTGACTCACTCAGGACAAGTGAGGCTTAAAACCGTTTGCATCACAGGCTGAATTAAGCAATGCCTGTGGGGCCAGTGTCCAAGGTAATAGGAAAGAAGAATGGGAGAGGGAGAATAAAGGAGAGGAAAAAGAACAAGAATGGGAAGGAGGAAGAATAGAAAGGACAGACAGAGTAGAATGCCACCAGCGATAGGCTCAGGTGCCACTCAGCAACCTTGCTCCTCACAGCAGCTAACCTCCTGTGTAAGACGATTTTCAGTTTGATTTGCTGGTTCTGTATTTCAACAACTTAATGTTGAGTCTGTCTTTACAATAAGGCTTCCTAATACCTATACTCTCAAGAGAGAGTTTCAGAGATGCTGATTTGTTGAAGATACCTAGATTGAATAGATTTGTAGGGGGAGGAAAGAGCAACCATTCAATGCAGTTCCCCAGGGCCTGATGACTATTTGAAGGTTTACCTTCCTTTAGAAAGTGCCTGAAGTTTCCAGGACTTGTAATGGCTCTGAAACAGATTTTGTCTGGGTTTTATCTAGTACTAAGGTGCTAGATTCTTAGCCAGGGCTTCTAATTGGATTTCAGGGGCTTTGTGAACTCCCTGAAATGCTGCATAAAATGCTGTATCTGCTCATCTGCCCTTTTCAGAGGGAAAGAATCCAGACCTCTTATCACATTCTTAAAGACTGTGTACTTATAATTCTCCCAAGATCCATGAGATCTTAATCATCCAACCAAAGACCCATTTCTAGCAACTGCATTCAATTGCTTGATTCAGTCTATTTTCCCACTTTTTAAATAATCATTAACGGTTAAGTGCAAGGCACTAAAAATACCTGTACATGTATTGAAAAGTTAATGTGTGTGTGTGTGTGTGTGTGTCTAAAGTTGAGACTGGAATTTAGCAATGTTTCTGTAACTATCTGGTTCCTTTGTTAATGAGTAGGCGCTGCTTTGCACAGGTTGAGTTTTTTGGTTTTTAATTTCCAGAATGGAATTTGATATTCTGAGTAAGCTCCTGTGACTTTCTAGCAGGACCCTCCAGATTTCTATTCATATTGATGAAACCTGAAACCAGTGTTAAAAGCATAAGTGGAGAAAGTGATTGTGACAAAAAGGAGGATGATGTCACAGAGGAAGTGATGCTGGCAGAAAACTTCACATTGAAGGAACTCTCAGATATTTCACAACATTGAAAACACAAGGGATAAAATATTGGAAGCTGATGCAAATTTATAAAGGAGTATGGCAGTTCACCGAGGTGTTCACCAAGGTATGCTCCCTTGGTATCCTAAGTTATACAAAGAAGTCATGACCTTTTCAAATACTCTTGATATGTGTGCTTTTTAAACAAAGAAAGAAAACTCTTTAAGAATTGCAGTGTTTCTAATGTTTTAAATTACAGTGTATTAAATATTAGTTTTACTTTTTTTTCATTTTCCTATACATTTAAAGCCTACAGTAAGAGTTTTTAATGTTTCAACAAAAATGTGGAGGGTCACAGCAGTGATTTTTCTCTCTTGGTTTTGAAGATAGCTTTGGCGCAGTTTCAGCTTGCATGGTCACTTTTACAATCCCACATTATCGTGTGAGGTGAGGATTGCCTTGATGTCTAAACTTTTAGCCTTTTAGCGGGGCTAAGAAGCTCAGTTTCTCATCTTCCCAAAAAGTTCATCAAGACGACTCAGAAAGTACTGTTTAAAGACCTGACAGGCTAAGATTTTTTAAATTGATCTTTTAGGTAGAGAAGGAGAGGGAGGGAGGGAGGGAGGGAGGGAGGGAGGGAGGGAGAGAGACAGACAGAGAGAGAGAGAGAGAGACACATCAATTTGTTGTTTCAGTTATTCATTGGTTGCCTCTTGTATGTGCCCTGACCAGAGATCGAACCCATAACCTTGGTGTATCAGGACTATGCTCTAACCAATTTAGCTACTCAACCAGGGCAGGATGAGAATTTTTTTTTTAATGCTAACAAAGCATTTTGCTATATGTCAGGCACTTTACAAATATTAAGCCATTCATCCTCACTACAGTCATAAGAGCTAAGTGTGAGGATCCCCATTTTACAGGTGATGAAACTGAGGCATAGTCCTAGGGCACCCAACTTGTTTGTGGCAGAACTGAGATTGGTGTTCATATAGTCTGTCTCTAGAGCCCATGCTCTCTCTCTCTCTCTCTCTCTCTCTCTCTCTCTCTCTTTTTTTTAAAGA
>NW_005871071.1:6318700-6339214 GCF_000147115.1 Myotis lucifugus | reverse complement strand
AAAGATATATATATATATACACATACATATATATATATATATATATATATATATATATATTATTTCAGGAATGGAGAGGGAGAGACAGAAACATCAATGATGAGAGAGAATCATTGATCAGCTGCTTCCTGCATGCCCTCACTGAGGATTGAGCCCATATCCCTGGCATATGCCCTGACCAGAATCAACCTCCTGGTTCATAGGTAGACACTCAATCACTGAGTCACACTGGCGGGGCCAGAGTCCATGCTTTTAATCATGCCATTTTGTTGCCTATTATGGGATTCATTCGGTTTCTATATTCAGGGACTTTTTAATCATTTATGTTCATTCCTAGGCAATTCAGAATGACTCCCTTTAAAGGAATAAGCTTTATAGACCTCAGAAAAAGACTGTATTCTCCTTGTGTATTGGTTTTCCTGTTTGGTAGGACATTCTGATAGGCCACACAGACAGTTACACAGAGGCCTTTGAATGGTGGTACCAGAATTTCATAGAGGTTGCTTACATGTCTTGGGTGCCAGAAATACTCTCCCCTCACCTCCATGCATATGTATATATATAATTTATACACCCATATAGGCATTTATTTGCAGGGTGGTCTCTGCTCTCTACTTGCTGGGGCATCCCACAGTGATCCTGGCACCGAGTAGGGGCTCTGGCCACCTAATGAACCAGACCTGTGCTCCTGTGCTGCATGGAGCTGCAGGTATCCTAACACCTTCACCTAATGCCTCACCAACCTCAGGGCAAGGAAATGCTAGTGTTATACCCAGAGTCCCCAGTCTGAGTGGGCCAAAGGCCCTTAGAGAGATAGCAGATCCTGTATGTCCTGGTGACCTTGGAATCAGGACACACCATGGACCCACAGTGCCAAGAGGGGCTCCCAGGTGACCTGATATAGCCCTGACCCTCTGCAGATTAGGGCTGCCTAACCTGGCCAGACACTTCTAAATCCTACCTTGCAGAATGGGGGCCACCTGTCCAGCAGGGAGATGACCTGACCACCTTGGATGTCAAGCCTGCCTTCCCTCTCATTCTCTCCAGCACACCTGGTTTGTCCTTCTTTATGTCCCCACTCCCAGAGAAACGAGACTCAGCCACCTGCTGCATCTTCTGATTTGGGTATCCACAGAGGGTTGCCTCCTGGGGCTGCTGTTAGGAGAGAGACAGATGACCTCAGCCACCCAAGGCTGACCAGGTCTTGGGGGCGGAGGTACAGATTCTTATTGAACAGTTTCCCAGGCTGGAGAGTATTCTGTCCCAGGGAGGGGCTGCTGAGTGGGGCTGAGGGCCTGGAGGGATAAGAGTGGGGGAGAATGAGCATGATTCTAAGCAGAAAGAATGATCAGCAAAGAACAGAAAGAAGGCTGGTGACCCAGGGCTCGGAGAGTGGGGGAGTGGGGTTTACTGGGGATGGAGATAGTGATAGGGAACACCTGTGCAAAGCCTTTGTAGGCACATTAAAGATATTAGAATTTGTCCTAAGAGAAATGAAGAAACACTGAAGGGCTTTAAGGAGGGGGTCAACTGTTTCCATTTCCTTTCCAACCATTTCCTCTTTTTAAAACTCCTGGCATTTTCTTCAACTACACTCATAATACCAGTTACTCAGAGGCTACATATGACCTTCCTACTGCCCAGTCCACTCCTTTTTACCTTCATCTTTGTTGTTCTTGATCTCACCCTGTGCCATTGGACCCCTTTCGCCATTCCTCCTTGAATCCTCTTGTTTACACTTACTGTGATAGGCTTTTCCTTTTCTCCCATTGTTCCTTGTTATTCCTCTGTACCCTGTGGACCCCAGACTAAGTGCTTTGCTTCACACTCTGAGAACTCATTACTTTTTCTGACTCCAGTTCTTACTGCTGTTTCCTTCTTGGCCCTGTCCTCTCTCTTTAGGTCCATATCTGAAGCCCTAAATGCCTAGTGAACATCACCACTTAGATGTCTCACCATCATTCCACACTTATGTCTAATATCAAATTCATCAACTCCCTCCTAAACTCGTCTCACTTCAACCTTTTTATACATTGGTTTCGTAGTCATTCAACTTCAAAATCTTGTTTTCACCCACATCCCTCATCCCAGTCTAACCATGCCCAGTCCCAAAGTTCTAAGGATATTCCATAAAAATGTATTGTCTTTGACTCAAGGAACTTTCCTGAACTTCCTTTACTCCTGGGTCAATATCCTAATTTTTATAATGGACCTTAACCCTACCATCTGCTTGGTTTATGATCAAAGCATATTCTTAGGGGTCAATTGAAGTCAAATTCACATCTGCTTTCTAGATTCTTGCCAAAAGTTAGCTTCAACTCTCTAATCCAACTGTTTTTAAAAGCCTTTGTGAAAATCTGTTGGGGCCCAACTGGCATAGCTCAGTGGTTGAGCATTAACCTATGAACCAGGAGGTCTCGGGTTTGATTCCCAGTCAGGATATGTACCAGGGTTGCAGTCTCGATCCCCAGTTGGGGCGTGCAGGAGGCAGCCAATCAATGATTCTCATCATTGATGTTTCTATATCTCTCTCTCCCTCTTCCTTCCTCTCTGAAATCAATAAAAATATATTTTAAAAAAATCTATTGGGGATTCTTGGTGGACCCTCCACTCTGAGAAATCCCAAGATCTGATGCCCTCAAGGGCTACACAGGTGATACAAGTGAGGTGAACAGAATTGTAGCACATTATAGAGCATAGTCCTCTTCTCAAAGTATCAGGCATGATGCCAAACAAAACATCTCTCCGTGGGCCCAATCTAGACCTCAGCCCATTCACAGCCTTTACTTAGTATCTAAATCAATTGACATGACTCAAGGAACTGCACTTAGACCTAGTTGTGTCTTATCTGAAATGCCTTTGCTTAGCCAGGCTTTGGTGCCAGGCCATAAGCTAACTCTGAGTGACTATAAGATCAGCCATCCATACTGTTTCATCTAAAGAGATGTTTTCAGGATAATAAAATAATTTATATTTATCCTTTGGAATTAAATGTATTTTTGTATGTTTCCTCAAATCCCTTACATATAAGTGGGGCATTAATTCTTAAAAAGTAATGTCTGTTTCCTCTCCTAAAAGGTGAGTTCCTCAAAGCACGGGATACATGTCTGTCTCCTTCAAGCCCGTATCCTCCTCCTAGAACAGCATCCAGACCTTGGTACATGGTTGCTACAAACCTGTTGCCTGAGTTTGCATTGTTTCTGCCTTTGTCCAGATTTCACTTTCTATTGTAACTCCCTGACCCCTTTCCTCTCAGGCCTTCCCTTTCAGTTCATTCTGCACACCACCACCAGATAGTTTTTCAACTCAGTTTTTTTTTAATCACATCAATCCTCTGCTAAAAACTCTCTGTGCTTCCAGTCAATTACAGGCTTCAAAATTCATCCTCATCGAGCCTTATTTCTTGGCTCTCTGTACCCAGACTCTGACTCCTCACTGACCCACAGACATCCTACCTGGGAGTTCTTCTCATATCCCCCCAGCTTAGCTGGTTCTGCCCACAGGTCTCCTGGGAAAGGTCTGTATCTTCCTTCCCTGAGCCTTCTTTTACCTGATATAAATACCCCTCCTTACTTTCCGTATGATGTGGGATATTCTTTTTTTCCCCCCCAACTGTTAAGTCACTCTATAACTCAGAGTCCTGGAGAGTTTCATTAAACATTTACTAAGGACCCTGACTGAATAAGGTGATAGATTCAGGAACGAGAGGCATAAGTTCCAAGGAAGGTGTTATGTACCAGGACTCTTAGGATGACAGGCAGAGCTGCCCATGAACTGCTACACCAAGGAAACAAGGGTTACCCGAAGTTGAAAGACACTTCAAGAGCTTCTAATACAGTGGTTCTCAACCTGTGGGTCGCGACCCCTTTGGCGGTTGAACGACCCTTTCACAGGTCGCCTAAGACCATCCTGCATGTCAGATATTTACATTACGATTCATAACAGTAGCAACATTACAGTTATGAAGTAGCAACGAAAATAATTTTATGGTTGGGTCACAACATGAGGAACTGTATTTAAAGGGCCAGAAGGTTGAGAACCACTGTTCTAATAGTATAGTTCTCTTCCTTGAAAAATGAACCAACTACATGAGGTCCAGGCAAGTAAGATCAGTTTCAGTGGTTACTTAAAAGTGGGAAAAGTTTACCCTTGTGCACATTCTACGATCTGGTTTCCATGCCCTGGCACTGGGGTCCTGACACTGGAGGTTCTAGTCATTCTTCCTGGAAAGCGTCCAACTGAGTCACTGGAATTTTCTTATTCTGAAGCAGGCCACATATAGGAGTCAAAAAAGGAAACCTGGAGGGATCAACGTTGTGTGGTTGGTGTGGACTTCTCGAGGCCCCGCTAGATGACCTCAGCCACTAGCATTCCAACCACATAGGGAAGACTGACAGTGCATAAAAGGCAAGTTACCCTCACAGGTAAATGTACAAGCTGCCAAAACCCACATTTCACATGAGCATGCAGACCCAGAGCTCTTGGGCATCAGGCAGGGCTGGGACTTTTGTACTCATCTTTGAGGTCTCACGACTTCAATGCATGTTTGTGGAACTTTCCTTTGCAATAGCTTACTGGCCAGCCACCAGCAGGCCTGGCTGGCCTATAAAAGCTTTCATTTTTGCCCCTTTAAAGGTGCCTTCTTGTCCCTCAGATACCTAATCCATTGTCCTCTGATGGTATTTGATATCCTCTCCAATGAGAGTTTGCTTTAAAGTATAAAACAAATCATCAATGAAAAGTCTTCTAGACCTTGATCACTTAAAGTCTTTCAGGACATGAGTCAAGGGGTGGGGGTGCAGAAGATTGTGGGACCAGAGTTCTACCAGGGGGCCCTCAGATGCTGTTGTGTAGGGGCTGCATGACACCCACCCTGAGCACTTGTCGAGGAGGCAGAAAGGGCAAGGCTGGGTATCATTCCTGTAGCAAGTCATTTCTCTAAGAGATTTCCCACCCCTTCACTTTTTTTATTTTGGTATTTTATGTTGAATTTACTCCTGGGCTATAAGTTTTTGTTTCTTTAGTATTTTCTGGGATATCTTTTTTCTTCTGTGCAACTCCTCTTCTGGTTTAGGGACAATCTGCTCTTTTTCAGTAATAGTCATCTCAGTGTGGCAGAGAGAGCTCATGGGTGGATTAACCCACCCATGCTCTTTAAGTTCTATGCTGAATCTTGGGAGCTTTGTTCAGCTGGATGTGCTCAATGACCAGAGAATCAACATCTAACCCCTTAAGTCAGCATTGCTCTCTGCATTTTTAAGCATGTGCAGCAAAAATTCAGTACTCTTTTTCCGCCAACCCTGTGTCCAGCCCCACTATTTGGCCTGGGCACACCTACCAACTCCACCATTGTAATGACAGAATGGTACACATTGCTTCTGTAGAGTGACATCCTTCAGATACTTGGTGGCTTTTTGAATATGTATACCCTTGATGTCCTGGGAATTTTCGCAAGTGTTCTTAAAGTGAACATGAAGATTTGAACCTCTTGATTTGTATGATTTCGTGGGGTTTTCTGGGTCAAGTGAATAGTGAACTATTTTCAGAGGTCACTTCTGAATACTTTCAGGAAGAGCTCCCACCCCTTCACTTTCAGTTCAATTTTGCAAGACCTAACGTGTTGTCTCATTGTGAAACAGATAGGACAGAAGGATTTTTCAGTCCAATTTTGGCTTTTAACCTGAGGGAAAATGCAGAAGTGACAGTGTCACAGGAGCAGGATTTGGGGCCAGGGACCTGAGTTCAAGTCTCAGCTTGTGGCTAACCAGCCAGCCATGTGACCTCATTCACTTCCCAAGCCTCCTTGAGCCCTGGCTGACAAGTGAATTCTACCTCAGGACACTGAGGTATGGATTAAAGTGAAAGTTTCAGAGTTATGTACAGTGCTGCTTGCTGTCGTTCCCCAGGCTTACGGTCTCTGTGGCACATGGAATGATATGACTCTGTGACACTGGAAACAATGACAGGTCCCCAAGTGGGGCTGCTTAGGGCATCCCTGATGCCACCAGCCTGAGAGGCCACTAAACCTCTTGCTTGTGGTAAGATCCAGAGTCATTCCTGAGCCTTGGTGTCCAAGATTTTATCATGCTGAGATCCCAAGAGGCCTTGTTTTCGGCTCACTTTCATTTTGTAAGGGCTATAACAAACCAGTCCTATAGGGAACACACTCAGCTTCCTCTGCAATGGGATGTCTTCATCATTACCACACCATAAATTCCTCCATGGCAAAGACATCTCGTTGATCTGTAGCCCCTATGGAGGCTACCATGAGTGCCTGGAACCTGTAAATGCTCAGTAAATGTTGGCAAGTGAACAGGGTTAGCAGGTTAAGTTTTTTTTTTTAGGGCTGGGGTCATTAAAGAATGACGCATTCACATAATCCAAGAGGAATGTTTCCTTATTCTGTGATTCCAACTGCCAGCTTTCAGCAATGCAGCAGCCCCTATCCACCACCCAAACAGTCAGATAAGAGCAGCATTTCTGCCCTTTTCTGGTGAGCTTATCTGTTGTTTAATGAACAAGCTGTGAGGCCACAGAGATGGCCTAGAGCAAGGCCAATCTCTGGCAAGGCAGCCAAAGGCTGACCCCAAGTGCTAGGCGTATTTAACCTCTCTGGACCTCCTTTATCTATAAAACAAGGGGGTTGGGCCATATGAGCTCTTCTAGCTCTGTGCCTGATGTCCAACATTCTTACCCTTTATCTTATCTTCCCCTCCAGAAACTCCCCAGTACTTTTGCCCTGCTTCATCTTCATCCATTGTCTCTTTCTACACCCAGTGCCTCTGGGCCCCAGTCCCAGAGCTAACCTGGGATAGCCGGGAACCTGGGGTACAAACAGCTAACTTTGGCCATTTTCTCAAGCTCTTCTCATTCTCTCTAGGGCAGCGGTTCTCAACCTGTGGGTCGCGACCCCTTTGGGGGTCGAACGACCCTTTCACAGGGGTCGCCTAAGACCATCGGAAAACACATATATAATTACATACTGTTTTTGTGATTAATCACTATGCTTTAATTATGTTCAATTTGTGACAATGAAAATACATCCTGCATATCAGATATTTACATTACGATTCATAACAGTAGCAAAATTACAGTTATAAAGTAGCAACGAAAATAATTTTATGGTTGGGGGTCACCACAACATGAGGAACTGTATTAAAAGGTTGCGGCATTAGGAAGGTTGAGAACCACTGCTCTAGAGCCTTGGACCCATTCTGAGAATCTAATGAAAGACACGGAACAGCACCCTGGAGAGATACACTCAGAAATCAAGTGCAATGCTTTGAATATAAGTCTGGGTTCTGGATCCCCTAAGACCCATCCACCCACTTTAAATGAACAATTTGGGTTAAGTTCCTTTCTTTATCTTCCACATCAGACTCCCAATGCCCCAGAGGCTCTTTCTATATCAAAACCACCTTCAGTGACCAGTGAAGTATGGTGTCCAGTTTATAAGTGAATGGAATTTTCTTTGGGCATTTTACATTTCAACTGGACCCTGAATATGGGTGAAGATTTAATAAGGTGATAGATTATGCAGCCAATGGAACCAATGAGAAAGATTTAAGGGGAGAGTAAGGGGCATGCCTGATAACCTGAAGTCCCATCTGTGGCCTACCTTACACTGACAGTCTCCGTGGCCACAGTTTAGCCCCCAGTGGGCATTAAGGCTCGTTGGATCTCTGGGCTTCTGCCATGGAGGGTCCCATCTCATTGAGAGTACATACATGTGCAGACCTCTGTATTAACTCCCAAAATGAATATCTTCAATGTCCTAACCACTATTTCATGCTCTAGCAATTTAGCAATGAACAGAATGAGGTTGTAGAGGCATAAAACAACCATGGGAAGAGAGGAGAAAATTATCCTGGGAAAGTTGGGTATGGCTTGAGACAGGCTAGTAAGCCAGGACAAGTGGGTTAGGGAAACTGAGGCAGATAGTTAAAGGGCCAAGCAGTTTACAGCCATCTAATAAATCACAAAATCCTGTCTTCCCTAAACCAAGGACACTTAAGAGCAAATGGTTTACACTTCTCCTCCTCAACCAGAGGCTAAGTAGCTTAAATCAGCCTACTCAGGGAGATAGCAGAAATCTAGTTTGTGCCATTTGTGCCACCCACACCCAATGACAGGTGAAGTTAAGGGAATAAATCTCATTTTGGCACATCCGCATAAAGCCCCTAAACTCCCAACCTTTAAGACAAAAGACCCAGGACATGTATCCCAGGAGCACACCCACACCTTTCTTCCCTCTTAGGCATGCATCTCCTAAATTCTAAGGGTCCCCATCAGACTTGCAAGAAGGGGAGTAATGGGCAGCAGCAGCTTATCCCAGGCTAACCCCCTGAACTTTTCCCCAAAGCCCCCTTTTCTCTGTCTTTCCAGTGAGCCAGAGCAGCGCCACCTAGGCTCATTCTTTCCTATGACATTTCTAGAGCCAAAGCAGCCCTGCCTAGTCCCTCTCCCATTGCTTCTATCTTAGGCCTTCCTATTTCACTGTCCCACGCTTTAATAGACATGCACTCAACATCACCTGAAACATCACCTGAAGTCACGCCGTGAAATCTTTCCTGCACGAAGTCTAGAACCCTCACACTACCAGGCAGCCTGAGACAGACCTGCTTCCAGCCTGGTTCCTGTCTGTTAACATAATGAGCAGTCCTAGAAGGAGAAGCATTATTTTACAAGGTATCAAGTTAAGGGAAAGGCATTGCAGGCTGAGGGAGAATGAGAAGAGGACTGACGGGAAACTCAAAGGGGCTTCTGCATCTCTCCCTGTGCATGCATTGCTACAGCTCTACTTCAGTTTCTTCATCAGAAAAATGGGGAACATAGTAGTGTTTTTGTTATATGATTGATTTACAGAGAGAGAGGAAGGGAGAGGGAGAGAAAGAGAAAGATCTGAGAGCAGAACATCAAGGGGCTGCCTCTTGCACATTCCCTAAGGGGGATCGAGCCTGCAACCTAGGTATGTGTCCTGACTGGGAATTGAACAAGCAACCTCTTGGTACAGGGGACGACCCCCAACCAACTGAACCACACTGGTCAGGGCCATAATAGTGTTTCTTGACCTGGTAACTGTGAGTAGTAGGAAATGAGTTAAAGCATATTGGGGCCTTATGGGAGTAGCTAGCACATAGAGTTCAATACAACAAGAGCATAGGTAATAAGGGCAGTCCTGGAAGTCACTGGAAGAAGCAGTCTTTGGACTGTAGCAGTGTCCTCAGAGGCCACTGTAGACTGTGTGCTTTTGGTTAGGTCACTTTACCTCTCCTGGGTACTCTGAGGAATAAGGTGGTCTGTTGGTGGCCTGGAGGTTAGTCGTTCTATGACCCTTTATCATGTGAAATGCTGAGGTGGCCTGAACAGAATTGTGGAACAGTTGACATTAGCCTTGAGTGCCCCTCCTCACCCCCGGTTCCTTTTCTATATCATTTCCCCACATTTCCTATCTACCCACTTTCTTCTTCCCAGTCAGAGGCAATCACCTCACCAAAATAGTCTCTGGGGCTAATCCTTCACCTTGTTCTCCCTCACCGGGATATTTTCATTTTAATAGGTGCCTGGAGCAGTTCTTTGGGGGCACAAAAGAAATGTTTAGCACTCTCAGCTCTATGAGAGCCTGTAGTCTAATAGAAGAAAAAAAAAACCACACTAATAAGCATGATACTGTTGACAAATCCAAAGAAATATTAGCATTGAGATGTGGCCAAACAAGGCTTTGTGTGAAAGGTGGGACTTGACCTGGGCTTTGAAATGTGGTTGGGATTTTTATGGTGAGTAGAGGAGGGACTTTATAAATGCTTGGAGGTCAGAATGAGTAAGGAGGAATGAATAGGCGGCTGAGAGTAATGAGACTCAAGAAGCTGGTTTCATGCTGGGAAATATTACTATCTACTGGTGGAACTGTAAGTAGGGTTGGGAGTCTGAGGGAAGATATGGGAGAGGCATTGGTCTCTGGCTTTTAGTTTGATCGTGTATTTCTATGCTAGGAAAGTAGCATACATGTCCTCCCATACAAGGAAACTAGAGGAAGTTTTGAGAAAATAGAAAATTCTGTTAGCTAAACTGCCTACGTAGGTACTAATAGTAGATAGAGGCAGGTATCTTCAGAACTAATTTGAGCCTTGCAAAAATATTTTAAATTTACATCGTATTTACCTTACATCTCATTGTCAATAAGAACTGAATTTGATCATCCATCTTTTCTGCCACACACGACTTCAAATGACCATTTGCTACTTCCCAAATGAAGTCTGTGGATGAAAGAATTGGTCACACTGGGTGTAACTTTTATACTCTGAAAATTCAGGCAGTCCTCTTCAGTTCTAGGATATTCTTGGCTAATCTTTGTTTAAATATTGCCTCCCCTCCATGCTCACTAGTTTTATTACAATATTAATTAGATAAATGTTGGGTCTTATGGATCCATCCTTTATGTTTCTTTCCTGTTTTCCATATTTCCCATCTATCTTATTGTGCTGCATTCTGATATAATTCCTTGATTGAATTTCCCAGCTCTTCAACTGTTATTTAGTTTTTCAGTCCTTCCAGTGAGATTTTATGTCAAAAACATTGATGTCTATTATCTGTTCTTTTTTTTTTTATGGATGCAACATCTGCTGGTATCTCTGAGGCTATTAATTCAGCATATGATCCAGTCCGGTTTTGATGGATCAGCACATCTCTTTCCTCAGGTACAAACTCTTCTGTTTGCTTATAGTTTGTGACTCCCTTTGGTGGTGTTGGCATTAAACAAATGTTTGGTCTTACTTATGTGCTCACTTTTGTGGCTGGAATTTCCTTAGTTAGCTGGCTGCTTCTGTTTACTCACCTTTCAGAGGAGGATGAGAAGAGGCAGGATATTTTGCTACAGGTTATACTTCAATCTGTTCCAGGAAGAGTGAGGAAGGGAGCATACCCTCACTTGTCAGAATATCTTAGCAGTTGGGCTTCTGGGCTTGGGTGTACACTGCATCTCCAGCTCCAGCTCTCTATGCCAGTGGCTTCTTTGGGCAGAGCCCCAAGTTAGCTGCTGCTTGGTAAGGGGAAAGATGTACAGGAACTCCTGAAGCCAGTTCTCCAAATCTGCTGTTGCCTTGGTTCTCTCCTGCCCTTATAAATCCGAGTTCTTCAGGTATGGAGCTTTCCGGGGTTCTGTCTTTGTAGGGATGCTCTTCTTGCCTATATGTACTTTGATTTGTTTCCTTTATCAGGTTAGTCCCAGCAAGTTTTTATACTTCCAGGATTTCTGGCCCAAGGAGGATGTCCATTCTTGGTTTATAGTTCAGTTGTGGATTTTAAAAATATCTTTTCTGTCTATTCTGGAGATTTGGGGGTGACAAAGTCTGTTGCCTGTGCTTTATCCACCATCTTGAACCAGAAGTTTACTAAGGTTGTAAAAATAAGGTTCCACAGATTTCTGAAAACAGTTTCAAAGAAGGAGCTCAGGTGATGTTCTTGTGATATAGTAGAAGCGATCAGGCTGCGTAGGAGAGTCACATGTTTGGTGGCTTGAATGTCTGATGTAGACACCAAGGAAAGACCCTGTGACAGTGAGGCAGCACTCAAGGAGGGCTCTGAAGCTGAGATATGTAAACAGGGGAGGCTTCAGGGGTAATAAAGAGATATGTTTGGAGACTCAGAAGAGCAAACACAGATTAGATATGGAGGCTGGTGTCCCAGCTGGAGGAAAAGAAGCAAGCAGAAAGGCAAGCACATAGAAATGGCTTCTCAGAGAATGGGTAGAACAGAGAACATGGGAGATTTTGGCCAGGCATGAGAATTCCAATAAAATAATCAAAATTTCTGTAAGGCAGGGTAGCTTGCAAAGAGGCAATGGGTGAATCCTTAATAAGTGACATTTGAAAAAGGCTCACATGATCTGTGACCAGTTGGAATTTGGAAGTAAGACATCATCAGCCTTGTTAAAGTTTTTTTCTCGTTACAGTTTTTATGGCATTATGGTTGTATCATTAGTAGGGAATAATTCACTTTACAGCTCTGATCCATACTGTGAGATTTGGGGCAAGTTACACCACCACTCTGAGACTTCAGTTTCCTTGCCAGTAACATGGAGATAATAGAAACATCCTTGCCTTAAGATAACATAGACAAAATATCTAATAATATGCAGATTGGTCGGGACGCAGTCACCTACCGACTGATCAGCAGGGACCTGAGGCTACGTGGCACCTGGCTGGGGCAGGGGACCTCAGGCCGTGCCCCCCGCCTGGTGGGGCTTGATGGGGGACCTCAGGCCACACCCCCCGCCCGGCCAGGCTTGATGGGGGAACCTCAGGCCGTGCCCCCTGCCCCAGTGCCGGGCCGGGGGACCTGAGGCTGTGCCCCCTGCCTGGCAGGGCTTGACAGGGGACCTGAGGCTGCGCCGCCCGCCTGGCGGGGCCTGATGGGGGAACTCAGGCCACACCCTGCCCCAGCACCGGGCCGGGGGACCTCAGGCCATGCCCCCTACCCCAGCACCATGCCAGGGCACCTGAGGCTGTGCCGGGGGACCTGAGGCTGCACCCCCTGCCTAGCGGGGCTTGATGGGGGACCTGAAACAATGCCCCCCCACCCGGCACGGGCCAGGGGACCTGAGGCTGTGTCCCCCGCCCAGAGGGGCTTGACGGAGGTGGGTCTGGCTGGGTCTGGGTCTTCTGCAATTTCAAAGCACGTGCAGGTGGGCGGGGACTTGACTCTGGGTCCCATAGCATGCCCCAGACTCTGATAGGAGGGACATTTTTATATACATTTTACTAATTTTGTTTCATCTCTGACACTTCTATTACAGAGAAAGGGCAAATAGCAATATTAAAATATTTCCTCTAATTAATTCCCTTTTAATGTGCACAAATTTTGTGCACCAGACCACTAGTCCTATATAATAAAAGGCTAATATGCAAATAGGCCAAACAGCAGAACAACCGGAACAACTGAACAACCGGTTGCTATGATGTGCGCTGACCACCAGGGGGCATGTGCAGAACACGGTGGGTGTCGGGCATGGTGGGATGGTGGAGCAAGTGATCAGGGGTACCAAACCAAGGCGGGGCACCGGTCGCTGTCATCAGGACGAGCCTCTGGTGGTTACTGAAAATTCTTTGTTCTTGTGCTCTGTGGTTCCACTTGGCGCTCGCACCTGCAGCTGGCACCAGAGCGGCTGCTTGTACCCACTGCTGGCACCCGGCGCTGGTTCTGATTGCCCAGTGCTGGTCCCAATCGCTTGGTGCCATCAGCGGGTGCGAGTGGTAGCTGGCAGCCCTGATCCCCCCTGAGGGCTTCTCCACCTACCCCTGCTCCTGAGGAGCAATCGGGGCAGCAGCCGCCACTTGCACCTGTTGCTGGCACCAGCCCCAATCACTCCGCGCCATTAGTGGGTGCGAGCAAGGCTGGTGCTGTCAGCGCATGGGAGCAGCAGCAGTGGAGCAGGGCTGCCGGCAGAGAGAGGACCGGGGCCTGCGGCAGGAGGGGCCAGGCGGCGATGTGGAGGATGGGCTGAGACCCACCTCTGTGCCCTCTGCAGCCTTGTGGCCCACAGTTCCTTTCAGGTGCACGAATTCATGCACTGGGCCACTAGTCTACACTAATAAAAGACAAACATGCAAATTGACCATACCTTCGCTATGCCTTAAGCCATGCCCACCAGCCAATCAGAGGAACTATATGCAAATTAACCCAACCAAGATGGCGGCCAGCAGCCACGGAGCTGGAGCGAGCAGGAGGCTTGGTTGCTCCAGTGATGGAGGAAGCCAAGCTTCCCGCCTGCTGTGGCCGGCTCTGAGCTCCACTGAAGGCAACAAAGTTTTGATTATAGACGATAAATAAGTCCCAGATACCTGCTTTCAGCTGGCCATGGCCATGGAGCTGGAGCGAGCAGGAGGCTTGAGTTGCCCCTGGCAATGGAGGAAGCCAAGCTTCCCGACCCACCCTGGCCAGCTCTGAGCTCCACTGAAGGCTACAGAGTTTCAATTATAGAAGGTAAATAAATCCCAGAATAAAAAAGAAAAAGAAAAAAGGAGAGGCTGGGAGCTTTCAACGCCGGGGGGCTTGGCCAGCCTGAAAACGGCCCTCAGCCCCTCACCCAGACTGGCCAGGCACCCCATTGGGGACCCCCTACCCTAAAGGGGGTGTGGCCAGCCTGAAAACAGCCATCAGCCCCTCACCCAGGCTGGCCAAACCTCCATGGGGTGATGGTCCCCACTGGGGGGGGTGCTTGACCAGCCTGCAAACAGCCATCAGCCCCTCACCCAGGCTGGCCAGGCACCCCAGCGGGACCCCTACCCTGATCCAGGACACCCTTCAGGGCAAACCAGCCAGCCCCCACCCATGCAACAGGCCTCTATCCTATATAATAAAAGGGTAATATGCAAACTGACCCTAACAGCAGAAAGACTGGGAATGACTGGTCACTATGATACACACTGACCACCAGGGGGCAAACACTTAATGCAGGAGCTGCCCCCTGGTGGTCAGTGTGCTCCCACAGGGGGAGCTCTGCTCAGCCATAAGCCAGGCTGACGGCTGACAGTACAGTGGTGGTGGTGGGAGCCTCTCCTGCCTCCTCAGCAGCACTAAGGATGTCAGACTGCAGCTTAGGCCTGCTCCCTGCTGGCAAGTGGACATCCCCTGAGGGCTGCCGGGCTGCCAGAGGGATGTCTGATTGCCAGCTTAGGCCCAATCCCCTGGGGAACAGGCCTAAGCCAGCAGGTGGTCATCCCCCGAGGGGTCCCAGACTGCGAGAGGGCACAGGCCGGGCTGAGGGACCCCCCCCCCCCCCGAGTGCACAAATTTTTGTGCACCGGGCCTCTAGTATATATATAAAAGGCTAAGTGACTGATCGCCCCTCTGACCGACCAATTGACCAGCCTGTACATATGACATGCACTGACAATTTAAAAATAAACGTTGACTCTTGCATGCGTGATACATATAAAGCTCAGAATAGATATTGAAATCCCCCATGAAATGATTTGTAATGGATCTATTATTGAAGCTACCTTTGGAAATAGTATATCATCTAAACGTGCAATTCTTTGTCCAAAAAATGAGCATGTTCATAAATTAAATGAAGAAATTTTGGATATACTCAATAGAGATTTTCACACCTATTTGAGTGATGATTCCATCGATTCAATGGTTGATGCCAAAAAGGAAAATTTTCCCATCGAATTTCTTTTTTAAAAAAATATTGATTTTTTTACAGAGAGGAAGGGAGAGGAATAGAGTTAGAAACATTGATGAGAGAGAAACATCGATCAGTTGCCTCCTGCACACTCCCTACTGGAGATGTGCCCACAACCAAGGTACATGCCCTTGACCAGAATCAAACCTGGGACCCTTGAGTCCGCAGACCGATGCTCTATCCACTGAGCCAAACCAGTTAGGGCCCCATCTTATTTCTTAATAGTATTACTCCTTTGGGAATGCCGTGTCATAAATTAAAATTGAAAGTGGGTGCAATCATCACACTACTGAAAAAACTTAATAGTAAATGGGGTCTTGGTGATGGTACTAGATTTATTTATTTATTTTTAAAATATATTTTATTGATTTTCTACAGAGAGGAAGGGAGAGGGACAGAGAGCTAGAAATATCAATGAGAGAGAAACATCGACCAGCTGCCTCCTGCACACTCCCCACTGGGGATGTGCCCGCAACCAAGGTACATGCCCTTGACCAGAATCAAACCCAGGACCCTTCAGTCCACAGGCTGACGCTCTATCCACTGAGCCAAACCGGTCAGGGTGGTACTAGATTTATTATCAAAAGATTGTGACCTAACATTATCAAAGCTGAAGTATTAACAGGATCTGCAGAAGGAGAGGTTGTTCTGATTCTAAGGATTGATTTGGGAGGCCATCTGACACTGGCCTCCCATTTAAATTAATTCGAAGACAGTTTCCCATGATGCCAGTATTTGCAATGACTATTAATAAATCACAAGGACAAACTCTAGACAGAGTAGGAATATTCCTACCTGAACCCGTTTTCGGACATGGTCAGTTATATGTTGCTTTCTGTCGAGTTCGAAGAGCGTGTGATGTTAAAATTAAAGTTGTAAATACTTCATCACAATGGAAATCACTAGTCAAGCACTCTGCAAGTGTTTTTACTCTTAATGTGGTATACAGGGAGATATTAGAATAAGTTTAATCAATTTATCAGTCATTGTTTTTATCAATGTTGTTTCTATATCATGTTTTTGTTGTTTTTATATCATGTTTTTGTTGTTATATCATGTTGTTATTATTTATCAATCAATTTATATATTACTTTTATATACATTTTACTAATTTTCTTTCATATCTGACACTTTTATTATAGAGAAAGGGCAAATAGCGATATTAAAAATATTTCTTCTAATTAGGTTCAATGTGCACAAATCCGTGTACCAGGCCACTAGTATCTATATAAACTATAATGGGGATATAAATGGCAGGCATAATTTTGCCGGAGAGTTCCTTCTAATTCTCCTGGAGTTTAGGAGCAAAGCAGAAGTGAACAGTGAAATTGAAAGTGAACTCCTCTTGAGAGAGAGAAGCAGCATCTCCAGCTCAGGGAAGCATTCCACATCCAGGGGACCAGACCCTTCTCCTGCACGGTGCAATGCCACATGCTTTCAGAGGGCCTCCGTGCCAGATACTGAGCCAGGCGTAGGGCATGGCTCACAACTCAGTAGTGTAGGTTAGGTGCCCCGTTAAGCCGACTCTTAAAAATAGTATTTTCCAGAAAGAAGGTCAAAGGGGTGATTTATCCAGGAAGTGAGAAGAGTGTATATAAAGACTTTAATGATTAAGAGGACAATGCTCTTACCTAACATGGGAAAACTTCCTTTTTCCAAATTATGCAGGCATTAGTCCAGGAATTGGGGCAGACATTGCTCGTGCCGAGGCATTCTGGAACAGCTGGCTGTATGTTTCCATGGTTTCTTGACCTGTCAAGGATATGAAGAGGGGGACTGGCCCCATAGCAGGTGTGCTCACCTGAATTGACTTGCACCATTTCTCATGAAAGTCACTCATGACATGGAACACAACGAGGGACCCTTATCTCCATAAAACCCAGTTAAAGTAACTCAAAGGAATTTTTACTCAACAGAATATTTCAGAATCATTTTTTTTTCAGTTTGTTATGTTTGCAAATGGGTGGGGAGGGAAGCTTACTGGTATTCCCACTCCTCAGAACTGGCATCGATGCCACTGTTAGAAGTTTGGAAGCCTCTAACCCCCTGGATGAAATCCATCCCTGAGGCCCATTTTCGTTGAGACAAACATTGTGACCTGTCTGCTATTGATCCCAAGTTCTATATGGAAGTTATTATCAGTGATCCTAAGAAATCAGCCAGCAGGTGCAGAGGAAACTTTCTACTTTCCAGGACGTGATCAATGTAATGAGATTACTTTTGGACTAACACCCTGGAGGTGACAGGCTCTGTAATGATGGATGAGTAATGTGCTTGCCAAAGAGCTTTTACACTCAGGCCAGTGCTGCAGGAAGCAGTCATTTACTTATACCATTGGAACCATCCTCCTAAAAATTATGGCCCCACAAATGATAAAGTTGCCCAGATAATTCAGCTGAACTCTGCATAGCATTCTCCAATTTTATGGGAGCCCTAGCTTTGCTCCCATGGAACCAGACATTCAGAGTTAATGTTTTCTGCCAACAGACACTTAGTGGGTAAGGCAGTGTATGTGTCTCACTAGGGCAGAATCGGGCATGAGCATCCTTGAAAGAAGTATCTACATACAGCTTTTCAATAAAGAGCATCAGGTCTAGAGATACTGCTCTCTACCCCCCACCTCCACTCTGAGAATAACTAAAATGGAAAAAAATAAGGATAAAATCAGCTGCCAGCTTAGCCATACAATCCTTAGGTCTTAGGAAAACTGCAGGAGATTCCATTGACAAACAAACCAAGGGCAGGTTTAATAACCTATATTTATGAAGCCCCCATTTCTATGAAAATCAGAGAGCAGTCAATAGTCTTCAGCCCACGTCTCTGACCTGAGTGTTTGGGAATTAGTGTATACATGGGAGGAAGATGTGCACCTTGGCACCCACACTGTAAGCCCAGGAGGTGCGGGGTGGGAGTGAGGGCCCCACATAAATCCTTGTGGGCTCACCTCTATACATCTGATCCAGTAAAGGTCATAGGCTTTAACCTACATGGTATATCCCCAATATACCATTTACAAGGCCCATAACCTCCCTGAGCCTCGGGTTCCATAGGTGTGTAATGGAAGTAGCATCTATCCTACTGTGGTTGAGGATTTTAGAGCTCACTTCCTTAAAGTACCACATACAATGGCTAACACACATTTATTCCCCAGTAAGGGATAGCCAACCATAATGGTAAAATAAATACCCTTCAAAGGACAAAAGACATCAAGAAGGAGAAAAGTATTTCACTAAGAACTATTGTTTTGAAGAAAGAGGTGTAGTCAGATAGCTTGGCCTTAGAGATGAGCAGTGGGGGATGGGTAGAGAATCATGGATTGGTTTACCCAAGGTGGTCCCAATTTAGGCCTATGGTACCAACTCCACTATTAATAGCACTCCCATTACTCTCAAAAGTGCCCCGGGATTTAGACAATAAATTTTATGGTCACTTGAATTACTGTATATGTGAGTTTCAAGTGTGCTTCCAGCAGCAGCCACCTCCTTCCCTCTGCCTGCAGCATCAATACTACAGTAGTTGCAGCTCTTAATAACTGGAAGGGCTACCTTGTATTGAATGCCAACCTTTATCTCATTATAGCTAAGCCTCCACAGTCCAGTGAAGATTTTATTTTTATATCTATTTTACAGACATGGAGAGATCAAGTAACTTGCCCAAAAGTCCTGACTTCACTGTTTTGTACTTGGGGTGAAGGCCCTAACTTCCTACACTTTGGAGCTAGACGTAATACAGGCCTGTGCGTGCCCTTCAATCCGGGGCAGGGCAGAGCAGGTGATGATTCTGTAAGGGTGAGGAGAGCCACTGGAAATTTCCCTTAGCAATGAAACTGGTCTTCTATGAACCCCAGGGCCTGAACCACAAGCACCTTGGGAAGGATTTAGCTCAAAAGACTGTTGTTGGCTCTTGGGTTGGAACCAACAAGAGCTTCGCCTCCATGCCATGACATGAGGAATCCAAATAGGCCTTGGCTTCTTAGACACTGTGGTCCAGTGCCTGAGCCCAGGGAACCAAGGTCAGTCCCAAACAGCATCATTTTCAGTGCAATATTTTCCTCTAAATGCTATCCCAAAGCGTTAAACCGTGTAAAAACAGCAACACATGAAGGTCGAGTCCTCTTTCCCTGACCTTTCATGGTGTCTCTTAGAATATAACAACTCTCAATCTATGGTGCTAATACTACTTGTGGATCACAACAGGCATTTTGTGTGTGCATATGTGTACATATCAGTACACACATGCATATATTTATATGCTTGTGTGATCATAATAATGGCTAACACATATTGTGCACTTACTGTGTGCCAGGCCTGTTCTAAGCACTTCGTAGGTAATCGTCTCATTTAATTCTTACACTAAGTCTAGGAGGTAAGTACTGCTATAATATTGAAGTCCAGAAACTAGCAGCAGCTTACCCATGCTACTGAGCTGCTGTGGCTCAGAAGCACGCTCTTATCCTCTCTATTGCCTCTTGCTTTCTTCCTTCTCCTCTCCTTTGTACTGGGTAGCTGACATTTTATAGCCCACCTACTCCCAAAGGCCTAGAAACTCCTTGAACTCCTTGAACAATCACTTGTTAGGACTCCCCTGGAGGGCCCTGCCAGGGGATGGGACTATGCTTCCCTGCTTTTAGCCAGGACTGCATGCTTTCTAAATCACTGTCTCTTCTCCCCAAAGCTTTCTAGATCTCTTCAGCCCAGTGCCTCTCCCGCCTTTGCTTTCCTTTTATTGTCCCCTCCCCCCACCACCACAGTTAGCACTTGGTGTGAATCCTTGGTGACATCTCTAGAAGGTCTTTATTTTAATGCTATCCAGCTGCTTTTAAGCATGTGGCTTGACTCTCAGGTTAGAGTATAAACTATCCTAACAGCAAAGGGGTCAAGCCTGCTCAGAGGAGTGAGATGAAAATCAGGAACTGACTCCCAAGGAAGCAGTCCCTGCCTGGCTGGAGCTCCTATGCAGCTCATTGGTGTGATTTAGAAAAAGCCATCTCTGGGAGATTAAACTTTGAAAAAGGTGCCCCCTTCAGTGGTGCTTGGGCTGGATTCCAGGCCTTCCTTCCTTCCCCACCCCATCCCCCACATCTCCCAGCCTGTGCCAGCCTCCCTGTGCCTAGCAGAAGGGCTAACAAGCCAGTGTTCAATGTATATCTGTTGGCTGCCTGCTGAAATTGTTACAAAGATTTACAGCAACTAAGACAACTGTAAAAAGTGGGTTCTCTTTAAAATGTAAATCTGATTTATTCAATGAGAAGCGTTTAAATCCAAAAAAATAGGGGAGGCAACTTAAGATGGAGACCAAAGGTCCAAGGAACCAACGCTGGCTGCTGCCAA
>NW_005871071.1:6276595-6317904 GCF_000147115.1 Myotis lucifugus | reverse complement strand
ACAAAACACTTTTTTTTTTGCATGAAGAATAAGGGTGTACACTTTCCACAAGCATTCATTTCTGGCTAATACTTAAGTTTAAGAATAATGGGAGGTAGCTGCAGCGTTTGGGCCATGTGCAAAAAAAAAAAAAAAAAAGATGATATAAGGAAAGAACCGAGAGAGAGAGAGAGAGAGAGAGAGAGAGAGAGAGAGAGAGAGAGGCCACACTATTTTCTTCAGTTTCAAGGGAGACTTTAGGGGGTGAATTGGGCACTGCACATAGCTTCCTTTGGTTCCAAGACAACCATCTTCTTTGCGGAGGGAGACAGCACCATGGGTTGGAGGGTGAGGGGCGCTGTTATCAGGACAGGAAATTCTAGTTCTCCAGATGGAAGAGTGCTAAACTCTGGAACTAGCCTGACTACTCAACTTTAAGAATGAGTCAAAAGAGGGAGTGATGGTGCAGGTGCCACGGTTGCAGCAGATTGGAAAGCATTTTAGAGGTGGAGGGAAATGGCAGACAGATGGGGAGAAACTATAGGGAGCCGGTAGGAGTGGGCAGAAAAGAGGCTGAGGGCTTTCAGTGTGGGCAAAGACAGGTGATGCATTTCTTGGGAAAAATGACCCAATTCTGCATACGATTCATTCATGTTCTAGAATCCTGAACTTCAACTAAGCGCAAAGCCTGGGTTTAGGATTCCAGTATGAGTTTGTGTGTGTGTGTGTGTGTGTGTGTGTGTGTGTGTGTGTGTTGGGGGGGGCAGGTAGGAAGGACACTAAGAATAGTATCTCTGCCTTTAAGGAGCTTATGATACAGCTAGAGAGAAAGTGACAAATACAAACAAAAATAACGACAGGAAAGGAGTATGCAAATTATGAAGGTGAAACAGCAAAGGGATCAACCCTGCTCAGAGGAGTGAGATGAAAATCAGGAACTGACTCCCAAGGAGGCAGTCTTTCCAGCCACATGGAGTCATTAGAATTCTGCTGAAACTAGATGGCAGAGTGCTCTTGGCGATGGTTTAAGACATGTATTCAGAAATTTTTTTTGAGAGATTTCACAGAGGCTTTGGTCCTAAAGGGCTACTAAAGCCCTAGTGAATGTTTCAGAAAAGCATTAACTATGAAAAGGCCTCTGTAAGCCAATCCAGAGCATATATGAGCTAAATAAACCATGTTATAATATGCGTCCAGTATGACTAATAATGCCTGGCCCCTTTTAATAGGCTCCGTTACTAAAGCATCCACACAGATAAGTTGCAAAGAGGTTCATTAGAACCAGCTGAGCTGGAGTGAGATTACTGTGGGCCTCCAGAATGTGAGTCAGTTAGAAGCTCAGAGGTAGTGTCTCAGGCTGTTTGGAGTTCGGAGATTGTTTACTTTGAAGCCGAAGGAGTAGCCCAGGATCATCTAGGACCCTTATATAAATCTTATCAGAGAAATGAGTGTGAGCATTATTAACATGTCCCACCAGAACTTTGTTAAAAAAAAATGAGAAGATGCTTTGCTTAATTATAAGTCAAGGAAATACAGTAAATGTGTGCCCTTTTAAAAGAATACATATATTTTTTATTGATTTCAGAGAGGAAGGGAAAGGGAGAGAGTGATAGAAACATCAATGATAAGAGAGAATGATGGATCAGCTGCCTCCTGCATGCCCCACACTGGGGATTGATCCTGCAACCCAGGCATGTGCCCTGACCGGGAATCAAACCGTGACCTTTTGGTTCATAGGTCAACACTTAACCACGCCAGCCGGGCTGTCTTTCAATTTATGATTTTTTTTTCAACTGTTTTAGTTTGAAGTAGCTATTTCATCACAGATGGCACAATGCCTTGAGAGAGTCCACTACACAAACACTTGTGTTATATGAAACTGGCTATGATAGTGACCATTTGAACAAAGTGCTGTGGTGGGAAGTGAGGGAAAGAGTCATTCTCCCTGAGGTAATCAGGAGAACTTCATAGACACCATGATGGAGGAATAAGAGTCCAAGGAGTTAAGTGTGGGGCAGGTGAGAGCCTGAAGAAGAGGGTGATGGGTAAAATACTAAAGTCCTTTGGTTTTGGGCAATCTCTCACTGCCCACCATCCCACCCTCAAGGCCCTCAAGAAGTTTTCAGTATTTTAGAAAAATGGATTAAGGGTCCAGGAGCAGCAGCACCCTGGAAGATATCAGCTGAAATTGGGGGGATTTGTGATTGAAAACACATCCTCTACTTGAGAGGGCAGACAGGAGAACAGGGTCCTCAGGGGAAGAGAGAAAGTTGAGAGGATCATTGGGGAAGAAGAAGAATTTGGGAAAGCCTAGGGAAATAGAGAAGGGTACTGGAATGGGGGAAGGGTAGGCAGAAAGCAGTAGCAGTCCTTGGAATAGCAAGAAGGCTTGGTGACAGCTGTGGCACACCTCTTGGGAAAGTCTGGGGTTATGTATACCTCCTAATGAGTTCAACCAGTTCCAGCTTTGTAGAGGTTAAGACCACCCCAATTAGGATGGGCATGGTTTCCAGATCATGCTTTCTGAAAGCCCTTTATGTCACTTTAAAGTACATGGATGAGAAATTACACAGAACAGATGCAGAACTGTGTCACTTACTTAACAAAAATAACACATCTGAGCTAATTAAATTTTTTTTTTTCATATTGAGTTTTGTTTCAACTACCTTTCCAGTCCCCTTTCCTGCCATGAATCCTGGACAACACCCAGCTGTCCCAAACTAGTCCTAACTTGGCAAGCATACCACCCCATTCAGGCCATGAGACTGTATGTGATGATCCTCCCTCTAGCATAAGCCTGGGTTGGGTGCGGCCAGCTAGTATTACCTGTTACCCTTTATCCCCTCTTCTCATTACGTTAGCTGAGCACTTTTCATTGCCTCAGGGAAGCAGAATGCAGAAGGAACAAATCTTTTCCTGGCTTTTGAGTTTCAAAATCTGGGCCTATAAGTGTGGGCAAGGACTGGCTACAATAACAGCTTTGGGAAAAGGAATGGGTTACAAGAGCAAGACTATTTTTTTTTATCCTCACCCAAGGATATGTTTTTATTGATTTTTAGAGAGAGAGGAAGAGAGAGACAAACATCAATGTGAGAAAGAACATCAATCTGTTGCCACCCATATGTGCCTCGACCAGGGATCGAACCTGCAACCTAGGTATGTGCCCTGACCTGGAATCAAACCCATGACCTTTTTGGTGTACGGGATGACACTCCAACCAATGGAGCCACCTGGCCAGGGCAGGAGCATGACTTTTCACCTTCTGCTCACACAGAGAGATAAAATCTCCTCAGGCCCAAGGGAGGAAGAGAGAGGAGAGGAGAGGAGAGGCTGAGGCAGGAGACCCGCTGGTGGGATAAAGACCTGCCAGGGCCCTGCTTCCTCTCAGCACTCTCTGAGGGAGGCAGGGCTTAGGACTATGTAGCTGTTGTGCTTCCCTGTTTTAACTGGAATTTTTGTCATTCACCTACTCAGCCTGTTAACCTGTCTCATTTTGGATTACACTGTCCTTTAAATTTGCTTTCATTGCCATTATTCAAGAATTTGTATATCTTAAATTTTAAAAGTCCAGATTTTAGGTGTCTCTTGAGAAAACTCAGGTAATCTGGCCACGCTGGACTCACATCCCCTTGTGGCCATGATCTGGTGTCCCTTTCAACACGGCCGTACTCTCCATTCCCTTGGGTTATTGTTACCTGCCTGAACTTCGGAGCTCTTTGAACTTCAGAACCCTGATGCCCAATGAGTCATGTGCCAGGCTACAGGCTAGTGAATGTGATCAGTCTTGATAAATCTAGTTTCCCCAACACTGAGGAAAATAGCTGGTCTCCTTTGTGCAAAGATGCAGTTAGCCTGTTCTCTCCCTAAGTGTGCCCAGATGCACAGCTCAGACTCAGCCGAGGAAAGACTTAGCTTTCACTTTGCAAAAATACTGCCAGATCCAACCCTTCCCTGCCAGTCTCGGAGAGTAGCAAAGAGCAAGATACGTGGCAATGCTCTCACACATCACATTATGTGCACAACGCTTTCCTCTCATCAAGAGGCACTTGGATATACTAGTATGCTGATAGAGCAGGGCAGACACTGGCATCTCCTGAGAGGTTAAACTCTGCACTCAAGATCTCACACTAGTTATTGACAGTCATTCAGGATGCGGGCCTCCTCATTCCCCAGCCAGTGCCCTGAAGGCTAGACTGCTTTATCCTGCCTTGGAGAAGGGCTGGGCAGAAGGAAAAGCCTTCCCTCCTCATGTAGTAGAAGTAGACAAGCTTCTGCCAGTTCATCTCTAGCCCATGGAGTCAAGGATTAGTCCCTAATTTCTATCATACCCTGACTCATTTAACAGAACTTTCCCAAGTTTATTTTTACTTCTAAATCCATCAGTTGAACAGATTTGTAGAACACATTTCCTAAAAAGAGCTCCTATCTGCTCTTGCCCTTTTAGAGTAAGCTTTAAAGCTAACCTGGACCGTGTGGAGAAAGAAAGCTGGAGGCAAAGAACTGACAAATCAAAGAAGTGCCACTAATCTCTGGGGGGCCTGGGCCAACACATGTCCCCTCTTCCCTTTTATTGCAGCTGGATTATTTTCTGACTAGAAGCCTTTGTTCATTCAGAAAAAGAAATCCAAGGTAATAAAACTTGGTGATTACTACGTCACGACCATGGACTTCAAATAATAGCACGGAGTTACTTGACCAAGATATGCCAGAGTTTGAAAAAAACACTAGAGAACTAAAATTTGCTGCTGAATTTAAATCCGAGTCCTATAGAGCTTAACCTATAGCATCAAATTCATATCAAGATCTGCTTTTGAAACATCACAGAATATGTATAGATTTTGAAGAAAAAATATATGATCTGAAACAGTAAAAATTTATTTACTGGTCTGTTTACATAACATTTTAATTTTTTTTTATTTTTGCGAATCCTCACCTGAGGATATGTTTCCATTGATTTTTAGAGAGTTGAAGGAAAGGGAGAGACAGAGAGAAACATCAATGTGTCACATTGATTGGTTGCCTCCAGCACGCACCCTGACCAGGGCTGGGGAACCTGCAACCAAGGTACACGCCCTTGACTGGAATCGAACCCAGGACTCTTCAGTCCACGGGCCAGTGTTCTATCCACTGAACCAAACTGGCTAGGGCTACCGTATGTAACATTTTAATTGTTTCCCATTAAACACATGACATGTGAAATCTTTATTAAGGAAAAATATTTTTGGATCATATTTGTAAAAAAAACACAAAAGAAAGTGAGCTTGATACATTTTATACTCAATGGACTTGGCTGTTGTCATGGTGACTTTTCAAAACACCAAATTGGGACTTTCACCCCTATTCCACACTGGAGAGGAAATCAGAGGACAGGGAGGTCTGCATCCAGAAGAATCTCATGAGAGCAGGATTGTCCTGTCTCTACCCGAATTCACATGCTGCTCTAGAGGGAGAGCAAGTCAGCCCTACATTCCAGACTTTCATGTAAACATCTCTGTCTCTGCCACTGCTGGGCTGGGTAGTTTGAGACAAATCTTTCCCCTGGGGTGGTTGGAAGCTTTTGAGTGCAAAATCAGACCAGGTCCTCTACCTGTGGCAGCCCATGGCTGGAGTGCTGGGCATGCTGGCGGGAGTGAGTGTGGTCTCTCTCAAGCAGGCTGCTTGGTGACAGAATTTTCCCGGCCCAGGGCAAAATGGAAATGGGGAGCCCCTTGTTCAGAAAGCAGGAAAAAGCCTTTCCCCTTCCGCGCTCTTTCTCTCCACTGTCATGGTGTGTTTTATTTGCCAATGTTGTACTTCCCAGGGTACAGGGGTTCTTGCGCGGGCAAATTCAGACTCTCACAGTGCCTGGGGGTAGGGTGTGTGTGTGGGGGGGGCGGGTGGCACCCTGTGACTCAGTCCCCTGGCTGTGGGCCCAGCCCTACCCCCCTGGTGGAGGTGGCAGTGTTCCCTGGGCTGGGACCAGGAGGAGCCTGCAGCTCAGAACTCCAGGGAAGCGGCAGGAGAGGAGGCCCTGCGTGAGCCAAGGGTCTGAGTTCCCAGCGCATCCTAAGTCCCATCAGACTTCGCGTATAAAGACCACATTCAAAGGTAAAATTATTAAGAATTTCAGTGTGGTGACTGCAGTGCATTAAAGGGCAAGCGCAGCCCCCTTTGAACACGGCCCTATGTGATGTATTGGCCAACCACCCAAGCAGCTGGGCTACCTGCCCCGCGCCCGCCCCCCCCTCCCCCACAGAGAAGGGTCCTCCGGTGTGGAGCCCCACCCAGCAGGCAGGAGTGCTCAGGGGGTTTCAATGCGACAGCTGGTTAGCACTAGGCATTGCTCCTTCTTCCACTCCCTCCCCCGGCCAAAGTGAAATGTAGACACTAAACAAAGTACCAGACTCACTTCTTCCTACATTTCTTCTAGGACACTGTTTCAGTATATTTATTGTACAAGCGGGGTTGCATTGTACATCAGACCCCATCTCCCATCTCCCCCATCTCTTTAAAACCACTTTATTGAGGCATAAATGACATACAATAAGCCTCATATATTCAAGGCTTACAATTTTATGTTTTAGCATATACTAGTATATGCTAAATACATATACACATATATGTACATAATATATACAAATATATATTTATATGGTAGTCTTCTTTAAAGTCAAAAATTGGATAACAACCTAAATGTTCAGTAGCAAGTGAAGGGATAAACTGTCATTTAATTATACAATAGAATACTACTCAGCAATATTAAGGAACAAACTGTTAATATGAAAAACATAAATGAATCTCAGAATCAATATGCTGAGGAAAGAAGCCAGATAATGAAGAGTGCAGACTGTATGATCACAATGACATAAAATTCTAAAAGATGCAAACTAATCAATAGTGACAGGAAGCCCTCTGTAGTTGTCTGGGGATGGGGTGGAGGAAGGGTGGATTACAAAAGGGTGATGGAGATGTTATCCCTCCTTTGCCCTCTTCCACCTCCCCTACCCCCCTTTCCCTCTGGTAATCACCATACTGTTGTCTATATCTATTTTTTTTGTATGTTTATTTTTTTGCCAACACCCAGCTGTTTTGATTACTGTAGCTTTATAGTAAGTCTTGACTTATAAAGGTAAAGTTGGTAAGTTGGAAGATAAGTTCTCCAACTTTGTTCTTTTTCAAAATCACTTTGTATGGTGGCCATGGAGACGCACTGCTCAGATATCCTTGAAAGGACCTGCTATTGGGAGCCTAGTTCCGTGGTCAGCAAACTGCGGCTCGCGAGCCACATGCGGCTCTTTGGCCCCTTGAGTGTGGCTCTTCCACAAAATACCACGCGGGCACGCACGTACAGTGCGATTGAAACTTCGTGGCCCATGTGCAGAAGTCGGTTTTCAGCCTGGGCAAGTCTATTTTGAAGAAGTACTGTTGATAGTGGCTCTGTTAACTAATGAGTTTGCCGACCACTGGCCCTAGTTGATAGCTCCTCTCTATGGATTCACCACCAAGTTCACAGAAAGGCCATGTTTCTTTGGCCAGCTCCTAACCAATGACTAAATATGGCAGGGGTACTAGTGATAGCCCATTCCATCCAATACAGGACTCTTCCAACAGACAATCTTTGCTTGGGGACTTCCCATTCCTGGCCCACCTCTCAGAACTGCACTGTAGTCTAAAGCCCTCTCCACACAATTCTCCCTTCTCTCTGTTCTCAGGTGTCAGACTTGCACTGGTCTGACAGCTTCCTTGCCTACTCCTGCTTCATTCCCTTTTATCTTCCCTAGTTTCCCCCCTAAATCCCTTGCATACCTACTGCTCAAAATTCCCTAACTGACATATTTTGATTATTGTAGGTTTTTCTCATTTCAATATAAATTTTAAAAATAAAAAATAAAAGCCTGCTGGAATTTTATTTGGAAGTTCATTGACTCTAAAGAACAATTTGGACAGAATTACTACCTTAATATTGAATCTTATATCACAAAAATGTCTGCCATTTATTAGATCTTTGATTTTTCTCAGCTGTGTTTTGTATTTTTCAGTCTAGAGGTCTCAGATACCTTTTGTTGGATTTATTCCTAAGTATTTTATGTTTTTTGTTACTACATTAGAATTGTTTTTAAATTTTTATTTTCTAATTGATTGCTACTAGTGTCTAAGAATGTAATTTGATTTTTGTATCCTGAATTAATATCCCGAAACCTTGCTAAACAAAACTTTCCATAGGGCCCTAGTGCTCTGGTGAGAGTGGGGTATGGGTAGCTGGAGCTCCTCCTATCATGTTCCCTCTCCCTAGCCCCCCTCACCCCAACAACATCTTCAAAACAGTTTCTGGAAATTTATGAAGAACTCTTAAGATTCCAAGTAATACAGCTAAACAACCCACTGTTCTAGAGGACTTGGTATTTACTGAGCACCTCTGCCATATTTTATCTCACTTTCGTTCTTAAAAGAAACAAACAACTAATTTGTGAAATAAGTAGTAGTAGTTCCATTTTAAAGAAATAGAGATTGAATTTCCTTCTTATAGTCACATGGTTTCTGTTTGAGGAAGGATTAAAATCCTGTCTGACTCCGAAGTCCATGCTCTTTCCTCTTGCCTCAAACGGGCTCTCCCAGGCTGGCCCAGGTAGACAGCTGGATTTCAAGATGGATTTCTGATGGGGGCCAAGTCTTTCCTGGCTGATCTTGCATTCAGTCAGCCCACAGAGATCAGGGGCCCTGTTTGGGCTCTGGTATGCCACCCCTGTGGCACCTTCCACCAGGATGTTTTCCCAGCTTCCTGTCCCACTCATACTGCTTTTTGAGGGTACCAGTGACTTTTCTCTCACTCATCTGCTTACAAGTCTAAGCATTTTTTTACTTCTCTGCTGCCTTAGCAGAGACTATCTTCTTGGAACTGTATGACCCACTTTGCTTCTGGTTCTCTTCTAAAGTTTCTGGTCTCTCCCCGCTCCCCCCCTTTTTTTTAATCCTCACCCGAGGATATTTTTCCA
The DNA here is from genome assembly GCF_000147115.1 of Myotis lucifugus. Classification (NCBI taxonomy): domain Eukaryota; kingdom Metazoa; phylum Chordata; class Mammalia; order Chiroptera; family Vespertilionidae; genus Myotis; species Myotis lucifugus. The sequence goes on along the minus strand of NW_005871071.1, from coordinate 6,308,953 downwards.
TTGATTTTTAGAGTGGAAGGGAGAGGGAGAGACAGAGACAAACATCAATGTTAGAGAGACATCAATTGGTTGCTATCCTCATGCCCCCGACCAGGGCTGGGAGCCTGCGACTGAGGTATGTGCCCTGACCGGAATTGGACCCAGGACCCTTCATTCCGAAGGCTGACGCTCTATCCACTGAGCAAAACCGGCTTGGGCTCTGGTCCCCTTTTATCTGTCTTCTGTCCTGATTCCTACCTCTTCTCAGGATCACTCCCTCTGCTGAATTCTTCTGTTTTGTCCCTCTCCACACTCATTCTTAGAGATACTCAAACACTTGTAAGAGCAAGACCCCTCTCATCAGGGCTGCCAGTTGCCTAAAGGTATGGTCCCCAGGCTTCCTGAGTTTTCCAGGATAGCCCTCCTGTCCCCATAAAACAGCTTGGAAATTCTAATAGTTTAGCAACTAAATGATATTTTTCAGACCCCTCCCCCACCTTCCTTGACTCTCAGAAGAGCACAAATCTTTTCTTAGACCCAATATGTCTTGATTTGTACTTTGAGGGACATAGTTAACATTTCTAAGGAATGTCCCCACTTATGATGGGCACATTTTCAATCTCTAAACCTTGTTGAAAAGCAATCTCACCATCATTCTACCTAAAGTGAGAGCGAATTCCTAAGTTCTCTTACTTCTAAAGATGCCACCATCATATTTTTCTTTCTTCCTTCCCTTCTGCCATCTAATCACCAAGCCTAGCCTCAGACCATTGTTGGCTCTATGCTTGTCTTGGGTTGGGCTTTATCTTCTACAGCTATTGTCCAGGCCAGGGCCAAAAATATTTTATAAACCAAGTTTATTATTCATATTTTCCTCAATATGGAACTTTTATAGGCAGAGAAGAACCAAGGTTTGCTGGCCCTTTTATGTGAATCATTTTCTCCTTTATGTTTCCCCCCATTTTATTATACATCATGAATACCAACTTTCTGTCAATCTTCAATTCCCCCCCTCATTGTAAACCCTGGCCCTATACTTCCCATCTTAGGATTTTTCTCTAACCCTTTCCAACACTCAAGATATGTGTTCTGCAGTAAATCTTTTAGAATTTACTTCATAAATAACTGATTTGCTATTAAACGAGCTCTGAGGGGCAGAAGTTCCCACAATGAGTGGAAATGAACATCATTAGGCTTTAAGCTTCTTCAAGACAAACACCATGTCTTATTTAACTTTGTATTCCCAGCATCTAGTCCAGTGCCAGGCATATCATTTAAGTACAGTAAAATACATTGAATAAGTAAACACTACTTTATGGTGTTGCCCTCTTTGGTATGTTCCTTAAATGCAGAAGGGTTTTAGCTTCCTCACCAGGAAAATCGTGCTCAGAATACTGACATCATAGTTTTAATAAGAAAACGGATGTAAAGGTCCTACCACAGAACTTGGCACAGAGAGCGCAAACCATGTGAGTTCACACTTTCCCATTAAGTTTTTAGAATTGTCCTCAGAATTGTACAGTTCCCAATAATTGCTCCCATATATCAGGATCTTTTTGCTAGGGCTGCTCCTGAGGTAGTACCACATCCAAGTGTGGGAACTGTAATAATCATAAGAAAATAAATCTTGGTCCAGCAGAAGGAAAACCCACAAGGATTGCTGCTTAGAGTACCCTTTGTTATAAATTTTTGGTGGGCTTGGCTGTGTCTGTTCTGACATGCAGATATACACTGGCTTAGCTTTTTAAGAGATTCCATAAATGCATAATCTATTTGAACACTAAGCTTTATAACAGTAGGGACCATTTTTCCCTCCCTTTCCTTACTTCCATTCAGGGGAAAAATAATATGACCTGCAAGTTGAAGAGCCTTTGGACATTCCAGTATGTTCACTGTAATACTGAACCCTGCACATTTGTACCCAGCAGGGAAAATGAAAATGGTTAATCCCAAGGACCTGTTAAATTACTTTTATAGATTTAATAATTTCATAACTTTTCGAGTGGCAGTTGTCCCTAAATTTTTTCTATGCCCTCATTTTTTCTATCTGTAAAATAGGGGTAATAGTTTGTACTCTCATCTTCTTCTTGGGATTAACAATTATTATAATATAGAGGAAAGAGCACTGGACTGGGAGTCAAGAGAACTGAGCTCCATTCCTCGTTAGGACTAGTTACATAGACCTTGGACAGATCACTCGAACTCAGTTCCTTCGCCTCCAGAATGAGAACTCTAAGCAATCTCTAAGCTAGCTTCCAAATTAAGGATGATATTCTTTTAAAGAAGTGAAATGAGTTAAGTGGCTGTCTTCTTCTACCCAGGGATGCCAGATGAGAGACTTTCTGTGCACTGTATAGAGGGGGATTTGGCCTGTGTTGCCCATGATAAGCATGTGACATCTATACTCCAACCATGTATGTCATAACACTACATGCCAGACAGTAACCCACCTACATGAATTATCTTGCTTTGGGCAAGACACTTCAGGTCTCTCAGCTGATTGACATAAATAAGGATCCAAAGTAATGGGGATGTATAGAGTGCTTTGTCCCAGGGCTCGTCACAGCTGCCCTGAGCCGCATTCTTCTACAAATCTTCTACCCAAATACTGTTTTAGGAAAGTTTTAAAAATTAACTCTTTAAGACTGATCTGTCAGGGATATTGGAAGAGGGGCAAAACATAAGCCAGAAAGGCTTTAGAACCAGAGGGGACAGGCCACTGCAGTCCTGCAACCATGAAGGGATATCCTTGCTGGATAGTTCTGCTTTCTGTAGTGTTTCACCCTGCCCCCACCCCAGCTACACCTGGGCTCCCTTCCCAGCCACGCTAATATGGTGGCACTCCACTTGACCCATTCTGGGTCTTGGTCTTTCTTCCTCTCTACCAGTGTAGCCCCTAACTGTTGTGGTCTGGGGATGCCTCTGGAGAGTCTTGTCTCAGGCTCTTTTCTTACAGAAAGGGTACATCAAAGAGTCCTACCCCACTGCATTTGGGATGTGCATCATGGCAAGGAATGGCGACAGGCCCTGTGGCCTCTGCTGCCTAGCCAGGTGCCCGCCTCCAGTTCATATCCTGTGGTAGTCATTGAAATGTGGGATCTGAGTACCTCCAGCCGTCAGAACCAGGAGTAAGGAGACTTCTGTGAGAAGATGCCTGGATCAGAGCTTTGACTTTACTAAGACCAGAGGGACTATTTGAATGTCAATTTAAAATAGTTGCTTGTGCGTTGTGGCCTGAGGAGAGCACATTGGTGGAGAGTAAGACTGGCCAGCTTTGCCATTCTCTGTGTAGATAATATCTTGGCAAACTGCTGAATCTGGTTTACACGTGTGTCAAACAGAGATGCTGATACCTTTGTGCAGCTGTTGTGAGGATTAAAGAGAACTGCACATTGTCAAGTGCCGAGTCCACCATAGGTTTTTCCAACTTCCCTCTCACCAGAGAAAGACCAAATTATCCAAAGTATGATTCATTTAGAAGGGTTAATTTTTTTTTCTGTTAAAAGTAGTAATCATGTTCTACCTGATCATTTCAATTCAGGTATTAAGCTGTCCAAAGTAAACAGATCCATTTGCAGCACAGATCTCCCACACAGCAGAACTGTTAGGAAGTGGGTCTGCCAGCTGTTACATGCCCCCTGTGTACTCTTGCCCACACCAGTCCAACCCCTGCCTAAGGTTTGAAGGAAAAAAACAAGTTTGTTTAGCATTTTTAGACACCAAATAAGGACTATGATTGGAAACTTTCATGAAATTAAAGCTATCCTTTTTCCTATGTATCCCTCACTAATGGAGAGGCTCCTTCTGATTTCCTGGTTTATGATTTATATTGAGACCATTTGTGGATATGTGTATGTGTCTCAGAAGCAACTAATTCCAACACAGAAGAATGAGTCAGCTTAGTATATAGTGGCCAGTCTATTTGGAGTATTTTCATTGTGTGCATCAAATCTTGCAATTGTTCTCCAACTTGGTCAGATGGCTCATTAAGACAGCCAAAATGACAAGTTCTACAGTGCCATTGGCCCCCTTTGTCTCCTTGTGCATAGACAAAGCTTACAAGACATAAATCTCAAAGGACATAGTGACTGGATTTGAAAAATCTTAAAGAACCACTGCAGAAACGTAGCTGCCACTTGGGATATAAATGCTACCGTATCTTTGCTTATTTTTATTCCCCTTCATATGTAGGAGTGGTACACTTAAAACTGGAAACACATCCAGACACAGGCAGCACAAGTTATAGCTTATTTATCCAGTTCCTTAAAGCCACAGCATGTCTCTATAGTAATGACCACACTGCAATATAAGCACACCAAATCTAATTCTAAATGACAGAGCTGTATGTTTTTCTGTGCTTTCATGGTAAATGACTTTAAAAAACTTTCTGACATTCAACATATTTGCTAATTTCTGAGCAAAGCAATCACGAAGGAATTCTTTGTGCTTGAAGTTGGTAGCAATAACAGAAATACAACTCATAAGCAGCTTCTGAAATCAAGTTGTAATCATATTGTGCTGATAGTCTTTTCTTAGAACAACTGTAAGTCACAAATTTTCTGGGATTGTCCTGATTTTGAATGCCCTGACCCATTGCCAATTGCCAAGCTCCGTATTTAGATAAAGTATTCCATTTTCTGGTTCTGAGAAGATGTCAGCATACAGCTCAATTTAAAGATAAGTGGCTCATACAATTCTTACTAAAAAAACAACAACAACACAACGCACGAAAGTATCATCATCCCAACTTGTCTTTATTGAAACTGTGATTTTTGTAGTCTGTTTGCTTAGATCTGTAATATCTCTATGTAATATTTCTAAGCTCAATTAGAGACATTTTTATTTCTCTCACAAAACATCTCCTTTTTATAAATGCACTTTGAATACCCCAAGTGGATTTTTAATCACAGTCTTAATTGAAGGGGTATAGATAACAAACAATTTTTCCTCATCTCCAACTCCAATTTTCTAGAAAGACATTTAAGTCTCCAACTCCTGGCTACCTGAAACACAGAGTACAGATGGCTGGGATTTCTCCTATTTTTAGTTTTGTTAATGAATCTTTTTTTTACGGCAATGAAGATGAATAGAAAAATGCTTGTTTTTGTGCTATGAAAAAGAAGAGAAAAACCAGTCCTTGAACATTTGCAAGAAAAGATCACCACTTGTACTAAAACTGATCCTGGATTTAAAAGCTAAAGTTTGGAAGTAAAATAATTTTGCCACTAAATATTTTAGCAATTTAAAAATACACTGAAGAAACCCCACACTTACTCCCCTAGCACTGCACACCAATCGGGTGATATTCTGCATGCTCATCGATTTAGCCACAGTGTGGAATTTTTCCCTTCAAATGAAAACCTACAGAAATAAACTGAAAAGGATAGATTGTTTCCCCCTCTATCCTCTCATGTCAATGAAATATTTTGAATGAACTGTTTTCTGATCACAAAATCCATGTCCAAGTTGTTTTTAGAAAATCAAGAAGCAGTTATTTAATAGAATACATTCTATTAAAAGTTAGCCAAGACTAACTAATAAGACCTCAAACAACATATTTCAAAAATTTTTCTTCTCTTCAATAGTTTTGCATGAGTTTGGTTTTTTTTTTTTTTTTCAGGAAAATGTGCAAATATCAATGTTACCTGGGTCTGCTGGTCACTTCTAGTTTTTGGACTCTTGAAGATGGAGAGTTTTGCTAATGATGCGCGGCTGTTTAAGAACCGGGTGGCTTTTCTGGCAATCACTCTTTGTGTGTGCCATCTTTTATAAAGGTGCTTCTTGTTGCTAAGAGATCAGTTGCTTAGAGACCAAATCATTAAAAAAAATATATATGTCAGGGGCCAACATAAATTATGACCAAATTTTGTCATTTCAGCTCGCCCTCTAAATGTTTGGCTTTTGTAATAGATCATAACGTACCGAGAGAAGCCAATTACTAATCACAAATAGAAAACTGACCATGAGGGGGAGAAAAGATCTGCATGTACGCTCCCATGGACAGAGAGTAATGCCTCGGATTTCCTGTGAAGGAGCTACATCATCGTGAGGCTCGCTGAAACTTGCTCCCTGAAACTTTGACTCCTGTGGGGGTCCCAGACATTTACTGGGAATATGCATATATGTACGCACATGTACCTGCCCCAGGCAAACTTGAGTGCAGTTTGGAGTATGAAGACGTGGAAATTGTGGAGCTACTTTAGTCTTTTCCAAAAGAAAATTAGGAGAAAAATGTTACACTTAAGAAAATGTTAAGTTGGAAATCTGAAGTGATCTTAGCCTTCAGCCAGATGTTTTCATGTGAGAACAACTGTTGTCACTACTTTAGGTCCAGGTGTGTATGTGCTGGAGGGAGGGGATGTGCATCCAAATCTGCCTTCTGTCGTCATCCCCCCCCCCCCGGTACTCAGATATAGCATTGACCAGGAGCAAGAGTAAATGCAGTTGGTTAAATAGGTAAGGCATGGCTTTGGAGTTCTCTCCCCCACTGAGACTTTCTCCCCTCAAATTAACTGTCACCTAAGTATTTCCTCTCCCAGGGACATTTGCATTTTAGGAATATATTTTTAAATGAAAGACTCTTACATTTTTTTAAGATTCAAAGGAATAGTGGCATTCCAAACTCCTCAACAGGTAGGATGGGAGATGTTTGGGAGCTAAATAAAGCTAGACACAGCTCTTCACTGTGTAATGCGATGAACACAACTTCCCCCTCCCTCTCTTCTTGAGCCCATCTTAGTAGAGAAGAAACAAATAAGGGAATTAAATAAGTAAAGACTTGAAGTTAAAAAGATAAGAGGGTAGAAGTGGAAGTGCAGCTACCCTAAGGCATCGTGTGTTGCCTCCAGACTCCCCAGTCTGGCCACACTCCTGGGCCCATGGCTGCCCACCCTTATGGACAGGGCGGGGACAGCCAGCCCAGCTGTGGACATGGTGCTGCCAGACCAGAGCTTCCTGTGGCATCTTTCATAGGCTTGATGAAGACAGGACTGGGTCATCTGTCAGTGAAGTTCAACAAGCACTATGTATGGCACATGGACTCCATTTAATCCCATGATTAATCATATCAATGTTTTGACTGCAAGAAGGCTGGCATGAACTTCAGTGAGTTCACAGGCATTGGCAAGTACATCATGGACTGGCAGAATGTCTTTCGCACCTATGACAGGGACAACTCAGGGATGATGGACGAGAATGAGCTCAAGCAAGCACTCTCAGGTTTTGGCTACTGGCTCTCTGACCAGTTTCACAACATTCGAAAGTTTGACAGACAAGGATGGGGACAGATCGCCTTTGATGACTTTCTCCAGTCATCCAGGGCTTCATTGTCTTGCACTGACTGACAGGTATATTGGATTCACGTGTCATATGAACAGTATCTCTCCATGGTCTTAAGCATCATATAACACTGGCCTTTTACAAATAGCAACATGACTGAAGGAAAAAGGACTGAAAATGCCAAATCTCTTACCATTAATGAAACAAAGCACAGATGCAGTAGATGCTGTTCTTCCTTTAGATTTTATACAATTAATATTGTACATATGTGGATAAGCTGATTAACATTTTTGCAGTTGTAACCGCAGTCATATTGTTTATTCAGATTACAAACATTTGAATTTGGGACTGTTTGTGCCAGGAGGTAAGATACAATAATGTTTCAGGTATTCTGCATGTAAAACATCCAGCGTGTGTTTTCTAAATAGCTTCAGTTCTGTAGTGGAAATACTTTTATTACTTAAAAATTCCTTCTAACCCCCCAAATTTATCTGTTGTCTACTTTGTTGGGAGATAAATGGAAGGGATCTGAGATAGAGAAATAAGGGATAGAAAAAGGCAAGAGAAATAAAAATTTTGAAGAACTTACTGAATACATAGTGAGTACCAAGGCAAAAACTTTGTAGTGCCTAGAAGAAATGCTTGTTGAAGGAATGAGAGAGAGGGGAGGAAGCTAATGGAGAAAGAGGCCATGAACTGACTGCATGTCCTTTGAGGTGGAAACCACCTTATACTTATCTTTCCCAATGTCAAGTCTTTCCTACAGGGCTTTTGCACTTAAAACACAACCAAATGTGTTTGTTTAATTCTAAGTCAAAGGAGAAAAAGAGCAGAAGGGATGGGCCTGAGGGGATTGAACTATTACTTGGCCTTAGTTCCCTCCAGGGGAAACAGGACCCCATGTGCTTGGTTACCTCCAAAGGAGGTGTTCTGCTTACATTTGTATTTTGGACCTCAATCTAAAAAGCCTGCCCCTTCTTTTTCCTCCCTCTCCCCGATTCGATCTCTCTATTCATTTGCCTCTGCTTTGGCTCTCTCTCCTCTGTGTTGTGGCCATTTGCTTTGGATTCTTAGCTTCTACCTCTGGGACATAAGGCCCCACACCTGCCATTTGGCCGCATCCTACCTACCAGGAGGTGACCCAGGCACCTTTCTGGATACCAGTTCTTGCCAGGCTCCAAGCTTTCACCTGCCTGGGTGGAGGTAGGGAGATGCAATTGTTCATGAAGGACCCATTCAGATGTCAACACGATATGATTAAAGGAAATAGGCTTGGATCCATGAAGGCTCTGCCAACTTGAAGCTTTGAAAGGAAATTTTTTGCATTGATGCAACTGTTTGTACCAAGGAGTGCAGTCCAATGTTATTTGGGGTCGTGCAGAGTGACGGACTACTTGTTCACAGGTAGTTGAACCACAGAGTCCTGACACCCTGACTCCTGGGAGGCTGTCAGGCTATTCACGCTCCATCTCCCAATCTCAGGAATGGGGGCACAGCTGGGATCTTAGAACTGTGGGCACTCGCGTCCCAATCAGGAGATGGCGCATTGAGAGGCATCAAGCCCCTGAGCATCCTCTGCAAACGAGGCTGCCACTGCAAGTGCCTTTTATGTTGGGGAAAACGAGTATCCCCTGAGACCACTCCCAACTGAGTATCCAAAGATCCTGATGCTAATCTATTGCTTACTGCCCAACTGCCAGTAATTATCCCAGGACTTGCCTCTCCTGGCTGAAAACCCAAGACACAGTTTCTAGAAAGGCTCACAGCCCCCTTGTAAGCTAGGGGGTAGGAAGAATCTACTTCTATCCTGGGAGGTTCCAGGAGAGTGTCCTGCAACTCCATTCCTATTTCTCCAGGACACTGCTCCAAAAAGAGGCTAAGTAGCCTATAGAAAAGCATGACCTGCTAAGTAAAAATGGCAGCTACTTCAAGAAAGACCTCTGTATGCAGCCTAGAGCGGCTAGTAAAAGCTGACCAGTACCAAGCAAGGTTACTTTTCCCAAGCAATTTTACCTTGCTAGATGCATATGCTGGGCAAGCTCCTCTTATAAGCCAGAGGCACAAAGGGGAAGCAGAAGAGGACCTGCTCTGTCACCTCCAGCCATCCAGTCCAGAGGCTACTATTAAAGCATAGGGTTTGAGCAGCAGAGGGCAGCAAAACACCACTGTGTCAAGTTGAAGGCTAAGGCAACTTTGGGAGGCATGAAGTGAAAGGGCAGAGGGTCTGCTCTCCCAAGGGACAGTGGCTCATCTGGTCAGAGGTACTGTAACCACGCTTGCCCTCCTGCTGATTGCATCTCAGGACTCAAAATTTTTGTTGAAGTCCTCAAGGACTTGTGGCATGCTAAGGCCCGAGACAAGGAGGCCTGGCTCAAGGGTGAACAAACCTCAAAATACATGGTTATAGTTCACTGATTGTACACCCTCCTCCTGGTCTTACCTCCTCCTTGTAGTGATGGAGGCCTTAAGACACCATATTTCCTCTTCACCTTTTGGCACCTCATCACAGCCTACTCGGCAACAATTTCTCTAAATACTTTGCTCCCCTATCTGGATTGTATCCCAACCTTGTGGGGTACACATCTGTCCACATGCACAGCTACTAGTTCTCCAATAATTACCTAGAGAAAGAACTAAGCCAAAAACAGTATCCCTTGGGTGCTCAGAGAAGACTTGCCCCTGCACCCATCACCAACAATGAGCCTGACACAACTATCCAGGAACATTTACCTGTAACAAATCTGCCCCTTCTCTCTCTGCCCCTTTTCTCTTTATCCCTGCCACAGAAACTATGGTCCCACCCACACCAAATTTCTCAATGCTTTGGTCATACCAACACTAGCAGCCAGCCTACCACTGGGGGAGCTACAGCAGTCTTCTTCCAGGGAGGCCTTGGTGAGCCTTGCTCTGACACGTTGAAGACTACAACAAAGAGTCCACTAACCACCCCTGGGCTCCAGAGCAAACACACGTCCAACTCATCTTATCAGTTAACAGACTTTTAAGGCAGAGAGCTCTTAGACAGCAGTTTGTATGGTAATTAACATAACAAAAGAGCACAGCCTAGTAAGCACCACCACATCCAATTTCATTGCTTTTCTTGGAGAAGGAACCATGATGATCTTCTTATTGTCTGGCTCTGGTTGTGGTAATTTACCTCAGTCATTGCCTTTGACAACTTTCAGTTATTAATTATACCCATCTGTTAAGCAGTTTTACTGAGTGAGGAAAGACTAGAGAGAGGGATGGGAAACAAGAATATGATGTGGTGGAGGAAGATGGAAGCAGACAGAAGCCAAAGGTCTCGAACTGAGAAAGTAATGTGGCCCCACAAGGTGCATCCTTTACTATCCACACAGTAACCTATTGACTAGAATCTAAGCCTTAAGAGAAAAAAATTAGGGATAATTACTAATTGCAGCACAATTACAAGCTGACAATTTTTTTTTTTTTTTTTAGCGAAGTACAACTGAGCAAAATTCTCATAAACTAGTCTCCATTCTCCTCTCTCTCTCTCGTTGCTGATCCATCTCTGAATCCGTCTCTCCCTCCTCTCTCTACTGGTATGTCCCACCCCATCGGTACATCACCATGCAGGCCTGGGACAGACACACATCTTCAAATGAGGTAGGCCAAGGTAAAGACCAAGAGGCACTAACTAAATTGTTCCATCTTCTGGTACTTGTTTTGTTGAGATTTCTCGTCCCTGGGACCCCACCCCTCTTGACAGTTGATTCTTGTCTGAACCACAGTCTTCAACCAGCAGGGTATAAAGTGCTTCTTATTTCACTCAGCACATTGTATTTAAAAGCCAAGTGTGCCCTGACCACCAGGTACATCCAGAGCTCACTGTCAGGGCACCAGGTCTTCAATAGCTTAAAGGGAATTCTCCTCCGAAGAGCAGTGTAGCCTTGCCATTTAGGCTCCTTAGGCCTTCTTTTTCTGTGTTTGTTTTGTGTAGGTTTTTTTTTAAATAACAGCTTTTATTGAGATATTGTTCATACACCACACATTTCACCCATTTAATGTGTACAGTTCAAATAAAAATATGTTTAAAATTAAGTAGTATACAATTCAGTGGTTTTTAGTGTATTTACAGAGTTAGGCAACAATCACCATAATCAATATTACAGCATTTTCATCCCCCTCCATCCTTTCTTTCCCCATTTGTTACTACTTTCTGTTTCTATAGTTTCGCCTTTCTGGACATTTCATATAAATGGAAATCATATAATATGTGATCTTTTATGACCGGCTTCTTTCACTTAGCATAATGTTTCAAGGTTCACCCATGAAGCCTGTATCATTACTTCGTTCCTTTTGTGACCGGATAATACTCCATTGATGGATACACCCCATTTTGTGTATCCATTCATGACTTAAGGACATTTGGGTTGTTTCCACTTTTTGGCTCTTGTGAAGAATGCTACCATGAACATTCACCTACAAGCTTTGTATGGACACACGTTTTCAGTTCTCCTGGGTATCTATCTACTGAGGACATGTGGTAACTCTAGGTTGAACCTTTCTAGGAGTGATACTGTTTTCCAAAGTGGCTGCACCACTTTGCATGGCATCTCATATGTTGTGTCTTATGTTAGTTTGGAGCTTTTGGTTGCAAGATATGAAGACTCACTCCATCTACTTTAGGAAAGGGAATCTACCTGTGGCGTAATCCCTACTCCTCAGGCCTTCTTTAGCTTAAAGGGAATCCTCCTCAAGAAGAGCAGTGCTTACTTGCTATATACATCCTCCTCACACTATTCCCTCCCCCCATTCAGGGTTTCCCAACTCTTTTTATTCTGCAGATTTGTTGATTTGTAAGCGGGGAGCAGGCAACCAGAGGAAAGTTGATGAAAATCACCCAGAAGGAAATAAGGAGCAGGATCTGTGCACTGAAGATATACTGGATTATGTACAAGCAGAGTTGACACCTCAAGCCTGTGACATCTTGAAAGGGGTAAGCTCTGACCCCAGAATGCACCTCTAGGCCTCTAGAGGGGGCAGAAAGTGCTGCTCCAGTTTTGCTGAGGATGATTCCAGCAGAAACAGCTCGTTTTATCCTACCCAACATGTGCATCCATAGGGTGACAGCAATATATGGCAGGATTGACAAGAGCGGGGCTTGCCCCTGCATGTCCCTCTCACATATAATCCATTCAAATGACATCCACTCCAAAGAAAACATTGACCTTTGAATGAGCTAGGAAATTTATCGCTTTCCTTCTTTGCCTGTCCTGTCCTTCCCCATCCCTTAAATCAACCCCAATCAAAATAATGGGAAATATATCCTTTAAGCAAAGAAAAAAGAGACAAGGAGGCTAACAACTGCCACGGTGTTAGCGTGATAACTTCCGAGAGCACTGCTAAAACTGTGAGACAATGTGGCATGTTCTCTGGCAAATCAGGGGAGGTCTGTTTTGAAGTGACTAGGAAACCAAGTCCACTTGAACTTGGGGCTTCTTTCACTGCCACTTCCTTGAGGATGTTGTAAGCCTCCTCAGGTTCTCGGGCAGCTGCAGCTGTGTGGGAACAGGCTCCCCACAGGCCCCTCCTCTCTTGGGCAGAACTCCACTCCGGCCAGGTCTCCACCCTACTCTCCAATGGACACTCCTCCAGTCCTTCAGTTAAAACCCTCAAAGTTATTGTTAAACTGACTCCTGATTCTCTTCAATGATTCAGGGATAAAACTATTTAAAGAAAGAAACAGAATCGCCACCTTCTTGATTCTAACCCAAATCAGGTCCAAGTCACCAGCCGATTTTATTGGCAGCTAGTAGGCAAGCCTGTGTGCATCTTGGAGGTGGGGCATGAATGTTAAAAAGTTCAATTCCTCAGCAAAATAGCCCATGGTTGACTAGGTTTGATGCACAGAAGCTAAAGAGTATTATTGGAGTAAAATGTAAGTAATAGATAGCTGCTTTTGTATAACAATCCAAAGCACCGTGAATATGCCCCCTGAAGTCTGAATTTCCCCCCAGCCTCTTTCGTCTTAAATTCAGGAACCTCTCAAGAGTAAAGGCCATGTCTTACTCATCTTCCTATCCCTGGGATGCTGATGCCTATAGCATTTTGTGGTGGTACAGTGCTTTTTGAATGAATGAACTCTTTATCCTTTGCCTCATCCCCAGCCCCACTTTCCCTGGCACTCCTCAAGTTTTGACAGCTGTTACCTGAGCTCCCGGTCCTGCTACATTCCCAGACCAATCATTTATTGAGGCAGGAATTCTTATTCAAACAGCCATAGTTCTGACCACTATCCAAAGTGTGCTACCAATTCCCTGCTCACCCCCAGTGATCTAATTTGGGCTTTGGTGCCCTTGAGCTGACCTCTAGTGATGCACATTTGCTCCACAGGGCACATAGTCTCTATCATCCCACACCCCTTGAGAATCCCCTACTAAAACCTGGACCCTCCCATCTAAAGCTTCACCACTCAGTGCCCAGGCTCATCTGATTTGGGTTCCTTGTTCTAGGTAATCTGTCTCGTAAGCACTTCAGTCCCACCCTCCTCAATCTTTGGCACACTCCTGGGCCCACTGCAGAGACAGATGCACTACCCCTTATTCCACTCCCTGTTTTCATCCCCACCTCTTTCCTGGAAACAGAAGTCCTGCTCTGAACTCCTGGCCAACAGCTCACTCCCTGTTAAACTCTGACTGTTCTCAGTGGTGGCAGCCATCTCTCCGTTCTGGGTCTAGTCTCTGCTTTGCTCCTCTCATGGAACACCCCCACCTCCATTTCCTGAAGCCCTGATTCTGACCATTTGTTTAAATCAAGACAGGATTGCTGTGCCCTTTGCCTTCCCAGCTGGCCCTCTGCTTAGCATCTGGTTCACTGTTGATGAGAGGGTCCTGCCATCTCCCAGCCTTTCTTGCAAACCTTCAACATGACAAAGGGATCAGTAACACAGTGGTGACACCCTCCGCCCGCCCCCACACACACACTTGTATTCTAGATTCATCCTTGCACTGTCAAAAGAAATGAAAGGTGAACTAAGCAGGAGGGGTTGTTCTGAAATGGGTTTATTGTTATAGAACTAGGGGTTTGGGTTACATTCTTCATGAAGGGAGGGTCTGAGGGTGCAGTTCTCTGAATCAGACATGTGCAATAGTCTGGAACAGTCCCACTTTCCATCCTCTTTTATTCTTTTCAGTGAAGGCAATTTATTTTGTGCTTACTAAACACACAAATCTTTGCATTTCAAATGCTTTGTTAGATTTTATACACACTTCCAAAAACATTTTAAATGAGTTATTTCTCAAGTCATGAGTTTGGGAAAAGGGGGCCTGGCCACTGTTGTGCAGTCTCCGAGACAGCTATGGGGAAGAGCAGCTCTCCTGGGGACCCTTGCACCTGACTGCCTCAGCTTCATATTGGGTCCCCATTTCATCAACCAGAATGTGAATTGGTCCCTGCTAGTCATCTTTCTTGGCTCCTTCCTCTTGGTGGCTACAAACCACTATCCTGTCTCTGGTTGGGTGGGTGCTTTGGGACTTTCTGGATAGAAGGTTTGCCTGCAGAGCTCTTAGCTGCCCACAGGACCTGCCCCCGTCTTTCCCCACTCTCCTTCAGACAGACATGCAGGATCCCTGCGTGTCCTCTTCCCAGCCCTTGCCAGAAAACTGGAGTCATTCCTTGCTTCTTGCTTCTGGTAAATAGGAGGCAACCCCCTGCTGTCACTTCCCCAGAGCTATTTGCATTTTAAGCCTTTTTCCATTGACTCAAGGAATGAAATTTTGCCCCATTGAAGGAATGTGAGCATTGCCTTCAGGTGGCTGGAGGAGCTTGGGAGAAGCTCTCTTCAGTGCCCTACACAACATGAATGCTACCAGACCCAGTAGAGGCTGATGAAGGTCAAGCGTGAACAGCGAGGGAGCCACCCCATTCCCCACCATACATATGCCCCACCACTGAATGTCAGGCTCACTGCTGAGTGAGCGGAGGGCAGGCAGTAGGTGTGAAACAGGTTGAGCTGCAAAACCATCTTTGGAAGGCCAGCTTCCCTAGCTGGCCCCAGCCTGTGGGAGCCTCCCTTCCCTAACTCCTCAGAGTTTCTATTTACTTGGCATTCCTACCCAGCCTGAATCACCAGAAATGAGGCAGAGTTTTTCTTTGCACAGTGCCTGGCACATAGTAAGCACTCAGTAAATGTTAGCTATCTCTACACTAATAAAAGAGAAACATGGTAATTGGCGTACGACCGCTACCCTTCCCATTGGCTAATCAGCGTATCCTTATGCAAATTAACTGTCAGCCAAGATGGCGGCCGGCAGCCAGGCAGCTGGAAGCGAACGTGAGGCTTGCTTGCTCCCGTGACTGCAGACTCCAACGTTCCCGCCTGACTTGCCGGCCTCTGAGCTGGCAGTTTGAAACATTCTAACAAATATAGCCGGCTGGGGTCTCAGAGCTGAAGTTATACATTGTTTCGATTATAGAACGGCAAACAAACCAGCAGCGGAAGCCTCAGAGCTAGAGCCAGAGCTAAAGCTGGCCCAGAATAAAAAAAAGAAAAAGAAAAAAAGGAGCGGTTGGGAGCTTCAGTCAGCCTGAAAGCAGCCCTCAGCCCCTCACCCAGACTGGCCAGGCACCCAGTGGGGACCCCCACCCTGAAGGGTGTGTGACCAGCTGCAAACAGCCATCATCCCCTCATCCAGGCTGGCCAGGCACCCCCAGTGGGGA
Organism: Myotis lucifugus; assembly: GCF_000147115.1. Lineage (NCBI taxonomy): Eukaryota > Metazoa > Chordata > Mammalia > Chiroptera > Vespertilionidae > Myotis > Myotis lucifugus. Next base: position 6,293,014 of record NW_005871071.1, on the reverse strand, counting down.
CCCCCACCCTGATCCAGGACACCCTTCAGGGCAAACCCAGCCAGCCCCCAGGCCTCTATCCTATATAGTAAAAGGGTAATATGCCTCCCAGCACCGGGATCAGCGGAGCCGCGAGGCCTCCTGGCACCAGATCAGCATGACAGGGTGCAGCGCCCAAACCCCCTGATCGCCCTGCGGCTCTGTGTGTGACAGGGTGTGGCGTCCCAACCCCCTGATCACCCTGCTCTGTGTGTGACAGGGGGTGGCGCCCCAACCCCCCCCCCCCCACGGGCCCTGCTCTGTGTGTGACGGGGTAGAGCCATAACCTCCCCATCGGCCCTGCCCTGAGTGTGACAGTGGCATGGCCCCAACCCCCTGATCGGCCCTGCTCTGTGGGTGATAGAGGGCGGCGCCCCAACCCCCTGATCCGCCCTGCTGTGTGTGTGACAGGGGGCGGTGCCCTAACTCCCCTATCGGCCCTACTCTGTGAGTGACAGGGGGGAGCTCCCCAACCCCCTGATGGGCCCTGCTCTGTGTGTGACAGGGGGCAGCGCCCCAACCCCCTGATTGGCCCTGCTCTGTGCATCACAGGGGGTGGCGCCGCAACCTCCCCATTGACCCTGCCTTGAGTGTGATAGGGGGTGGTGCCCCAACCCCCCAATCACCCCTATCCTGAGCGTGACTGAGGGTGGCATCGCAGCCTCCCAATCCGCCCTGCTCTGTGCATGACAGGGGGCGGCGCCCCAACTCCCCAATCAGCCCTGCTCTGAGCCCCACCAGGGGCTGCACCTAGGGATTGGGCCTGCCCTCTGCCACCCAGGAGCAGGCCTAAGCCAGCAGGTCATTATCTCCTGAGGGGTCCCAGACTGCGAGAGGGCACAGGCCGGGCTGAGGGACCCCCCTTCCCCCCCAGTGCACAAATTTTTGTGCACCGGGCCTCTAGTTAATAATAAAAAGAATACATCTGGAATGGGACCCATGGGATGGATAGAAGCTGCTAGGAGTAGCCAGGCACCAGGACATGAAGGGCAGCGCCACTCCCAGTACAGGGTGACCATTCATTAATGTTTCTGAACTGGAGGGACTTTCAATTCTTTGAAGTGGAAAAAGAAAGGCTTTTGGCCAAATGACAATGATAAGGATCCTTTATTATTCCTAAAACTCCAAAAGAGTTGAAACTGGCTAAGCATCCTGCTCTATACTTAAGATGGAGATTTATGACCAAACACCCCCTTCACCACCACCACCACTGAGGAGACAAAGGGACGCTAGACAGACAGGGACAGGGACCTTGAGGGGCCGAGGGGGAAGAAGTAAAACTGGGACCCCAACTAGGCGGAATTACTAAGACACCCCAACTGGGTGGGGAAGGAGGGCACGTGTGAGAGGCATGAACTTTAAAATGTATGAACATTGCTAAGACAAACAGCGTGCAGATAACCAATCACAAGACAGGCATATAAACCAATCCCAAGGATATTAGTAAGGCAAAATTCTTTGAGAAGGCCAATCAAAAGCTAGCAAGGCTGTATCCACCCCCTAAATTAAAAGGCGTCACTCCCCCCCCCCCCCCCCCGCCCTGCCCCTTCTCCCCAGGAAGGAAAGGGGTTCCCGGAGTTCCTGTGGCGGGGAAGTACATCCCCGGGGGCCCGGGGGGGTTATGGCCTTGGGGGGCCTTTCCCATGGGCAAAAGAAACTTTTATTTTGTCCAGGGGCCCCCCGGTAACTTTTGATTCACTAGCATTTTTGTTGGCAACTTCATTCTTTGATTTTGTGAGACAATGAACTCGGACTCAACACCCCACATTTTGATTTCACCACCACCACCACGTGTCTTCCATCTTGGCAGAGAGAATTTCCATTGCCCAGGTGATGTAGAGAACTTTCATAGCACCCAGCACCTTCTATGGAAGGAGATGATGCTAGTGGGTGTGTTAAACCAATTAAGCAAGCACTATTTGCAAGATTCTCACCCAAAGCCAGGGAATAGGAAGGTAAACAGCTGAGCTTCTGCCTTCAGAGACCAGAAATAACTTGTCTGCCTTAAGCCCAGGATCACAGCATTGATTCTTTCCTTTCTCCTCCCCTGTCACGTGGTTCTGCACTTTGGGGGTGAAAGTTTGCCTCCGTTTCCCAAGACTCTGGATTTCCAATTGATCCTCTAGCACTGCCTTGACTTCTAAAGCTAATTAGCTGGGACACAGGCTTTGATCCTCTGCCTAGGACTTGCCATGCCCCTTGCCCTGAAAGAAGCTAGAGCCCAGCATCAAGGTGCAGGTGAAGCCCACACTTCACTTTGAACATCACCAGGGCCCCAAAGCATTGCCCCCAAGCTCTAGTTTGGATGTTGTTGGATAGGACACTGACTATCCTCCCCACCCTTCACCCCCAGATTCTTTGTCTCTTTGGTCTCAAGCATGCCTTGTGATTGAGCCACCCTAAGTTTGGCAGAAAACTAGGTTTGAAGCAGATTCTAAAAAACTTTGAAAATGGAGGTGTGGGATCAAGGGTGGGAGCACTGAAAGTTCTTAAGCAGGGACTTCATGTGATCAGAGCAGTGCTTCTGGCACTGGCGGTGGGCAGGGTGGAGTGGGTGGAAGAGTCTGATGGCAGACAGAATGGTTGCATGGACCCAGATAACTTCCCCTCAAGGCAGCAAGGAGGGACCAATGTCAGAGATGATTCAGAAGAACTGGCATGGATTTGGGGAGGTACAGGGAAGAAAACGTACATTCTTACATTAAAACTAGACAAAATCAGTAAATGTTTTGAACATTTTATCTGACTGGTCCCAGCGACTATGAGCCCACAGTCCTCTGCCTTCTTAGACTTTCTATTTCTTAAAGGTTCCTGCTCAGTGTCCCGGAACCACCTGAGAATGAGGCAAGCCCACTTTATTTTTTTTATTATTATTATTTTTAATAAATCTTTATTCAGATTATTACAGTTGTTCCCCCTTTTTCCCCCCATAGCTCCCCTCCAGCCAGTTCCCACCCCACCCTCTGCCCTTACCCCCCCACTGTCCTCATCCATAGGCGTACGCTTTTTGTTGCCGGGTCAAAGGTCATACACATGGAAAATGTAGCTATTTCCATCCGAGACGTGTCCTTGTGTTCGGAAAGGTCTCTCACGACTTGTTCACGCTCTACTCAGAAAGGGTACGAATACACGTAACGGCTTTTTAAAATAATGTGTCCTCTTATGTTTAAAATGAGGATTTCGTTACCAAAAGTGAGGAGAAAGCAACACTACAGCTGCTCTCGCCCCTCTCGCCCTTCGGGTGATAGTTGTGCTTGGGGCTGCGCCCTGGTTCACGGGCCGTCGACGAAGCCGTCTGGGCAGCTCGCACGGTTCTGGGGCCGTCGACGAAGCCGTCTGGGCAGCTCGCACGGTTCTGCCGGCTTCCCACGGGCCGTCACAGCCTTGCAGAGACCATCGCAGCCTCACTGGGGCCGTCTCAGCCTCACTGGGACCGACTCAGCCTCACAGGGGCCGTTTCAGCCTCACTGGGACCGTTTCAGAGGCAAGCCCACTTTAGAGGGAAAATGTTCTTGCTCATAAAAACAGGCAAGGGGACCGACATTTAACAAGTGCTTATTGAAGAAAGAGCATTTATAGCATTTATGGAAATGAGAAAAAAGGACCTTGCTTCAAACGCTACACAGAAAAGTGCAGAACCAGGATTCTAACCTAGGTGTGTGGCCCCAAAGTCCTTGCCCTTTGCACTGCAGAGTGTTTCTCCAGAAAAACCAGAATGAGGGCCAAAAATAGAGGGAAAAGACGATGGATTTGAACATGTTGAGGGGCAGGCGGGATAGATAGCAGTTAGAAATCTGGGCATGGAGATCTGGAAATAGATCAGAACCAGAAGTTACAAATCTGGGAGTCAACACGTAACTGTTGTATTGCAAACACAGGGATGTATCACAGCCTCACAGGGATATATCACAGCCTAACTCCAACACAGAAGATGGGGAGGAAAGCTCAGGCCTAGCCCTTTGAGATGCCCTCGGCTTAGGAACTAACAGCGAAGAAACAGAAAAGAAAACACCAGGAGGGTAGAAGGAAAGCCAGGTGAACATCATTTAACTGGAGTCCAAGGAGGGCAGTAAAAACAGGAAAAAGAAACCACCGGCTTAGAACACTACACTGACAAATAGGTTGTGGGGGTGGGGAGGGGCAGCAGCTTCAGCAATCGGACACACTGGCTCTCTCCCCTCAATCCCATTCAGTCAGGCTATTGAGCAGCAAGTGTAGACTCATCCTTCAAGAAACTTGGCAGTAAAAGAAAGAGAACTGGAAGACGTGGGGGAGAGGGGAGGACCTCTTCTTTGGACAGTCTAGTCTCCAGCCATACTACCCTGAACACATCCAAGCTCATGGGCACCAGTCTAACAGCAGAATCACACAGGTTTAATCACTCAATTCGCAATCCCTGCGAGACAGAGATATTTTATCTCTCCCAACCACTTATAGCAGCAGTTTATAACACCTTCCTTTCAACCCCAACTCCCTGCTGAGAGTAATTTTGCCACCATCACTGACCTATAAGGTAATTTATCTGTAATATGATTCTAGAATCTTGGAGACCGTGTCCCCCAGCCCCCCCACTCCATGCAGCAGCAGAAATGGCTCAGACTGGTAAGGGGCCCTGTAGATCCAAAACTCTATAGAAAGCTCTGAGCATTTTTATATGTTGGCAAACCATATCTCACTTACAGATGTCACCCGTTCTTTGGCGTCTGTCCATTTTTCAGCCTTTGAGTTGGGAAGGGGACTGGCCGGGGAGAACAGTGTTCAAAGCTGAGGGGAAAGCCCCCTTCACTTGGGCCACACGTGCAGGATTCAGGCTGCAGCAAAATTCAGCCCCTGCTTCCTTGTCAAGCTGTGTGTCCATCCAGATGAGGCACCTTCTAAATTGTCCAAAGCAGTGTGCCCTGGGCGGGGGTGGGGGGATGGGGAGGCTGCCTATGCATTTACCTCAGGAGAAGGGCTGGGGTTGTCCCACATGGGTACAGACAACTGTGCAAGAAAAGCCATTATCTCTGATGGGGTCCTTTGGTGGTGATAGACTTATTAGTCCCTGCCCAGGGTTGAAGGGCAAACCAGGAGGGAACATTTTAAAATAGGGAAAGGGACCCAGACAATCTGTTGAATTGTGGGAACAAGCCTTAGGGGGTTCAATGCCTGGTGCAAAATAGTGTCAATTTCAGGATTTCTACAAATTAAACATAAAATTAACAAGTCTGAGCTAACCACCTCCTCCTTGAATGAGCCACCTGTGGCCAGACTACAAGGGGTTAAATCATGTGAAAAACCTTATTTCTAAATGGAACTACATTTAGTCAAGAACCACTTGTGTAGGATATGTCTTCAAATCAAATACTGTTGCCTTTTGCCAGAGAAAATGTGCTTTAATTCCTTCATGCCAAAGAATGCCTACTACATTGTGTAATGAAACCAGAATAATTGAGCTACTTGTTCATTACAAAGCTCTCTAGCTGAATTCTCTAAATTCTTCAGCGGCTGAGTGGGCTTGAAGTGAATTAACAGCGTTCTTTAAAAAAAAATAATTTTGAGGCAGGGCACAATATTTACAATAGAATTTTTTGTGAAACTCTGCTAAATGCTTTTTACTCCAAGAAGGATCAGGCATTATTCTTTGTTGATAATGCCAGGGTGACTCTGAAGGACAAATGAAATGTTAGCCAAAGCGCTACAACGGGCTTTGCTCCGGCCACTTTTCTCTCGGTTCCCGCAGAGGGTCTGGGCCCAGCTCCCAGAGTTCCTGCTGCATCGCCTTGCCTCCAGGCAGCTGAAGCATCAGCTTCCCTCCCAGCGCTGGGGAGACCCGTGAAGTCAGAAACCATGCCGTGTTAACGTCCCAGTCCTCAAAAGCTCACAGCAAAAGCTCACAGCAGAGTGCTTCACACCCAGGAGGCTCTCAGGGCAGCACTGCTGTTGGCTATAGAAAGCTAGTGTCAGGTGAGAGACTGTGGAATAAAAATGGAAAAACCAAGCCTAACTCAGAAAGACTAATGCTTCCTCCATTCTGCTGGAAAGACCCAGGCAGTCTCAACTTCTTCCCATTTCCCGGGAAGATGAAGTTTCCTCCACATCAGGGTCACCTTGTCAAGTTGTGGCTGCCTTGGGAAGGCTGACTGTACTGCGACTTCAATTACGAAGCTCCTGCAGCAGAGGAGTTTGGGGAGTGGAGGGAGGAGAAGAGAGAGAAGGAACACATGAAATGTGTCCAGACCCACAGAGGCAGGCGGAAGGAAGTTTCAAGGAGCATGGGAGCATTTTAAAGATTATGGACAGGTTGAATTTGAGGACAGACAAGGAAAGATCCCTGGATTTTGGTAAGTGGCCTCTTGGTTTTTTAATTGAGGCTAGAAGCCAGATAGCAAGTGGGCAACAGGGGCTTGGGGTGTGAGGGAGCAGGACAAAGACTGCACATTTTCAGAGCAGCAGGGGCTAAGAGTCATGCGGGCAGGGTCTGGGTCAGCCTGGGGCTGGAACGGGGGCAGATGCTGGAGCTGGACTTTATTTCAGCAACAACTCTCTGGGCAGAGGTTTGGTAGAAGAGGCCTTGAGAGAAAGAATCCGATGAGCAGAAGAAAAGCATTCTTCCTCTGAAATTGGAGGGAAATAGAAAAGAATGGATGTAGATTTGATATGCTTCTGTGAATATCCTTTCTCCAAGTCAAGAAGGCATGGGGGGCGGGGGGCGCAAGAGGCGGAGACTTTCATGGTAACTTCTTTTAGTGTGAGCTAGTCACTAAAAAGAACAAATGCGCAGCAGTGTGAATCCATTCCCCATCAAATGGCACTGGCACCTCTAAACTGCTCATCCCCAGGGCCAATCCAAAGACCTCGGCACAGTCCTAACTCACGTGTGGACAAGGTACTTTTTTCAGAGCTAGATTCAACATAAAGGACTGTCTTTTACACTGAGATTATGTCCTCTGCACATTTTTTTTTTTTGCCATTAAAATCTTTGCTGAACATGAAATAATGATAATAGGTCAAAGTTTGGGCTTTTCAATGTAAAGCAAAAGAAAAAGAAGAAACAGTGCTGCTCCATGTGGATCCCCCTCTGCCACCACTTACTTTTCATACTCCTGTTTGTAAAATAAATTGTTGGGAACCATTGTTCTGAAATTAATATTTATATACCTCCAAAATACAGCTTTAAAAAACTATGTTAAAATAGTTTTGAGCACCCAAGGAAAACCATTTTTTGGTTTGGGCTCCCTGGTTGAATGTACAACCTCATGCTAATGTTATCACCAAGTTGGGAATTACTTCTTGCTGGGCCAATTGGACTCAGCTATTTCCAAAAGGACCAAGTGTCACCTTTTGTACACACCTCCCTCCAGAGACACCAATGAACAGGTTTTGTGATGGGAATTGAACTCATGCAGGCCTCCATCCTAAAACGTTAAACTTGGAAGGAACTTTTGAATTCATCTTGTCATCTAATCTGGATTGTTCTATTTGAGGCCCTTTCAAAGGAAGCAAATTTGCCTAAAGCCACACAACCAACTAGCAACAGTGCCAAGACCCAAACCCCAGCCAGCCCTCTCCCATCTCTACTGGCTCCTAGCTCAGTATTATGGCAACTCCCTCTTTCCCAACAGGTGAGCCTCAAGCCGAACAGTGGGAGCCTGGGTCCAGCATGCCAGGCCGATCAGGTGGCACACAGAGTGGAGTGCCATTTTCTCCCCTGGATTAAGAGCTAGGTCAGTCCCAAGGCCTAGGCTCTCATAGACCACCTCAGCCTCCACAATTTCAACAAGGCTTTCCTGCAAACACCTCCACAGCCTGCTCCTCTCCTCATCTCCCTATTCAATGCCCAACCCCAGGAGTGGCATCTTATCTCTAGTGAACCAGACCTTGTGGGAATCTGTTCTACCAATTGACACAAAAAATCCTCTTAGTAACCCTTGAGGAATTAGAAACAAACATCTCCAGGGCCAGCAGAGACCCAGCAGAGGGACATTGTAGACAGGGCAGTGGGGGGCATTAGAATAGGCAAGGGTTTGTGCCACTCCGAGGGATGAAAGGAACACCCAGGAAAACTTCACAGAGAAGACATTTGAGTTGGGCCTTGAAGAATGAGTTAAAGGCAAAGAAAGGACATCCCAAACAGCTCCCTGTCCCCAGTCACAGAACCCACCTCAGACAGCAAAGCAGGAGCTTGAAGAAGAATCGCATTGGGAGCCAGGGAGGAACCCCCAGGTGGCATGGGGCTGCTGTTTGGGGCTGGGTAGAAGCCACTGGACTTCCTGACTGGTTTGGATTATGCCCAACTGATAGTATAAGGTTTTATCTGTTCACTGACTATGTATAGTCACTGAGATTTAATGCCCCAATGCCATTTAAGTTATTCATTTTTGGCTTATCTTTTTTAGAGTTTGTAGAATAATTTAAAGTTTCATAGAGCCCAAGCCATGAAAAATAAAGTATAAGAAATTAAAAATGGTTATATTGACAAGTTATACTGACATCTCACTACCATGTATGTCCTTCGCTGGTGATTAAAAGTAGTGATATAACCACCTCATGGTGCATATTATGATAAGGTGTATAAAGGTATGACATGAGCCTGTGTTTTAAAAGTTCACATGTATTATTGAAATGAACATAAAGGAGTCCAGAAACATATTCTTTGTGGGAAAGAACATTCATGTGGGAATCAGGAAGACTTGACTTCTTGCCCCGTGTCAGCTCCTGGAATCACCAAGTGTCTCATCCCTGAGGGGAAAAATGGAATAGATGGTTTCTAAGGACTCTTCCAGCTCTTCTATTTCTATGCCAAAATTCAAGGGATTCCTTTAGTGAGCATTGGGCCAGAACATTCCTTTTCATGTCTGTTAGTCTTGTGTCTTACTTTCTTTTGAAACCCTGAATCCTTGCTTTCTCAGGAATCCTTAGCATTGGTAGTTTGTTGACTCAAAAATTAGTCAGTTGCTAATGGCCATTGTCCTACTTTAGCTATTGCTGAGAAAGAGCCGGCAGCCCTGGGGGAAGTGAGGAAAAAGGTCTGGGCAGAGAAGCAACTCTGTGGTAGAGGATCACTGTTTTTCTTCAAATTAGAAAACAAGGTCTGAGCTGGCAGTAAATGAGAGCTTGCTCACATGGTTAGCGGGAGGCTGGGCAGGGAGGTGGCTGGGACCCCCAATCTGCCAGCACCGTGTAGGTTCTTGGAGCCAACAAGGGTATTTTCTGGCTTTCTCAATCCTCTGCCACAGAAAGCTCCATAGAGAGGCGAGGACCCTTTCCTCCTGACCCTCCTCCCCCATACTTCTTTCCATTGTTGGTGGCCTCTTGTGTTTGCTGGTGACTGGGCTTCTTGCCATCACCTGGGCTTCCTGATTTATATGGCTTTCTGAACACACACTCCTCCCTGCCCCCAACAAGACAAAGGCGATTCATTCAGAATAGCTGCTGCCCAGCTGACAGATGTTTTGGCCTCCTTGCCCTGCAGCCAGGCTGGCTGCTGACCCCAAAGGTGAAAGGCTCTGTCACCCATTCTCATCCCCCAGTTGGCCAGTTACTACCCAGGATCATCCAAACATTTTGACATTTGTCTTTCCTCCTCTACTCCTGCCTCCACAGCTCTTAGAGGCTGTGAGGACAGAACTGTTCCCAAAGTGGCCTTTGGTCAGGTCAGCTGGGGAAAGAAAAGGACAGGCCACGTGGTCAGGGTTGCCTTGCCACAGCTGCTCAAATCCTACATGTGCAGACCTGACTGTGCTTTTGCAAAGACAAGGCCATAAAGGAGCCCTTGCAGGCACTTCCCCAAGCAGAATGCAGTGAGAAGCCCCTTTATAGGAATTTAACAGCGGAAAGTGCCGACTTTCTTATCATGACTTTGGGCTCAATGATGTTCCTTTGATTTGTACTTTACAGCCCAGCTGAGGGAGAGAAGATCTTCACCGACATGCTCGCCAGCTTTTCGAGTCTAGGAAAGCACCCAACCAAATGGTCGTGGCACCTAGAGGTAACATTGACTTCTAACAAGGACACTCAGAAAGTTCTATGGAGGAGGTAACATTTGAACTTGGCTGAGAGAGAGGTAGGATTTCACTGGGCAGAAATGGAGATGGGAGGGCTTTTTTCCATGCAGCTGCCTGGGTGTGAAGATGGGAGAATGCAGAGCCAATCTGAGCAGCCAGGAGGGTGGAGCAGCAGCCCATGAGGCAGGCTAGATCACACCATCATAGATATGCTCCTCCAAGTTCATCATGCAGCTTGCCTGGGAGACCTGAGCCACCACAAGTGAGTTCTGAGCCCAGTTTGAGTAAAACTCTTTAGGCCCTTTTCTTAGAAATTCATAGAGAGGATTTTGAGGCAGAAGTGAGCCCTAAGGAGTCCTTAAAAGGCCACTCCATGATCTCAACGGACTCCCTCGTCTTTTTTGGAATCTCCCAACATTTTTCTACATAAGTTACTGAATACTCTGTGCTTGTACCCGAAACCACATCTACACAAGAAGGTCTACAAACAGCCTACTAACTTGTCATTGAGACTCTATTTGAAATCACTTTGGTGCTTTTCAACTCTTTCCATAGATCATTTGCAAAACGTTAAGAGCTTTGAGTCACTGTAAAGTTTTGGGTGCCACTGGCCCCTTGGCTCGCCTGCCAAAAGTCAGGGCAGAGAGTTTCAGTAAGAAGACCCTAAAGGGCCTACTCCCACCATACCTGTCAGGCCTAAGGCTTAGACCCTCCTGGGCCCTGCAGAGCAGTTCCACCTCCAGCTCCTCTCGCCTTATACTGTAACCAGCTTCCTGCTGCTGTTCCCTCCCACAAGGAACAGCCTTTCTCCCCCAAATTATATTTACCTTCTGTGCCTTTTTAGTTTATCAAATGAATAGGGATCTCTGTTAGTGAAATTACTTTGTTTGTTTAGAAAAATAATAACATTCCCCTTGAGATCTTTATCTTCAGAAAACCAAACTAATAATGAAGGACAAACTGAATTGGACACAAGTATGATCAAAGTGTGATCTGAGAAGTGGCAGGAAGGAGAAAGAGGGGAAGAAGAGTGAACAGAAAGCAAACCATGGTCCCAGGGAAGAGAATGCAGTAAGACTATGATGTAGGGATGCTGTCAGCAGAGAAATTAGACCCAAAGGGACCTGCCACACTAAGTATTAAGAGGCATTTCACTTGGGTTTGGAACAGGCACAGGAAAGATGGACTTTTGAGGCAAATGATGAGACACAGAGTTTGGAGGCAATAATACCAATGTGGGAGAATCCCCAAAGGCAATTTTCTCATGCTGGACTTGCCCATGTTGCCCCTTGTCATTTGCCTCCCCCTCCCTGATACCCTGAGGTTATTTGCACTGTTCTATGGTAGTCCTTGCCCCACAAGGACAGACACTGAGCATAACTGAGAAGGCACAAAGCTTCCTTTCCAAATTAGGTACATTTAGCCTTTCTGGTGCTAAGCTGACCAGAGGCAAGATTCACCTCACTCTAGATGCAGGCACTATACCGCCAGGACCCAGGCTCTTCCTGCCAGCTAGGTGTATGCAAGGCCAAGCAGAGAATGGATGTCCCCTCCCTGAGGGTTTTGAGGATTAGGGGCCACAGGACTGCATGCTGACCCAAATCTGTGTGAGTCACCATATACCTTCCTTCCTTTTCTTGTCTGACCATCTAAGACTTGCTGCTGCTCTCTCAGGCCTGTCTTCTGCTCTGCACCCTTTAATTGACTAAATATTATTTATCTGCCAGCTTTTTCATAAAGTTTCACTGGACTGCTTGATCTTTCCAATGATCAATCCAGCTCATTATCAAATGATGAGAATCCTAGGGAAATATTGGTTATATTTGTGCTTAAAAACAAAAATCCAAAGGATGTTATACCACCAAAGATTAAACAAAAAATTGTTCTTGAATATTGTACATTGTTAAAAAGAGTAATGATTTCCCTGGGGGGCAAGAACTTTTACAAGGTCCCATATGTAATCGCCACAAAATAATAGAGCTACAATTTTAAAACAGCAACAAAAGCAGAAGCTGGATTCAATGTTTAAAGTTTCCCCTCTGAATTTATATCATCATCCAGTTGCCTCTTCTTGACCATTTTTTTTTGTTAATGAGCAAATTAATGCCATCTCCAACCCACCCAATGTCAGCTCCTGTCCTCCTCTCGCTTCTGTCTACCTACAGATGTTTTTTGTTCTTAATCCTCACCAAGGATATTTTTTCCATTGATTTTTAGAGAGAGTGGAAGCAAGAGAGGGAGGAGATAAAGAGAGAGAGACCATCAATTGGTTATCTCCCACACATGCCTTGACTGGGAGTGGGGGCTGAACCTATAACCCAGATATATGCCCTTGATCGAGAATCAAACCCATGACCCTTCGGTGTGTGGGCTGATGCTGTAACCACTGACCATACCATCCAGCGCTGCCTGCAGACTCCCCAGAACATGTGCTCATACTGTTTCCACTGGCAGCATGAGCTAAAAATCGACTTCACATTCTTGCAAATTCAAGTGAGCAGTCCTGAGCTTATTCACTCTTCAGAATCTCATCTCCCATCCTACTGTGAAGCATCATTGCTCAAATGAGGGCATTCCCTAACTGAGAAATCTTGCCTAGGCCCTAAGGTGTGTCATTGGCTCCCTTTCAAATCACAGATTCAGAGAATAATGGGGCTGAGAGTCTGCCCAAACACCTTCAGAGTCCTTGGTGCTTCAACCCTATGAATAAATGGCCTCTTTTCATCTGCAACATTGAGCAAAACGTTAAAGCTTGCAAGGGATCATCCTTGGTGTCGTCTTACTAGAGAACATGCCCAGAGTCTCCTTGGCCCCTTTCTTACCTTTCACCAATGACTCAACCCCACACCCACCCTACCCCTACAGATAAGTCTTGGACTGAAGGTGTCCATCACCATGACTCAACCTGATTATAAGGAAAATTCCCTGCCATCCTCCTAACTCCAGCTCAAATGCGACCTCCCCTGGTAGGCCTTCCTTGATGCCTAGCTTATATCTCTCTCTCTTCTGAAGCCCCATGGCCCTTGGAATTGCCTTTGCTCTGGTACTTGGCACTTTCTACCACTAGACAGTAAGCTCTTTGAGGACAGGATCCATGTCTGATTCATCCCTGGGTCCCCTGCAGGGCTGAGCCCAGTGGACCCTCTCAGAGGCATGCAGGAATGGCTGAGGGAGGTGTGAGGCTCTGGATATGGCTCAGCATCTCTGCTAGTAGGCTGGGAGAAACTTGGACTGGGAGTCTACCCCTCCTAAGGCTGGGCATCTCCCTTCCCTTCTCTTCTCACTCCCAGCCCATTCCTGAAAGACCTCTCCCTTTCACTGTCTTCAGCCAACTGCCACTATAGAATAGATTCCTCTGGCTTTTGCTGTTAACAGTTTAGAATACTGCTCCCAGAAGTCTTTGCACTGAACACTGAGGGGTGGGGAGGTGGGGTTGAAGGAAATAAGGGTGAGAACTTCCACTTCACAATGACATGTAATCCTATTAGAGAATTTAGGCATAACAGGCTGGACAAGGGAAGAATTGGAGGGGGTTGGGAAGGCTGTCTCTTGACACCCTTCAATCATAGCCCCTTAGTATTCTGAGCTACTTTCCTTTTCTTTCTGCATATGTCCTTTAAAAAAACTATATATATATATCTCCCATCCTGGTCAGTGTGGTTCAGTGGTTGTGCATCAACCCATGAACCAAGAGGTCACTGGTTCAATTCCCAGTCAGGGCAAATGCCTGGTTGTGGCTCTGTCCCTGGTAGGGGGTGTGCAGAAGTCAGCTGATCGATGTTTCTCTCTTCTCCCTTCCTCTCGCTCTAAAAATCAATAAACTTTTCATATATATATATATATATATATATACACACACATATATATGTATATATATGTATACATATACTAGTTATACTAGTATGTGTATGTATACACACACACACACACACACACACACACACACACTAGAGGCCCAGTGCACAAAATTCGTGCATGGCAGTAGGGGGTCCCTCAGCCCGGCCTGTACCCTCTCCAATCCGGGACCCCTTGGGGGATGTCCAACTGCCTCTCACAATCTGGGACCGCTGGCTCCTAACCGCTTACCTGCCTGCCTGCCTGATCACCCCTAACCACTTCTGCCTCGCCCCACACCCGAGATCCAGGATTCCCTCCTCTAGCCAGTCGCAGGCACCCAGGACCTAGGCCAGCTTCACCTGGGCCAGCTGCAGCCGCAGGGGACCATGGGTGGGTGGCTTCACCCGGGCCGCAGCCATAGGTGCTGGTGCCCGGGACCACGGGGCGGATGGCTTGTCCCTCTCCCGGGCCACAGGCACCGGCACCTGGGATCATGGGGCAGGTGACTTGTCCCTCTCCAGGGCTGCAACCTGACTGGTCCCCATTCCTCTCTCGCAAGCTCATTTGTGCCTGGCTGGTCTCCATTCCTCTCTCCCAGTTGAGTGAGCCGTTACAGTGTTATGGTGTGAGGGTGTGATGACCATTTGCATATTAGCTCTTTATTGTACATCCTGGTACATAGTAGCTCTTAAGTAAGTAGTAATTGTTTTTTATTGACATTACTGCTAAGTTAAGAACATAAACAACACAGACAAATAAAAACATACAAATTCTATCCTAAACACAGAGGGCTTATAGGTACCAAGTAGGAGATGGATTTTGTTAGGGAGAGTTTCTGAAAGGAAGTGTCAAGGTGGGTTTTGAAGCACCTGCCTCCCTGGTGGTGGAAACAATCTGAGCAAGGATAAGGAGGTGAAAATCAGTAGGTTGTGTGTGCATGGGGAATGGCCAATGACTGAAGAGAGGGTCCTCCTAAGAGACCAAAAAGTGGAGTTGGTTAGATGGCAGGATGCAGCAGGAGTGGAGAGAGGGGTCCAGTTGAGGGGAGACGTGATGGTGAATTCAACTTTGATTTGCAATTGCATGTGTTGGCAGGTCAGTTAGAGGCTTTTCCCTGGGAACCTGAGGATCCCAGGCTGAGTGTGGATCTAGGATCTCAGGGAGTGAATGGATCTTGCAAAGCAGCAAGTACAAAGGAAGGGGCAGAGTACAGGACGCAGGAGGTGTTCAAATAAAAAAAGTTGGGTAGAGTGGTAATGATAATAGTGGCAGTAGTGCTTTCAAGCCCTGCTGAGCTCACCAATTACAGTAGAAAAGTTCAGAAATTTGTGTAAGGCCAGGGAGAAAAATATAGTATGGGGGACGGAGAAGTCATTAGGAACCTTAACTGTGCTGGAAAGGGTAACTTTGTTTAGAATAAATATTGAAATGATATTTACTTAGCAATTTCAAAAATTAACACTTTTATTGTTTTCTGTGGCGGGGAGATACATTATGGGCTCAATAAATGTTGAGTTGAAGTTCCACTCGGCCCTCTCCCTGGTGCTGGATTTGCACAGAGCATCCCTTGTCTTGGGGCTGTTGTGGAAACCATCATTTTCTCCCTGTTCATCTCCCTTTAGGTGCCAGCCAGGAAGTAAATTTTGCCAAATAAAATCACTTTTACATGACTTGTGCTTCTCCTCCACTGACATCACTAAGCTAATGTTTGCTGCAAAATTTGAAGGGAAACAGCAGTCCTTTCCAGAAGTAAAACTGTCTCCCTAATTTTTTTCCAACCCAAGTCATGTTAACAATGGTTTTCAGTGGGTGGTGAGATTATATGAAATGTTTATTTATTTTTTTACATTTTCAGCAGTTTACAAATAATACTTTCTTAGTTAAATTTTCTGTTTGTTTTGAAGAAAGAAAAGTCAGTGATTGGAGTTATCACTTTAGTAATCTGAGAGAATCCTCTAAAGTCCTGAAATTCCCAGTGACATGGCAACATCTCTCAGCATCTTTCAAGAGAAAATTTCCAAAAAATATTCCAAAAAATTTTAATCCTCACCTGAAGATATTTTTTCCATTGCTTTTTAGAGAGAGTAGAAGGGAGGGAGGGAGAGAGAGAAACATTCATGTGAGAGAGACACATCAATTAGTTGCCTCCCGTACGAGCCCCACCGAGGATTTTCTTAACCAGGAATCAAACCCAAGACCTTTTGGTGTGGGGGCTGATGCTCTAACCACTAAGCCACATTGAGCATGGCCAAATTTCTAAAATTTATGTATTTTTTAAATTTTTTATTGTTTAAAGTATTACATGTAATATTACATATGTCTCCTTTCCCCCCCTCCCCATTGACCTCTCCCCGGCTACCCCCACCCCTCAGCACATCCCCTAGTGTCTATGTCCATTGGTTATGCTTATATGCATGCATGCAAGTCCTTTGGTTGATCTCTTATCCCACCCCCTGCACCCTCCCCTGCCTTCCCTCTGAAGTTTGACAGTCTATTTGATGCTTCTCTGTCTCTGTATCTATTTTTGTTCATCAGTTTATGGTTGTTCATTATATTCCACAAATGAGTGAGATCATGT
>NW_005871071.1:6220967-6276495 GCF_000147115.1 Myotis lucifugus | reverse complement strand
CTCCATTGTCCATCCATGCTGTTACGAATGGTAAGAGTTCTTTCTTTTTTATAGCAGCACTAGGGGCCCGGTGCACGAAATTCATGCGTGGGGGAGGGGAGTCCCCTCAGCCCGACGTGCACCCTCTGGCACGTTCCAGGACCCCTAGGCGCGGGCCTACAGGCTCGGGGTGGCCTGGCTCCCGAAGACGCTTGTCCCGGGGACACAGGCTGTGGAGCAAGAACCTCCTCCGGTGCCCACGCACCCACTCCAGTGGAGCGGGAGCTTCCCCCGTGTTGCCGTGGAGATGTGGGGGAAGCTCCAGGCCCTGTGCCCGGCTTACGCGTGTGCCGCCCTGCCCCCTGGCTCCCCGGCGCCACGGCGATGCAGGGGAAGCTCCTGCTCCCACCCCATCGGGAGCTTCCCCCACGTCACCATGGTGACACAGGGGAAGCTCCCACTCCGCCCCCGGCTCCCCAGTGTCCACGCACGCGGCCCTGACCCTGGCGCCCGTGCATGCAAGCAGCCATGGGGCTGGAACTTCCCCTGCGTCACCATGGCAACGCGGGGGAAGTACCTGCCCCGCCCCCAGCTGCCCAGTGCCTGTGTATGCAAATTAACCCACCATCTTTGTTGGGTTAATTTGCATACTCCTCATTGGCTGGTGGGCATGGCTTGTGGGCATTGCAGAGGGATAGTTAATTTGCATGTTTCTCTTTTATTAGTGTAGATAGTATTCCACTGTGTAGATGTACCACCGTTTTCTAATTCATTCATCTGCTGATGGGCACTTAGGCTGTTTCCAAATCTTAGCTATTGTAAATTGTGCTGCTATGAACATAGGGGTGCATATGGTCTTTCTGACTGGTGTTTCTGATTTCTCGGGATATATTCCTAGAAGTGGTATTACTGGGTCAAATGGGAGTTCCATTTTTAATTTTTTGAGGAAACTCCATACTGTTTTCTACAGTGGCTGCACCAGTCTTCATTCCCACCAGCAGTGCAAGAGGGTTGCTTTTCTCCACATCCTCACCAGCACTTGTTGTTTGTTGATTTGTTGATGATAGCCATTCTGACAGGTGTGAGATGGTATCTAACTGTTGTTTTGATTTGCATCTCTCAGATGATTAATGACTTTGAGCATGTTTTCATATGTCTCTTGGCCTTCTGTATGTTCACTTTCAAAAAGTGTCTATTCAGTTCTTTGCCCATTTTTTGATTGGATTGTTTATCTTCTTTTTGTTAAGATGTATGAGTTCCCTATAAATTTTGGAGATTAGGCCCTTATCAGATATAACATTGGCAAATATGTTCTCCCATGCAGTGGGCTTTCTTGTTTTGTTGATGGTTTCGTTTGCTGTGAAGAAGCTTTTTATTTTGATGTAGTCCCATTTGTTGATTTTTTCCTTAGTTTCCATTGTTCTAGGAGCTGTTTCAGGAAAGATATTGCTATGACATATGTCTGCTATTTTGCTGCCTATGAATTCTTCTAAGATTTTATGGTTTCCCGTCTTACTGTTAAGTCCTTTATCCATTTTGAGTTTATTTTTGTTTATGGTGTAAGTTGGTGGTCTAGTTTCATTTTTTTTTGCATGTATCTGTTCAATTTTCCCAACACCGTTTATTGAAGAGACTGTCTTGACTCCATTATTTCCTCTTGCCTCCTTTGTCAAATATTAATTGAGCATAATGGCTTGGGTTGATTTCTGGGTTCTCTGTTCTGTTTCATTGGTCTATATGTCTGTTTTTGTGCCAGTACCAGGCAGGTTTGAGAACAGTGGCTTTGTAATATAGCTTGATATCTGGTATTGTGATCCCTCCAACTTTGTTCTTCTTTCTCAAGATTGCTGCAGCTATTCAGGGTCTTTTTTTTATTTCATATGAATTTTTGGAGAGTTAGTTCTAGGTCTGTGAAATATGCTGGCATCTTAATGGGGATTGCATTAAATCTATAGATTGCTTTGGGTAGTATGGACATTTTAATGATGTTGAGTCTACCAATCCAAGAACACAGTGTATTCTTCCATTTGTTTATGTCTGCCTCTATCTCTTTTTTCAGTGTCCTGTAGTTTTCCGAGTACAGGTCTTTTACCTTCTTAGTTAAGTTTATTCCTAGGTATCTTAATTTTATTTATTTATTTATTTTGGTGCAATGGTAAATGGGATAGTTTCTTTGGTTTCTCTTTCTGTGAATTCATTATTGGTGTATAAAAAAGCCGTAGATTTCTGGGTGTTAATTTTGTATCCTGCTACATTGCCGAATTCATTTACTAAGTCTAGTAGTTTTTTTGATGGAGTCTTTAGGGTTTTCTATGTACAATATAATGTTATCTGGGAATAATGACAGTTTTACTTCTTCTTTTCCAATTTGGAAGCCTTCTATTTCTTCTTCTCATCTGATTGCTATTGCTAGCACTTCCAGAACTGTGTGGAACAGGAGTGGTAAGTGGGCATCCCTGTCTTGTTCCTGTTCTTAGGGGAAATGGTTTTAGTTTTTGTCCATTGAGTTTTTTGTTTTTGTTTCTTAATTTTGTTTTATTGCTTAAAATATTACAAAGATTGGTACATATGTCTCTCTCTCCCCCCCCCCCTTGACCTTCCCCCGGCCTCCCCTACCCCCCAGTGTCTTGTGTCCATTGGTTATGCTTATATGCATGCATACAAGTCCTTTGGTTGATCTCTTACCCTCCCCCCAACCCTCCCCGGCCTTCCTGCTGTAGTTTGACAGTCTGTTCGATGCTGCTCTGCCTCTTTATCTATTTTTATTTATCAGTTTATAATGGCCTTTATTATCCATAAATGAGTGAGATCATGTGGTATTTTTCTTTCATTGACTGGCTTATTTCACTTAGCATAATGCTCTTCAGTTGCATTTATGCTGTTGCAAATGGTAAGAATTCCTTCCTTTTTACAGCAGCATAGTATTCCATTGAGTTTGATGTTGGCTGTAGGTTTGTCATATAAGGCTTTTATTATGTTGAGGTATTATCCTTCTATTCCCACCTGGCTTAGAGTTTTTATCAATAAAGGGTGTTGGATTTTGTCAAATATCTTTTCTGTATCAATTGATGTGATTATGTGATTTTTATCTCTCAGTTTGTTTATGTGATGTATCACGTTTATTGATTTGCAGATATTATACCATCCTTGCATCCCTGGAATAAATCCCAGTTGGTCATGGTGTATGATCTTTCTAATGTAATGCTGGATCCGATTTGCTAGGATTTTGTTGAGGATTTTAGCATCTATATTCATGAGGGATATTGGCCTGTAATTCTCTTTCATTGTACTATCTTTATCTGGTTTTGGTATTAGGGTGATGCTGGCTTCATAGAATGAGCTTGGAAGTGTTCCTTCCTCTTGAATTTTTTGTAGTAGTCTGAGGAGGATAGGTTTTAGTTCTTCCTTGAATGTTTGGTAAAACTCCCCTGTGAAGCCATCTGGTCCAGGGCTTTTGTTTGTTGGAAGTTTTTTGATTACTGCTTCAATTTCCTCCATAGTTATTGGCCTATTCAGATTTTTTTTATTCTTTCCGATTGAGTTTTGGAAGGTCATATTTTTCTAGGAATGTGTCCATTTCTTCCAGGTTGACCAGTTTGTTGGAATAGAGTTGCTCATAGTATTTTTTTTTTTTACAATCCTTTGTATTTTTGTGGGGTCTGTTGTTATTTCCCCTCTTTCATTTCTGATTTTGTTTATTTGGGTCCTCTCTCTTAGCTTCTTGGTGAGCCTGGTTAGAGGTTCATCAATCTTGTTTATCCTTTCAAAGAACCAGCTGTTGGTTTCATTGATCTTTTATATTGTTGGGTTTTTTTTTGTTTGTTTGTTTGTTTGTTTTTGGTCTCTATGTCATTTATTTCCATTCTGATCTTTATTATTTCCTTCCTTCTGCTCACTCTGGGCTTTTCTTGTTGCTTTCTAATTCTTTACATTGTAGAGTTAGATAATTACCAGTTTTTCTTGTTTTTTGAGGTAGGCCTGTAATGCTATGAACTTCCCTCTCAGGACTGCTTTCACTGTGTCCCATAGATTTTGGATTGTTGTATTGTCATTGTCATTTTTTTCCAGAATGTTTTTTATTTCTTCTTTGATCTCCTTGGTAACCCAATCATTGTTTAATAACATGCTATTTAGCCTCCAAGTGTTTGAATTTTTGTGATTGTTTTTATTGTAGTTTACTTCTAAAATTATGCCATTGTGATCTGAGAAGATGCTTATTATGATTTCAGTCTTCTTGAATTTGAAGAGACTTTGCCTGTGTCCCAATATGTGGCCTATCTTTGAAAATATGCCATGTGAGCTTTAGAAGAATGTATACTCTGTAGCTTTGGGGTGAAATGTTCTGAAGATGTCAATTAAGTCCATCTGATCTAGTGAGTCATTTAGGATTGCTGTTTTTTTTGTTGTTGTTGCTGATTTTTTGCCTAGAGGATTTATCCAGTGATGTTAATGGGGTATTAATGTCCCCTACTATGATTGTATTTTTGTTCATCTCTCCCTTGATATCTTCCAGAAGTTTTTTTTTATGTATTTGGTTGCTCCTGTATTGGGTGCATATATGTTTACCAGAGTTATATCCTCTTGTTGTATCAATCCCTTTTAGTATTATGAAGTGGCCTTCCTTATCTCTTGTTATGGCCTTTACTTTGAGGTCTATTTTGTCAGATGTAAGTATTGCTACCCCAGCTTTTTTTTCATTTCCATTTGCCTAGAAAATACTTTTCCATCCTTTCACTTTCAGTCTGTGTGAATCCCTTGTTCTGAGGTGGGTCTCTTGTAGACAGCATATATATGAGTCAAGTTTATTATCCATTCAGCCACTCTATGTCTTTTGATTGGAGCATTTAGTCCATTTATGTTTAATGTTACTATTGATAGGCACTTGTTTGTAGCAATTTTTATTCTTTATGCCTGTGTTTTTTTTTCTCTATTTCTTCATTTTACAACAGTCCCTTTAGTATTTTTTGCATTGCTGGCTTGGTAGTGATAAACTCCCTTAACCTTTTTTTTGTCTGCGAAGCTCCTGATTTCCCCTTCAATTTTGAATGATAGCCTTGCTGGATAAAATATTCTTGGATTCAGTCCCTTGCTTTGTATCACTTTGTATACTTCATTCCATTCCCTTCTGGTCTGATTTGTTTCTGTTGAGAAATCATTTGATAATCTAATGGGAGATCCTGTGTAGGTAACTCTCTCTCTCTTGCAGCCTTTAAGATTCTTTCTTTGTTATTAACATTTGCCATTATAATTACAATGTGTCTTGGTGTGGGTCTTTTTGGGTTCATCTTGTTTGGGACTCTTGGTGCTTGTGTGACTTTTGTCTTCCCCAAATCAGGGAAGTTTTCTGTCATTATTTCTTCAAATGGGTTTTCTAATCCTTGCTCCTCTTCTTGTCCTTCTGGCACCCCTATTATACATATGTTAATTTGTTTCATGTTGTCCCAAAGCTCCCTTAGGCTCTCCTCCAGCTTTCTAATTTTTTTCTCCAATTGCTGTTCAGATTGGGTGTGTTTCTTTGCCCTATCTTCTAACTCACTAATTCGCTCCTCTGCTTCTGCTAGTCTACTGTTGAAACCTTCCATAGTGTTTTTTATTGTAGCTATAACATTCTTGATTTCTTCTTGATTCTTACATAAGTTGTTGATTTTCTCACATATCCAGTTTATGAATTGTACCACGATTATGCTGAATTCTTTTTCTGACATATCACATGCCTCCATTTAATTTAGTCCCCTTTCTGCACTTCCTCCTTTTCTTTCCTTTGGGGGTTGCCTCCCCATTTTTGCTATCACTGAAGGGTACAGGCGCTGAGTTGCGCAGGGTCTGTGGCTGAAGCGGGGGGCTTGATAGGAGGGTCACATACCCTGAGAGTCATGGGAGAGCCCAGGTTCTGGGACGTGTGAGTCCCGGGTCCAAAGCAGCAGGTCAGTGGGGGAGGGGAGCGTGCTCCAGAACTAACAGGAATCTGCAGCCAGGGAGGCCAGAGTCCTGATGTCCATGGGTCTGCAGCTGTGGTGGCAGGTCTTTGGCCAGAATGGCTATAGGGTTCTGGGTGGTGTCTGAGGCCAGTCTGGGTGGTGGTGAGGCTGGGCTCCTAGTCACAGCACCTCTCCCCTTCAAGATGGTGTGGTTTCTGTGGCTGCGCCAGCTTCCCGGGAGTGCTTGCGGTGATAGTAGGAGCTCTCCATCTAAGAAAGCCTGGCTCACCAGCCCCTGAAAGTCCTGCAGGATCTAACTGTCCCTCACCTCCCCCCACACACATACACACACCACACATCGACACACTCTCCTTTCGCTCCCTCACTCAATCACACCCTCTCCCTCACTGCCATTCTGCCAGGCACCATCTTCTGATCTAAACTTTATTTTTAAAAAGATGCTTGAGCAGAAATTCTACAAGATGAGCTTTAGGATTGCATTTCAAAATAGTTTATGACCTCCCAAGTGGCTTCTCCATTTCCTTTCAATGTAGGATGTCATCCATGAGTATCAACTCTGTCTAGGGCATTACCAAAGAATGTGATTTGGGAAAATTCCTGAGAATATAATTGTAAGGGTAGAGCCTTATCATGTGACTACAAGAAACCTAGGAGCAGGGAAGAATGGAGAAAATAGCCATGCAGTTAGGATTGTCTCAAAATCAAATTCAGACAATATGAACTTGATATGAAGCACAAGGTGCTGCTCACAGCTCTCTACTGCTGTCTTCACATTCCCACGCTGACAACTCTTCCCATGTCCCCCACATACTCTCTACTTGCTTTCTGCTGGGCTTTCATTCATTCATCGAGCCAACCTTTACTGAACACCTAGTGTGTGCTTTTCACTGTGCTTTGGCTCTGAGTGACAGAAATGGATATGGCAGATCCCTGCCCTGAAAAGCCTATGAGCCAAGAGAAGAGGGAGCTATGCCATGCCTGGCAAAGAGGCCTGTGCAAAGTGCTAGGGTGCAGAGAGCATTCCAGTTCTGCCTGGGGAAAGAGGATGAGGAAGAAACAAGGCAAAGGGGTCACAAAGGAAGGGAACTTGCATTAATTCACCAGGTACACTGGGGAGGGAGCAATGAGAGAGTAGCTGGGGTGGGGAGCCAGAGAGGAAAGCAAGGAAGCCATATTGAGAGCAGGGCTCAGGAATGATGATGGGAGTTACCAGGGACCTATTCTGCCAAAATGTTAAATGGAAGACTGAGCCCCATTGACAGGCCAGTGGTTGGCAAACTGTGGCTCGCGAGCCAAATGTGGCTCTTTGGCCCCTTGAGTGTGGCTCTTCCACAAAATACCACGTGCGGGCATGCACGTACAGTGCGATTGAAACTTCGTGGCCCATGCGCAGAAGTCGGTTTTCGGCCTGGGCGAGTCTATTTTGAAGAAGTGGCATTAGAAGAAGTGGGGGTACGTTCGCTGAGGTCGACCTCTCAGATTGAGGACGTTTTTAGCAAAGGCCAGCTTAGGAGTACCCTAATTAAGTTAATAACAATGTACCTACCTATATAGTTTAAGTTTTAAAAATTTGGCTCTCAAAAGAGATTTCAATCATTGTACTGTTGATATTTGGCTCTGTTGACTAATGAGTTTGCCGACCACTGACCTAGGCCATGAGGAGGGTCAAGGTGGTAGGCAGAATTCTAAGATGGACCCCAAGATTCCAGCCTTCTGGTGCATATGCCTGTGTAATTCCCTCCCCTGAAGAGTGAGCAGGAATATGATATAATTTCGCTGCTGTGATTTTTACCTTATTTGGCACAAGGGAGTTGACTTTGAGTTAATTAAAAGGGATATTATACTGGGTGGGCCTGAACTAATCAAATGAATCATCTAAAAGGTTCCAGGCCTTCAAAATAATATTGAATATAAACTATAATTGAAAAAAAATAAAAATTTTTAAAGGTTCCAGGCCTTCCCAGAAGGCATAATGCTTCCAAGCCACAGAGATGCTCTTCATGCCCTTGAAGAAACAATCTGCCATGTTGTGGAGAGGGCCATGTGACAGGGAATGGCTGAATTATGTCAACCAGTGAGTTGGAAGGAACCCCAAGACTCAGGTGAGTTTGAGGCCCTGATCAACACCTTGATTTCAATCCACTGAGATCTTCTCTGAGCAGAGGCCCCAGGTAACCCATACCTGGACTCTAGATTCATTTACGGTAATACATTTATGTTGTTTGAAGTCATTAAATTTGTGGTACTTCATACCACACGGTAATACATTTATGTTGTTTGAAGTCATTAAATTTGTGGTACTTGTCATATGCAAAAGAAAACTGATACAGTGAGTAAAGAAGGAAATAAGTACTGAAACAGAGGTGGAGGTCAGGTCTGAAGCCCTGTGAGAAGCTGGAGTCACTTGGTGAGAGGTTATGAAACACAAAGTCAAGCAGAGAAGCCCTACTTCCCCCTAAGATTCTCTATGGTAGATTTTAAGTCTTTCCTGGGCAGGAGTGCTCAGGGGAGAGTGGTGCTGGCTAGAGTTCTATGACTTCTCTTGTCCAATACATGATTGGTGGAGAGAACAGAATTCATACAGAGGTGAAATTTACACCTTTGAGAGGCATCAGCAATATTTTTCAGTCAAAGGCACAGACTTTGCTTTGTCCCCTGAAACTTGGCAAGATTTTTTTCCTGAAATTTGTTTCCTAGAACTTTCTTTTATGTTGTTACTACCAACAAGAGCACAAAAACAAGCTCTCCCATTTTGTGGTGCATTCTCGATTCTTTCAGAATATTGAAAAAATAAAAGGGTAGTCAGTTTATTTTTCCTTCAAAAGGGCCAATATTTGGTTTTTATTTCTTTTTTTTTTGGTTTTCTTTTCTTCCCCCCCCCCTCTTTTAAATATTTTTGGAAGGGTCACACCAGTTTCTTTTAAACTGGTGAATCATTTCAACATTTGAATCATTTTTAAAGGGTTCAGATGGACAAGTTTCTTAACATTGGAAATAATTAAAGGTTATATAATATGCACAGGAAGGACAAATTACTTTAAAAAGAAAACCCTCCATCTCTTTTTCTTCTACATTGTAAATCTCCACTAGAAATAATAAAACATTTTAGCTAGTCTTCAGTTGGTTATTCAGGTTGATTTACTCTGTATTTTAGTTGTAATTTCTGTTTGGTCCTGAGAGGAGGTGCGTGTAACATCCACCCACTCTGCCGGATCCCAATAAAACATTTTTAAAATTTTAATATGTTTTTATTGATTTTAGAGAGAGAGGAAAAAAGAGAAAAATAGAAACATCAATGGGAGACATTAATCTGCTGCCTCCCACATGCCCACTGAGGATCGAGCCTGAAACCTGGGCATGTACCATGACCCAGGAATCAAACTGGTGAATTCTTGGTGCATGGGTCAATGCTCAACCAGTGAGCCACACTGGCCAGGCACCAATAAAACATTTTAAGAACAAAGTTATTTTTACATAAAATTTAAAAGATCTAGTAGATTGTACAATAGAATATTGTGTCTATTTTGGGAGAAAAGCATGGCACAGTGCTACTGCCATGTCAGCATGTGGAAGCAATTACAGACATATAAAGACAATTAACAATACAAGATGATTGGCATGAGGAGTCCAGACTATCAAAGGTGTAATTGCAAAGGAGGGGGGAGTTGCCTACAGCCCAGGTAACAACGCTGGAGCCCATCTTTGAAGGAAGAGTGAGCTCTCATTAGTGGTGATGACTGAGAAGAGGATGGATGACCTGGGGCAGGAAAAAGTTGGGAAGGTTGAAAGAGTCTAGATGTATTTGTGGAGCAATAAGCAAACCAGTTGGGTTGAAGGTGGGATTCACAGCAGGAAGTAGGGGAAATATTTGGAAGCAAGCAGCTGTGAAAAGTTTTGGTTACTGAGTCTAGACCTGTCCTATATGCTATGGAAAGCCACTGGAATCTTTGGGATCCAACAAAAGCAAATGTTTCTTGAAGACCCGTGGTCAGTTTTGTTTATTTGGATTGATGGGCATTTATGGCAAAAAATGATAAGGACCCAGCCAGGGCAGTGACAGGGGGAAAGGAGAGAAGAAGATGGCATTAAAAATATAATATGCAGAATAAACAAAAGGCTGTGGTGCTCCTCTATGGTATCTATTCACATCACAAACCTTCAAAGGTTTTGGCTGGGACCTTGCTTGTTTGGTGGGAACAAGTAGTTTAGGCATTCTTCCCTTACAGAGAAATAAGATCATATGTGGGCTTTGACATTTTTACAGAATTAGCTCATGACTAATTGAGAACTTCAGAAATTAAAAATTAGTCACATCTGGAACCGAGGAGCACCCTGAGGAATGTGTGTGATTAGCTCTAATGCCAGCCTCACTTTCTCCCTGCCATTTTGACATTGTTCTTGTCTTCACTCCTCAGCAGTCATGAATCTGAGCTGTCACCCTCTCCCTGGTACATGGAGCCTTGAAATGAAAGAGTGAAGATAAGGTAAGAGCTAACATCTGTTGAGCACTAACAATGTACCAGGCGCTCTGCTAGAAACTAATAAATGTAAGGTGCTTAGCACCTTACATGTACCTGGTACAGTCAGGACTCAATGAATGTTCATTTTCCTTCTCCCTGCTATTAAATTAGAAAAAGGGCATGAGAGGGTGAGAAAAGAGGCGCCATAAGGGAGGCTGGACAGGAGAAGCCTTGTCTGCTCTGGAATGCATCATCCTGGTTCTGCCCAAGAGGAGAAGCTGTCCCTCACTGAGCACTTAGGAAGGAAGGAAGCCTTCCACCTCCGGGCTCCAGCTCTCCCCTGAGCCTGGGCTGGCACAGAGGTGGGGTGGGGGTTGGGGGATTAGAATGAGTGGCTCTGCTGCTCACTGTTTCTGATCCCTACCCAGCAGTCAGTCTTCCATCCCCAGTTCACCCTCTTGGTCAGAAAAAGATGCCCTGGACAATGATTTCTTCCTTTGTATTGTGGTCAGTTTCTGTTTTTTATTTGTTTGTTTGTGTTTTTTTTGTTTTTTGTTTTTTACTTTTTAGAGAGGAGGATAAGCATGTACTTGACTTATACTCCAAGGGGGTGCAGATCTAGAGAACCTGGATCTGGCTTCCCAGTGGACTCCTTCCTCCTCTCCCAGGAGCCCCAGATGCCACTTTCCATGGTAAGGTTTCTCCTCACTAAACCCTTCTTCAAAATGACCCATTTGTCACATGGAAGATTGCTGTGGCTCTGTGGTGTGAGAGGGGAACATATTCAGAGCCCAAAGTCTTAGAGGTTGGTGTTGTGGAGAAAACAACACAAACTCAGGAGGTCTGGGTTCTAGTCTGTGTTTAGCTTGTTAAGTCCTGGAGACAATTTTGGCACCCTTGAGACTTTGTCTTTTTGTTTACCATACAGGAATCACAAAGCTTATCACTGAGGCTTGCTGGATTGACATGGGGATGGTAGGACACAGAGCACCCTTGCTGGAGCCTGGCATCTACTTGTGCTAGCTAAATGGCTGACCCCTATCCTTCCAATGTTTATCTCCTTTTCCAGATTCAACACTCCAGCATTACAGGATTATCTTCGTGGCAGGTGGCCTCAGTGTCTGCCACTGTGACTTTTCAAAAATATAATTTCCTGTCTTTTTTCACTTTAAGGGCTACTCTGGACACTCCCCATGTCTTCATTTCCTTTTTGAGTTCTGGAGCTCTAAACCAGACTGTTTTCTAACACCATGCTTAATAGGTGAGAAGATTATTATATGGAGTAATCTTGACATTTTGTAGAGTGTGCAAAACTAAAAGTAGCACTTCATATAATGCTTTGTAGAAGTGCTTTGCTGTTGGTTCTCCTCACAGGAGAGATAGAGACAATTAAAAATGTTTTCTAGAAAGGCAAATCCCCAGAATCAGGCTGGGAAATGCTCTTTAACGATGCATTGTGATTCTGGGGCACACGAGAGGCCTTGAGAATGTCTTCAAGCTTAGATCCTAAATTTCTAATCCAAATTCTTATTTCACTGAATTGTGAGCTCCTTCAGGGCAGGGACCATGTTTTAGCCATTTTTGTATCTCCAGGATATAGGACATGGGAGCATTCAATGTATCTTTGTTGAGTGAACAGCTATATAGATATCTACCCAAAATAAGGCAGAAAACTTGGATCCATAGACTCCTGGAACCTGGCACCACCAGACCAGGAGATATAGGATTCCAAAATATAGGTTCTATCAGTGGGCTTCTGGTAGTAAGGCCTAGGGTAGCACCAGCCAAAAGATATGGATTCCAAGTGTGTTGTTAGACTGCAAGCTCCAGCCAAATGGAAGAAGCACACTGTACTCTCTCTCCTACTGATTACAACTAAACACTCTGAACAAAATACCAAAAGGGGGGGGGGGGTAATTGAGGACTTTGAAAAGTAAACAAAAGCAGGTGGATTGGGAAGAGAAATCAATGATATGAATGACCAACATGATGGCAGTGACTTTCCTAGAATTTTTTTCCTGGCTTTGATCCAAGGGCCAGCTGAGTCATGAAATTGCACTACAGTCATAGACACAACAATTGCAAGAAACAGCCCATATTTCTGTGCAAATGACCTGGAGATGGTGCCCCTGTAAGCCAGGGAGTATGGGTGGGGAAATCCTTGTTCTTTTTCCTCATTAATTTTTCTCTCAGTTCAGCTTCAAGGCCAGATGCAGCCCCAAGACTACTGCCACCACCATGGCAGCAGCTGGGTCACCTTAAATCCCTAAGAGAAACCCATACCTCTGGATAGAGGAACCTAGGAAAGGGCCCCTGCTATGTGAAGAGTATGAAGAGAGGCGTTTTTCCTCTTCTCTTGCCACTTTTCCCTGAGGACCAGCTCAGTGTCATGGAACTTTGCAACATCATCAGTAATTATAACTCTGAGAAACCCCCATCTTTCTAGCCAGGAGACAAGAGGAAGGGTATCCTAGCAGCCAAATAATATGAAGGGGACTTCAGAGGAAAGAATGGGAGAAAGGGATTCCATGTATGAACCAACGTAAGTCCTGGGCTGACCTCCAACCTATGCACATGCAGAACACACGCAAAGCCTTTGAAACCTGGACTGACAGTGGAACCACTGCCTACAGAAAGTGAGACAGAACTAGCAGTCTGAACTTAACTGGTTTGCTTGCATGTTTAAATAAACATGAGTATGCTCTGATTTTCACAGGACCCAGTGTCTCATAACATCTCATAAAAAATGCCCAGGATAGAATGTAAAATTATCTAACAGGATAAGAACCAAGAAAATCAGACCAGTTCTCAAGGGGTAAGATAAGACAATATTGGAATTACTAGAAAAAAAAGATTTTAAAGCAGCAATTATAATCATTCTTTATATTGTAAAGGTCAATACTCTTTTTAAAAAAATATATATTTATAATATATATATATATATATATATATGATTTTTTTACAGAGAGGAAGGGGGAGGGATAGAGAGTTAGAAACATCGATGAGAGAGAAGCATTGACCAGCTGCCTCCTGCACACCCCCTCCTGGGGATGTGCCTGCAACCAAGGTACATGCCCTTGACCGGAATCGAACCTGGGACCCCTCAGTCCCCAGGCCAACGCTCTATCCAGTGTGCCAAACCGGCTTGGGCAAGGTCAATACTCTTGAAATAAATGGAAAGATAGAAGGTCTCAGTAGAGAAATAATAGAAACGATTTTTTAAAAAACCAAATGGAAATTTTAGAACTGAGAAATTTTAAAATCAGTGAATGGTTTCAACAACACAATTCAAATGACAGAATGACAGAGGGAAGAGTTAGTAGACTGGAAGACAGATCAATGGAAATTATGCTATCTGAAGAACACAGAGAAAAATGTTTGGAAAAAAAATGAAGAGAGCCCCAGTGATCTGTGGAACAATATCAAATGGTCTAACATTCACATCACAGTAGTTCATAAGGGAGAGTAGAAAGATTGCTATAGAAAAAAATTGTTTGAAAAAATAGTGGCTGAAGACTTCCTAAATTTGGTGAAAGACATAAATTTACAGATTCAAGTAGCTCAGTAAACCTCAAGATAAACATAATGAAAACTGAGCTGAACATTCTACCATTTCCTATAATCTTATCCCCTAAGCTCTCTTTCTGTTATCTGCTTGGACCTGAAGACATCTAAGTTTTACCTGGTCATGACTCTCAACTAACTGATTCTAGTGTGACACCCAGAAAACAACAGTTCCCTGCCTGGGCCTCAGTTCCTCATCTGGAAAAGCTCAGGATTTGAATTAGATGGTCTTCTAATTACCTTCTAGCTCTAAAATAGCACCCAGTAGCAGTTACTATGTGGACTTTCTGTTCAAAAAGAACATTATTTATCAAAACTTAATGCTATAAAACAAGAAACCACTTTCCTACCAAGAATCAGAATACATTAATTCTCCTTTATCTGTAAACACAATAATAATTGCTACTTGTATAGCACTTTACAGTTAATAGAGCAGTTCTCATTGAATGCATTATATCATTTCATCCTCCCAATCACTATCCTCTGAACTAAGTGGTAGCTCCTGTTTCCTGAGAGGAAACAGTCTGAGAGGTTGAGAGTTTTACCACAGACCACCCAGCACTAAGCCACAGAAAGCACCAACTCTTTGGACTTTTAATTTTGTCCTCCTTTCCTTCCACCAAGATCCAGAGGCCCTAGGCAGTGCCGGAGCCAAGCTCTGAGCAGCAGCTACTGGGCAAGGGACCTGTTACCCCATGTTCAAAGGGTAGGCTGCAGAAGATTAGATTCTCTCAACCCATTTGTCCCAAGAGGAACACAGTGCTGAGTTGCTACAAGACATTCTGTCCCTCTCCCATTCCCTCATTTGCCCCTAGCCAGTGTGCTTAGCATGGAGAGGCTCTCTGGTATTAGACACAGAAAGTTCTCCAGCCCCACACCCTACATATGATGGATCTTTTGAAAATGTCTTTTCTCCCCGCCTCCAGACGCCTGTGAATGTACTTGGCTTTAAGTCAAGTAGGCTTGGAAATTGATGGTTGCTTCAGGTTTTGCCATTGAGGGGCCTTGAAGGGCTTTGCTGCTTGGCCCCACATCTGCTTCCACTTGGCTCTCTTCTCTGCCAAGGAATTGCTGTTCCCTCCTGTTCTTGCACATTCATTCAGCCTCCACTCTGCGTTGATGTGTCCTGAGGTCATCCTTCCCTCCCTACATGAGCCATTTCAGCTCTTTTATTCACACAATGTCTCTTCATTTTTAAGGAAAATACAAAGTAGTCTTTTTGAGTGTGATAATTCTGAATCATTGCATACTGTCATTAGAACAAAAAGAAGTCAAAAGGTGGGTGGGTTCATATTATCTGGCAAGGGAATAGGCCTCTGTTTTTCTCTTAATGACTCATTCAACCTGAATCAAAGCTGAGTAGTCTTGGCCATGGAACAGGAGGCTGCGGGTGGAGGAAACAGAGTGTAGGCACCACCTAAGCTGTGGCCATGGGCTTGAGCCCCAGGAGCCATATCCATGTGGCAGGGAGTGGGTAGGATGGACTGAGTAAAGAGAGTGGTAGCGTGGTGCCATGTGAAGCCACTGCTCATCTCTGGACCTGTTTTCCACTCTGCAAAACCCTCCAAAGGATCCCACAAGAATGGGTTAGGATAGGGGTACACAATCTCACTATTTTACTGAATTGTGCTTTCCTACTTGGGCACTGGAATTCTGATTCAAGAAAGCAGGGTCAACCCTCACCTAGTTTAGGTACCTAGAAAGCAGGCTTAGGTATCAGACACACCTAGGTTTGGACGCTGCCTATGCCACTTCCTGGCTATGTGACCTTGGAATAAGTGCTTAACCTCTCTGAGTCTGTTTTCTCATCTGTAAAAAAAAAAAAAAAAATAGCAGTACTTATCCTGATAAGGTCATTATGAGAGTAAATGTAACTTCTGCAAAGTGACTAGCACACTTGCCCCAGTCGTCTCCTGGACTTTCCTGACTCACATACACAATGTATAGGACAGTGGACAGGAAGGGTGGGTGGTCTTGGATAGTCATTTAGTCTCTCTCAGTCTCTTCTTCCATAAAATAGGGATAATGTGCTTTGCAAGAAGGTTGTGAGAGCTACAGGTGATGTAGTAAAGAGTCCAGTATAGCACCTGGGGCACTGTGGGTCCTCTAGTGGTCCTGCTAATCAATTTGAGGTTCTAATTACTTACTTGAGAGGTCACTGTCAGGTGCCAGTGTCCCTAGAAAGGGGTCCTCAGATAAGAGACAATGTTGAAGTCCGGAGGCTGGGCCAAAGCAGGAGACACCAGCAAGTTTTGAGCCAGAGAAGGTGGGACCAGAGTATCATTAGCTTGTAGGCTATGGCCAGTACCCAGAGGTGTGGGGCAGGGTGCTCAGGTAGGGCATGGTGCCTGGCAAGAGACTCACTCCCAGGGCCAAAGGGGCTGCTCCACACAACCATGGACTTGGGTTCAAGCAGTCTCCTGGATGGGTTCACAGGCCTCATTCACAGTGCTGCCAGGCAGGGCTCTGCAGAGACCTAGAAATAATGAAGTGACACCCTGGACAGCAGCTCTCAGGGACCTCGTCATTGTAGAGAATCCACAAGCATAAAAACATTTCTTTTAGGGAAGAAGGACTTTTTGTCTTTTTTCTAGTAGAAGCTGGAATCTGTGAGGTTTTGGTCATGCTGGGTTGTGTAGTGGTCTGCAGACCCCTTGAGGTTCCAACACAAGTGGACTTGGGGTACACAAATGTGGACAAAAAAGGAGCCACATACTAAACTTGACAAGCTCAAAGGAGGCCTATATGGCAGGTCTTACAAACTCAGTGACCTAAAGTAACCACATAGGATGGTCTGACTGTCCCCTACATCAGTTGGGAGCTGCATAGGGAGCTGAGGTGGAGAAGGTAAGAAGAGAAAGAAGAGGGAGGAGGAAAGGAGAATAAGTCCAGACATTGAAGTAAAGAGTATAGCAGGGCAGTTGGAGAAGAGGGAAAAGTAGGGCATAGGCATTGAGCAGCTTCAGGAGCCTTCCTTAGTTCAGAGATAGGCTCTACAAGTTCTTATTAACATCCTGTGGAGAAGAGAATTTATCTGTGCTCCTCCCAGAAGCTTCTAATTTCCAATCAAGATGAGTTTCCCATTCATTCAGTTTAATTTTAGAACTGGCATTTTCTAATTGTACATGCAAAAGAAATTAATTTAGGTGTCAAAAGAATCCATTTTGGCCATCTTAAGTCCATATCACCTCTAGTTAAATCTTCCTATTTCTGTAGTACTTGCAAGTGAAGGCTTCCTATTAATTGTATATCTGCAGAAGTATTAATGGGGGCTGGAGCTAGGAGTTTGCAGCTTTGGAGGAATGAATTCCCATGGTAATATTAGCTTTATTTTGAGATCTGCAGAATTTTAATACATTTCTAGGGATATTGTGTAGTGTGTTGAAGTGTGCTGCTTATAAGTTGAGCTCCAAGGGGCTGTCACCTCCCAAGTCATTTCATCCTTACATGTCTCGGTTTCTCTCCCAGCTATCTAATACAACCGCCTTACTTTTATGCTCTAGGACATATTAGACTCTCAAGAGAACATAATTTACTTATCACAACAGCTAGCCATAAAGGGACATAGGATCTCAAAGGATAAGCTTCAATTTTGTTTACCCCAGGTAAAATACCTTGATTATCTAATATATCAAGATGGGATACTAATTTACCCTGAAAGACTCAGAGGAATAATATTCTTTCCTCTTCTAGAAGCAAGGAAGCAAACAAACAAAACAGCTTAGAGGGTTTCTGGGTCTGATAGCATACTGTCACAATTTGATTCCATATTTTTTATTAATGGCCCAGCCTCTATATGTCTTCTTAAAATCAAATTGACCTGATCCAATTTAGCAGAACCCAGAAGGGAAACAAACTGTAAAATCTCTAAAGAATTATCTAAAGCTCCTGCTCTGGGACATCTTAATTATAAACTTTCTAATTTATTATACATGAAAATGAAGGAAACACTTTAGCAGTTTCTACTCAAAAGCATAGAGTTCATTATAGGCCTACAGAATATTATAGTCAGCAATTAGATTCCATAGCCAAAGGGCTCCCTCCCTGGATGAAGGTCATCTTTGCTACAGCCATGTTGTGTAAACCAACAGAAAAGATAGTTTTGGGATCTCCTTTATGTTCCTTATTCTGTTGAATCTCCACCAAATTCTCATCATACTCAACACTTCTGTCAGCCAACTGGCTCTTGCTGTCTGTGTCTAATATTACTTTAACTTGCTTAATGTAACATTTTTAAACCAGCAACATTGCTACCTTCTTTGCAGGTTGAAAACAACCACAATTACGTTTTGCCTACTGGCCACCTTCTTGTTCCTAGGAATGGTTTATAGGAAACTCATATTGATAATGCTGACTTTATTTGGTTTACAGATTGCCCTTTAAAGCTAGATATGCAATAACTTCCATGGTGGACATATTGAAGATTCGTATTTACCTGAAGAAAATCTGTCCAACATGCTGAATTAATTGTTTTAGCTTGGGCTTGAAAAGTGACCAAAAATCAAATAGCCAGTATTTGCACTGATAGTAGCTGTGCGGTTGCTATAGTCCACAGACTTTCGAATAATGTGGAAGCAGCGAGGCTTCTTAATTTTCTCAGGGGAGCCCTTAAGAATGGAAAATAAGTTGCAGAATTATTACATGTCATACAGAGTTTAAACAATTGGCAATTATCAAAATTCTAGGACATTCTAAAGCTGCCACCAAGAAAGCAACAAGAAATCATTTAGCTGATGCTGCAGCTAGACAGGCAACATTAAACAGCCAAATTATCCAGACCTGAGAATGCTGCTTGCTTCCTGTTAAATCAATAAGATTCTCTTTATAGTTCCAATGGTCAGTGCAGAAGAAAAGTTGATATGGCAACAAAAAGGGGGAAACTTTTCCCCAGACAAACAGATATGGTTTGGACCCAATCAGAAAATAATTTTATCTATAGGGCTTAATTACCTATACTTTAACATGTACATGAGCTAGTATATTGGGGTCCTTAAAATGATTATTTCATGGAGTAGACAATATTACTGGAAACCTTCTACTATAGGTCATAAAGTATATAGCAGATGTCCTAGCTTTCCAAAATATAACCATGGAAAATCATTGCACAGATCTCAAGGACATTTCCACTTCCTTTAGATCCATTTGAGGTATGGTAATTGGATTTTATCCAAATGCCACCATCTCAAGGATACAAGTACAGGGTGTCCCAAAACATGTATATGTACTTTAACAGCTGATAGCTCAATTGATATTTCTTTCTTTTCAGCCAGACTAAGATTTGAACAAAGGAAATTCGTCCTAAAAATGCTACTGGAAATTTGAAAACACAGTTGAAATACAAACACTGCATTTATAATTATTCAAAGTGTGTATAGCCTGGCCAGCATGCCTCATTGGTTGAGCGCCAACCTATGAACTGAGTCTCAGTGAGGGCACATGCCAGGGTTGCAGGCTCGATCCCCAGTGGGGGGCATGCAGGAGGCAGCTGATCAATCATTCTCTCTCATCATTGATGTTTTTATCTCTCTCTCCCTCTCCCTTCCTCTCTGATATCAATTAAAAAATATACAATAAACAAACAAAGTGTGTATATATTTTGGGGGGACACCCTGTATGTGTTAGTTATGATTGGTATATTTTCTTATTTGTAGGAGAGCAACAACTTTAACAATAGGTAAATTACTATTGGAAAAAATAATTCCCAATTGGGGCATTTCCTCTGAGTTATAGTGACTGAGGAACTCATTTCACTGGGCAAATAATACAAGCCATTTGTAATATTTGGCCTATTCTACAGTATTTTCATTGTGCCTATCACCCCAGTTCTCTGGATTGGTGGAACATACTATAAATGGAACAACTTAAAACACAACTAAATAAATTTTCAGAAGCTATTAATCTCCCCTGGCCAAAAGCTTGACCTGAGCTATAGTGTTCCTTAACCTGAAATATATTTTTTTTTGGTGAACATAGCCTTTCTCCACATGAAATAGTCATCAGCTACCCTATGAATCTGGATGAAGGAGCATATGAGGAGAAAACCAACTTTGCTAAAAGGAGATATTCTACATTATTGTCGAGAGCGTATTAATCAGCTTAAAGAGATTGATAAATTAGTAACCAATTCATTTCACAATATGCTCCTGGGAGACAAAGATTTCAAAGACCATGATTTATAACCAGGAGATTTGGTCTAATGGAAAGGACATCAAATAAAAGACTCCCTCCAACCTTGTTAGAGGGGACCTTCCCAGATATTACTAATCCATGTGCAGTCAAACTTAGGAGTTAACTCATGAATTCACATTTCTCATTTTAAAAAGGCATCTAACTGTGAATGGACATCTTCCTGATTCTGACACTCGCCTCTGTCTACAGTGAACAGCAAAGACTTCTTGAAGATAAGCCACCCATATCAGAGATATACAGCTCTCCCAAGACAAGGCCTGTATACCTACAAATTGATGTTGAACTTTAAAAAATTGGTTTGATAGTCTTTATCTGTCTGCTAATAATATTGGTCATAATAATAGTAATACTTGTTCTTTGTGTTTTTCTCAAACTTTGTATATATACCCCAACTATTAATAATTGCTGAAGGTATAGAAGATAACTTTTGTGTTATCAATAACACTCTTTTTATGTTTTCTCTTTTGAAATTTAGAAGGAATGTTATTGCAAAAGGAAGGAAAAGAATGTGTGTTTTTTTAAGGGAAAGTAAAAGGGAGTAGTTTGTCCTAATAAGTTGGTTATTTCTGAATGAGTAAAATGAGTAAGAGTAAAAAGAACAGGGAAGTTGTAGAAGGTTAGTGGGAAAGGAATATTGAGAAAGGAACTTTATGTATAAATGTTAGAACCCAATTGTGGGAATATGCTTATTCCCTAACCCAACTAACTATATTAATTCAGATAGAAGTTGAAGTGCCTATAAAAATATGGCTCTCTATAAC
Source organism: Myotis lucifugus (assembly GCF_000147115.1). NCBI lineage: Eukaryota > Metazoa > Chordata > Mammalia > Chiroptera > Vespertilionidae > Myotis > Myotis lucifugus. The sequence continues at coordinate 6,255,603 of NW_005871071.1, read as the reverse complement.
TGCTTCCAAGGCACAAGAAATTTACCTATGAAACTCTGGAATTTTAAATGGGCCACAAATAAACCTTAAAGTTACAGCTTCCGATTGCACAACCATTAGTAATCAGATTATAAATGGTATTTGAGTGCCACCAATGAGAAGTAGATAGGCCATAGAAAATGGAAATCCATCTCATAATTGTGAAAACTGAAGAGGTGTGTGGTGTGCCCTCAAACTATAAGTAAATGCTATACTAAATACAAAATACAGAAAAGTGAGACAGATAATAAAACTTGGATCATGATAGCTTATAGGTTAGAAATGATCCAGAGTATTTTTCTTAATGAAGGCCTATAAGACCTGATTTCCTCCCATTTACCTGCTTTTCACTTTTTAGAAAAATTTGGCCTTGACTTCCTTCTAAGGTTACAGTCTTATCCTATCGCCAGTGGTCCATTGTTCAGCAAGACAAATGCTGACACTAAGATTTTCTAGGAATGAGCCTTCCTAGCACTGAATAAACTTTAAATTTGAAGTTGTTTCCATCCTAAATCCAAAAGATCAGGGGACACACACACACACACACACACACTTATTTATTTATTTGTTTTTTATTTTTGTTAATCCTTACCTGAAGATATTTTTTTCATTGATTTTTAGAGAGAGTGGAGGAGAGGGAGGGAGAGGGAGAGAAAGAGAGAGAAACATCGATGTGAGAGAGACACATGGATTGGTTGCCTTTCTGCACATGCCCCCGCCGGCCATGGATGGAACCTGCAACCCAGTTACGTGCCCTTGCCCAGGAATCAAACCCCTAACCCTTTGGTGCACAGTACGATGTTCTAATCACTGAGAAATGCCAGCCAGGGCTGGACACTCATGTATTTTTAAAATAGGTGTTTTGTAATAATCTCATACATTATATAGGCTTTCAACTTGGTGGTAAATTGTCATAATTTTTATTATTTTAAAATAATGGGTTTGAGGCAACTATATGGAAATGTCAATATTCATTCCAACCACCCTTTTATTAGAAATGGCCCAGTTTAAAGCTATATTCTCCAGCCTCTTTTGCAGCTAGGATGACCATGTGACTAAGTTCTAACCAATAAAATATGAGCAGAAGTGTCATACCATCCAGGCAGCCTTCCTGAAGGAACTAGATATTTTGCACCTTTTTCCTCTACTTTCTTCTGGCTGAATGATGTAAGATGCTGGAAGGTTGGCAGCCATAGTGGACCATGAGGTGCTGTGCTATGAAGGGTGGAGAAGCAAGACAGAAGGAGCATGGGTCCCTGACACCTGGAGTCAACTATCCTAGCCCTGGGCTATCTTGTGTTGGACTTTTTTGTCATGAGAGAGAAATAATTTCTGTTTAAACTACTGTTATTTTAGTTTTTCTGTCATATGTAACCAAACATAATTCTAATTGATAAAATATGCACCTAATTTTTGTAAGACCTGTGCTAGATGCTGCAGGAGATGCAAAGGTGCATACAATTTTGACACACAAAGACTTGGACAAGAAGGTTCTGTCTGGGTATGAAGGAAATGCTAAGAAAGGTTTGGGTTGGCAGGTCCGTGTGGACATGAAGAGGAGTTATGAGAGATGAGGCCAGGGAATATGATGGAAGGAGCTTGAACACCAGGGTAATGAGGATGGACTTGATCCTGTGACAAACACAGAGTAGATAGCCTTGCCCCAAATTTGGAAATGAAGAAACTTGGGCCTCAGTTGGTTATGGGGCTTTTCCAAGGTCACCCAGCCAGGGAATTGGCAGAGCCAATCTCAGTTCTCCTAACAGTTGGCCCAGTGCCATCCTACAACTTGGTACTGCCTTTGAGAGAATCTGGGTCAGAAAGAATAGGAATGGATGTTTTACACTTTGACATAACCAGGAAACAAGACTGCACCCTCTGCCCCAACATTCCCCATACCTCTAGGCTAAAGCTTCAAGGGGTTCTAGAAGTCAAGGATCCAGAACTACCTTTAGGTTAGAGGATACTTCCTGGCCCTCTGCTATAGTGGCCAGGCTGCTGCTTTGCTATGTCATAAGGACCCATATGTGAGATACAGAACTGGCTACTCTGCATAGCTAATTTACTTCCCTCAACAGCCTACCAGGAAAGTCATACACCACCCCTACTTTACAATGAAAATGAAGAGACCGAGGCTCTAAGAATTGAAGCCACCCACCCAAAGTCACTCAGTTGATGGCATACTTGAGGCACAAATTTATGTTTATTCGATCCATTCCAATGTCTTCCCAATCCCTGCCAAAGCATGGAGCAGTCTCTTGCTCCTGCTCAGACTCCTAGGACTTACCTGATTTGATGGGTTGACCAATGTCAAGGATCTCCTGTAAGATGGCAGCTGTGTGCATTCCACCTGCAGTCAGGAGACAGTGTCCCATCCAGGAATTACATCACCTGCACCCTCCACATGACCCCATGTGGGTGAGTCTCCTGGGAACAGGGGGCCCACTGATGCCCAGACCTCTGTGGCCTTGGGCCGCCCAGGGTTCTTAGTCTTGGGTGGTCATGGGGCAGGAATATCAAAGTCCTCCCATGCTAGGTTTTGGAGTTCACAGATTCCAGTGAGTGGTTTCACAGGATCCAGGACACTCTGTTCTGTGTGTCCTTTCTGTGGCTGTCATGGTTAGAATGTATTTGTTATTATTTGCACTGACATTCATTCAATAAGCAACTGGTCACTGGAACTAAATCTCCTATCCTATCATTGCCAATATTTAGAGAGTTGAGTTTCATTTTGCTGTTCATCCAGTGTACATCTTTCCAATAATGTGGTATGTCCAGTGTTCCAACACAAAACACGCACCCCCCTAAGCTAACCACACTGGTTTTCTTCTGGAATTTTCACAGGAAACACCCTGAGGTGTAGCCTGCAGAGCTGAAGATGAGATATGCTCTCTGGTCTCTCTCCATTTATTGCCCACCCACCAGGGCCAAGCACTTTCCTAGGATTTTCCCTGAATGGTCTCTCGTAGCCCTGTCCCCTCATTGGTCTATAGGCTCAAGGTCAGACAGCCGATGTTTCTGTAGCCATGGGCTCCAGGCCCAGTCTAGAATCAGTTCTCAGTGAGCATCTACTGAGTTGATCAGATGGAAACAGAGCTGATGGACAGCACGAGGCCCATCCTCTGCCCCAGAGCCCAGAAGAGATGTGCAGGCAGGCGGGGCCCTGTCCTCATGGAGCAGGGAGGAGACAGAGGAGCTTCCTGGGAGCAAAGGAAGAGAACCCACCCATATTCTGTGAACTAAATGAGAGAAATGCTCTTTAGAAAAGAAACTGAATAAATGAACCTCCTGAGCAGGAGCTCAGTCAGGGAGTACGCTCAGACCCTTGTGTGAGGGACACATCCCTCTTTGGAGTGGCCTTCCCGACACCGCCAGCGCCAGAGCTGGCTGTAGAGGCAAAGGGGCTGCTTCTTGGACTGGCAGTAGACGGAGGCATACCCGTGAGTGTCTCCCCACCTCACTGGGAGGGGGACTCATCGGCCACTAGGGAGGGTCCTGACCTCTTCAGAGGAAGGCAGCCGAATGCTGGGCCCAGTGTCCTCCCTGACCCCCTGCTGAGGAGTGGACACCAGGCAGAGGCTTTCTCTGACCTGCGCAGCCCTCACCTGATTTGGAAGCACAGAGGGAGAATTATTAGAGGGCTGCTTTATTCAGTCCCTCTCTCTTTGTAAACTATCTTTAGAGAAAGGCACTGCCTTGGCATTTAGAGAGAAGTTGCATGTAAGAATTTGTTGCTGTTGCTGTTGTTAACCACCAAACAGTGAAAGCAAATCAGAAATACTCCAACGTCAGCCACGCTGCCAAATTGCTTAAAAATACAGCCTAAGGCCCTAGCTGGGTTTCTCAGTGGTTAGAGCTTTGGCCCAAGGATTGAAGAGTCTCAGGTTTGATTGCAATTAAGGGTATATACCTCGGTTGCAAGCTCCATCCCTGGCACTGCTCAGGGAGCATGCAAGAGGCAACCAATCAATGTGTCTCTCTCACACTGATATTTCTCTCTCTCCCCCTTCCCTCCCTTCCACTCCCTTAAAAAACAATGGGGAAAAAATATTCTCGTGTGAGGATTCCCTTCAGTCCCCCTTCAGTCATCACATTTTAAATTTCTGAAAGAATAGAGAACTTTCTGAGGAGAACTCGTCATAAGCTATCACCTGACAAAATGTTTCCCCCTTCCTTCCCCAATGTCCCCCATTAGGGTTTTGCAGGCACATTTGATTGCAACAACTTTGGGTGAAGCTAACTCGCCTTGTGGCCTTGGGCTAGTCCCTATCACTCTGGGTCTCGGGCGCAGGACCTCTGAGTCTCCTCCCCGCCCCCCAGGTGGAGCCCCTTCCAGGGCATGAGCCCACAGCCAGCGGTCCCATTAGGAGCCAATGCAGGGCCTGAAGTTAGAGGTCTGCAGGGAGCACGTCCGCTCTGGCTAAAATGCTCCTAAACTGCTGCTAACACAGAGGTTCCAGACTCGCAAGCTTCCAAGTGGCTCCACGGAATGCAGTGTTTTCTTCTGAACCAAATGACTGCCGGGACCACAGGCCCTGGCCAGGTCTTAGCTGGCGCAGTGGAAAAGAAGGAAATTGACTTTGTGCCCTCCTGCTTTCTCCTCCAGTGGCCTCCTGGGCCGCCCTCTCTGGCCCCCTTCCCACACCCCTGCCACCGTGCCATCACCACCATGAGAGTCCAGGCCCTTGCGCAGCCCGCAGTGGCTCACCACGCCTGGCCTTGCGCGACCCTCTCCTTCCCTGCCTGCTGAGGCGCATCTGCAGGAAGCTGCTCTCAGGTGGAGAGGAGCCAATGATGGGCTCATGCTCAGCATAGTGCTTCCTAATGAATTACAATGCAGACGTCCTGTAGAAGAACAAATCTATCAGGTTCCCAAAGACATTAATTTTAAAAAGTAGAACTTGAGGCATCAAAGATGAACCAAGAGAGGGAGGTGTTTTGTGGCATGGGGGCCTTCCAACACCAAATTTTTGGATTTGGGTGCGGCTCTACCCTGTCCTTTAAAACTCTGTGCTCTTTGGAAATTTCTTCCACCACCCTGAAATCGAATCTCTGACTGTAAAATGGCTCTGGAGCCACTGACCTACCGCCACGAGATCACGTGAACGTGCTTGCAAGCGGTAAATCTCAGTGCAGAGCTCCATGCCCAGGGCCTCTCCCCCACCTCCCTGCCTGTGTGTCTACCACCCCAGCCCCTACATCCTCCCCATCTTAGCTCCACCTCTAAGAAGCCCTGTGGAGAAGAGGGAAGGAGGGAGAGAGAGAAAGATGCTCAAGTTTTCTGGTCCAACCTTCCCCACGCTTCATCCCCTCCCCACCTCCTATCACCACAGGGACACCGAATGTTGTTTTGTGTGCCGATGCCCTCTCCCCCGAGGAAACACTCCAAATCTCCAAACCCACAGGCTGAATTTCCCCACGGGGTTTCTGACACCATCTGTGACAGGACGACAGGAGACCGGTGTGGAGGGGGTGGGACGGAGGATCTGTGTGGAGCTTCGAGGACAAAACCAGGAGACAGAGGGATAGCTTTCTTTCTTTTTTTTTTTTTAAACCTACACAAAAATGTGTCCCTTCTGACACTATTCACAGCCTCTCTCAGCCCCTGGAAGAGTGGGCAGTGCGGTGACATCAGGCAGCACATGGATGGGGCAATTCCCATACATTCCTCCCAGAGGGCAGCCCTCAGTCCCCAGCAGCCTGGACACTCTCCTTTATGTAAGTGTAGACATTTCTTGTCATTTCCTAAGATTAACATTTATAAAGTCATAACTTGTTGGGAATTATTCTAGCTATACCTAATTACCATTAAGCTCATATGATAACAGTGTGTTCCCAAATAAGTTTGGGAACTGTTCTAAAAGTGCTAACATAGAAATAAGAGCAAATAAAACAAAGCCAATTCATAGGACACCAGAACCCTGTAAAGTGAGGGGCCATCGTGTTTACTAAGCCCCCGGCTCAGCTGATGGACTTAAGTACAGCGTGCTGGGTAACAAGATTGCTCACTGATCAGAGCTGGGTTAGAGCCCACTTCCAATCCAGCTTGTGAGTGGTTGAGAACGAAACAGCAGTAAAATAATATAAACTGAAAGATAATTATGATCCAAAAAAGGAGGCAGATTTAAAGCTGGTTCAAAACTAAACACCAGTTTAAATCAAGATAACACATACATGGAAATTAAATTTAAATGAAAAAAAGCATATGTGGAAATGCAAATTTTCTTTTATTTATTTTTTTGAAAATGCAAATTTTAAACGAGAAGAGAAAATGTAACTGGGAATCCACCAAGCTGTCCACTGATGGAGGGTCAGCCATAGGTAGCCTAGTGGGCCGTGATTCTAAGGAGGACGTGATGGTATATTGGGAAAACCAAGGCCAGAGGCAAAACAATCACAAAATGCTGGGGCTTGTGTTTCATACAAATTGAAGTCAGAAATGGAGCTGCAACCTCATTTTCTGTGAATATGATGAGGAAGAATAAATAGAAAGAAAACAGGTTTTTCTTCCCTTCCCACAAAAGGGAATTAAATGTCAATAATGAGAAAAACAATGTAATTAAGAGACTTTCCAAGCCCAGATAAACTTTCTGAGTTTCATTGGGGTGAGTGCCCAACCCAGATTGCTCCAGGACAAGGCCCTTATAGTGGCTCTGAAAAGCAAGCTGAGGACAGATGCTCTGTGGGCGCTTGTTGCTGGCAGGGTGAAGAGGTTGTGAGGACTGAGAAGGCTGGGAAGAAAGGTTCCATTGTAAGGACTTCGACTTTCAGCCTAAAGATATTCACCTCCTCCACCATCTGCTTTCCTTGCTGTATCATCTTGGGCTAGCAGTGTGACGCTAAGTCATGGGGCTTGCACCTCATACCAATCCAACAAGTGATTAAGAGAATTCCTGAAACCCCACCCCCACCCCCATTTTCCCTGTTTGATCAGAGTAGGTGCCCAAATCAGGTTGCTATAGGACAAGGACCTGTTTTCCAAATACTGTCGCTCAATGAGTAGTTTACCAATCACCTTCCAGCTGGGACTCCCCAGAGGCCAGAGGCAAGGCTGTTCACGGGAAATGAAGGAAGAGAAGTGCATCTACAATGTTTAAGCCACACGTCCAGAACTCCTGGACAACGAGAAATGAGAGTGGAGCAACACTAATAGAAACATGAGATGGACCGCAGAAGAGAAGAATTCTTACTGGGGGAATGCTCAACTGCAGTAAAGTGGATAATGTGGCTTAAGTTTAAATATGATACTAGTAAATCCCATGGATCTAGATGTTTACTTGGGTGTGTTTTTTTTTCTTCTTCTCCAGGATTGTCCAAAATAATGCTAAGTACCTAAAGAAAGAAGCAATATGCATACAAATGACACAGCATTGTCCTTGAAACTCAAAAATAGTGAGCTGTAAAACGGGATAGAGTTGTATAATGAACATGCCCTTCCTCAAGCCCATTGGCCAGAAATACAGAATTTTGAACCTTGAAGAAACCTTAATAGGAGACCCAGGTTTAGGGTAATAAAACCATCTGACAAAATGAGGCACAGGGCTTTGGAAAGGGCCAGTGCAAGGAGGGGCTTTAAAGCCTAAGCATCTCTGGCTTCATGGTATACCTACCTCGGCCAGTGATCGCTGTGTGATTCCTTTAAATAGGGGTTTACTGTATTCCATTGACTCAGACTTTTCAACCTTGAAATATGAACTGGCTTGTCCATGGCCATACAGCTAGTTGCTGGAAAAGTCAGAGATCAAGCCCAGTCTTTCCAATCCAAATTCAGAACTGTGTTCCTTACTCTCATGACATCTCCCACTACTTTATATACATACATCCTGAATCATCCAAAAGAAGCTCAAGCTTTTAGTTTCAGGCCGTGAATAAAAGTTCTTAATCATCTAGCAACTCAAAAGAAAAACCCACTCTAACATTTAGAAGTAAAGTAACCTAGGACTTAGTCCAGCCCTAAACGGAAGCTGGTGGGTGATACCAGGCGCCATATGTCAGGCTGGTGACAGCCCAGATCTCTCCTGCTTGTGCTCATCTCTGTTCTCTGTTTCTTCCAGAATCAGGTGCCAGGGCTAATTAAATTCCTGATTACAGCTCAAGGCACCACTAGGGGTTCAGCTGGTGAGCTGGCTGGGTAGAAAGCACAAAACAGTTGCCTCTGTTTGATTTCCATAGACATTGGGATTAAATGAGTAGAGCTATCCAATATTCCTCCCAAACCATTCATTCAATCATTCATTCACATTCTTAATGAGCACCTTAGGACATAGGATACATCAAGCTCTCCCCTCGAGAAATTTACAGTCCATTTGAGGAGATAAAAAATAAACACATGAGAAAGACAAGCACCATATGATTTCACTTATATGTGGAATCTAAAGAACAAAATAAACAAACAAGCAAAATAGAAACAGACTTATAGATACAAAGAACAGACTGATGGTTGCCAGAGAGGAGGGGGTTGGAGGACTGGGTGAAAAAGGTGAAGGAGTTAAGAAGTACAAATTGGTAGTTACAAAATAGTCACCGGAATGTGAAGTACAGCATAGGGAATGTAGTCAATAATATTTTAATAATATGCCACGTGGGTATTAGAAATCTCAAGGGGGTCACTTTGTAAAGTATATGATTATCTAACCACTATGCTGTATACCGGAAACTAATACAAAATAATACTGAATGTAAACTGTAATTGAAAAATAAAATTTAAATTTAAAAAGTTTTTTTAAAATGAACTCATTCCCTGACTGGTTTGGCTCAGTGGATAGAGCATTGGCCTGTGGACTCAAGCGTTCCAGGTTCGATTCCAGTCACAGGCACCAAAAATAAATAAATAAATAAATAAATAAACTCATGAGAAGTCAAGGTAGAGCAAATTGTAGGCAGATCAGAAGAGCAAAGACAAAGGTTCCTCGAGGTGGAGCTAATCCATGTGGCATTCGTGGAGGAGGCAGAGCCTATAAGCTCCTAGGAAGAACTAGACATAAAGCTTCTTGGTCCTTCCATTCCTTATTTGAGCAAAGAAATATCTCAGTGGCACTGAAAAGTAGGACACATCAGCCAGTTGCCTAGAGATTTGATAATTTCTGATGTTTCCCCAAAGTGAAAGCTAAGGTTATTGGGGATCCAGTCTCCTTACTATACACAGGCCCCTTGGGGCCATGCTTGGGATGACAGATGGATGAGCATTTCTTCGGAGGCACTGGCTCACTTAGAATATTATCTCTCAGCCACATTAGACCGAATGCCCCTTTTATAACAAATAATTTATAACTCTCCCTTCATTATGCTCAAATGAAAACTACAGATAATATAATCTGCCTACACACAAAATTCCCCCTCCAAAATCCATAATTTCAAAACAATTAAAATAATGCACTCACTGTGTTATAATCAAGGAACAAAGAAAAGCAATTTTATGGTAAAAGAATAAGTATTTCAATGCCTAGAAAAAATGTGTACACAGCTACCCTGGAAGACCAAATGAGTAGTTAGATGTCTGCACTTAGGTGCAGAATCCCTGTGAACACAATACTTAATAATTGCACAGGTTCGTGTGTGTTTTAAGGGCCACTCAAATACTGTAATTTGCACTGCCATTCACAGTATGATTTGCCAGAATAGTGAACAGTAAAGTTACTCCTCAGTAAAGTTACTCCTCAGTAAAGTTACACCTTCACTCGATTTTGTCCCTTCAGTGTGTACCTCCTTCATTCAATTTTTCATTCCTGAAAAATTCAATGTCTGTTAAAACTGCAAAAAATTCTTTGTGTAAAATGGTGTTGGATGCTAGAACCTGTTAACTATGAACAGGATTTTCACAGACATCAACATGTAGTGGGACATTTGAAAGCATGCAGAACAGCCCCCTGTGTGCAGACTGTCCTGGCTACTGCAGAAACTCTGGCATCTTTGCCCATCCACACAGTGCCAGGGGCACTCCCCACTCCCATCATTGTGACAATACCTCAATAAGTTATCAAAAATGCCTCTTATTTATAGCAGGTAGAACCACCCTCTCTGGGAAGCCTAAATTAGAGGATTAGAGGGCAGGGTGTGTGTGTGTGTGTGTGTGTGTGTGTGTGTGTGTGTGTGTGTGTGTGTGTGTAAGTCATATGTGTCTTCCAAAACCTGGAGTTAGATCATTTATTGTCACCCTATTGCCCCCTGTGATGGTTAATTTTATTTATCGACTTGTCAGGGTCATGGGGTACCAAGGTATTTGGTCAAACAGTATTCTGGAAGTTGATGTGTGTTTTCGGGTGAGATTAACATTGAAATCAGTAGGCTGAGTAAAAAAAATTTCTCTCCCCAGTGTGGGTGGGTCTCATCCAATCAGTTGCAGGCCTGAATAGAACAGAAAGGCTGACCCTCCCTCAAGTCAGGGAGAATTCTTTCTGCCTGATGGCCTTTGCTGGCATTTAGACTGGAGCCTTACTGTCCACATTCCTGGATCTCCAGCTTAGCAACTCACCCTGCACATCTTGTCAGCCTCCATAATCATGCAAGCCAATTCCTTATAATACATATCTGTGTATCTGTATAGTGAGAGACTGTCTCTATATACTGTCTGTACTTATCTGTGCATACATGCTATTGCTTCTGTTTCTCTAAACACTCCCATACAAGTCAGAGCCATGTCCTTGCTCTGGCCTGCCTCCTGCCTCTGGTCCCCCACTCCAGGTGCTGGGCTCTCCCCATCACAGCCCTTAGTCCTCCCTATGACACCCTGAAGCTCTGATGGAGGTTTCAGCTTCAATACACAGGACCCACCTCAAACTCAGCATGAACCAGGCCATGGCAAACAAGAAGGAGAGGGATGTCAACAAGACACCCTCTAGAGATGGCTGGCCCCTGGGGATTTGGCCCCTTTCAGTATCCGCTTGAACACTCAGGCTTGGAGCCTCTTGTGAAACAGGAAGCACCTTGAGAGGAAGACATTGGTATTAGTTGTGCTCCCCCCAAAATGCAACAGGAAGGTCAATGGCCAGGCCAACGGCAGGGAGATTTTACAGGGTGAGCAGATGTAGAGAACCCCCTCTAAACACCTGGGATGGAGAAAGTTCTCAAGGGAGTACCTTCTCTCACTGCACAGAGGGCTGGTGGCATGAAACTTTGAGATTACTCCCCCTTCAGTGAGTGAATCTTATGTTCAGGAAAGGAGGTCTCAGAAAGAAACAATGGCAATGTTATTTCATCTTCATATATAAAATGCTAATATGCAAATAGACTGCACGGCAGAACAACCGAACAACAGGTCGCTATGACATGTGCTGACCACCAGGGGGGGCGTGCGGAACATGGCAGCCATCAGCAGCAGGCAGCAGAGTGCAGAACATGGCGGTGGCGGCCATTGCAGAATGGTGGAGCAGGTGAGGGTGGGGAGCCAGACCAAAGTGGGGCGCCAGTCGCTGTCATCAGGGTGAGCCTCTGGTGGTTACTGAAAATTCTTTGCTCCCACGCACCGCAGTCCCGCCTGGCCCTCACACCTACTGCTGGCGCCAGCCCTGCTCACACCTGTTGCTGGTGCCCAGCACCAGCCCCGATCTCGGCGTCAGCGGGTGCAAGTGGCGGCTGCCAGCCCTGATCACCCCTGAGGGATTCTCCACCTCCCCCTGCTCCTGAGGAGCGATCGAGGCAGCAGCTGCCACTTGTACCCACTGACGGCACCGACCCCGCTCGCACCCGCTGCTGGCGCTGGCTCCAATCACTCCATGCCATCAGCAGGTGCAAGCAGAGCCTGGGAGCAGCAGCAGCAGGAGTGGGGCTGCTGGCAGACAGGGGACAGGGGGCTGTGGTGGGAGGGGCCGGGCGGGGGCGTGGAGGATGGGCCAACACCTGCCCCTGTGTCCACCGCAGCCTTGCAGCCCACAGTTCCTTTCAAGGTGCACGAATTCGTGCACTGGGCCCCTAGTTTTATCATATATTCAGTCATTCAAAAATGTATTGTATTGAATGTCTACTGTATGCCAGGCATGCATTAAGTTCTGGGAATATAACGATGAATGATGTTGTATTTTAAGGAGTTCACAACCTGGCAGGGAGATGTCATATAAAAAGGCAATGATAAAATGATGGGATGTACACTGGGATAGGTAAACAATTGCAGTGGGAGCACATAGTTGGGGCAGCTCAACCTCTCAAGGAGGTGGGGTCCGGATGGAGGAAGGCTCCCTAGAGGGAACACCAGAGGTTGGTTTTGAAGAATAATAAAGAAGGGAAAGGGACAAAAAAGGAAGAGATGAGCACTGCAATGGCATGGAGTAAGGAAGGAGCAGGTTCCTCCCAAAAGCTGGGAAAAGGAATATAAGCACAAGTGTGGAATGGTGAGAAACTGGCTAGAGAGAGTAGGCAGGGGCCAGGGCAGGGAGGGCATTGTGTGGGCCATGCCGGTGAGCTTGGTTTTCACTCTGAAGGCAATAGAAAGCCATGAAGTATTTTAAGCAAGGGAGTGACATGATCAGATTTGTGCAATAAACATATAACTCAGACCGGAGAATTTAAGAGCATAAATTAGCAGACTGGGAGCAAGAGGAGCACTCTGGAAAGTGTTGCAGTAATCTGGTTGAGGTGTGATGGGGCCCAAATTAAGTCACAAGGCAGGCAGGAAGGAAAGGCTATAAGGCAGCGGTTGTCACCCTGTGGGTCGCGACCCCTTTGGCGGTAGAACAACCCTTTCACAGGGGTCGTCTAAGACCATCCTGCTTATCAGATATTTACATTATGATTCATAACAGTAGCAACATTACAGTTATGAAGTAGCAACGAAAATAATTTTATGGTTGGGTCACAACATGAGGAACTGTATTTAAAGGGCCAGAAGGTTGAGAACCACTGCTATAAGGAATGGCAAGTGAAGAAAGGATTTGCACACTTGCATGCACACACAGACACACGCACACACACATATAGATCAATAAAATATTTTTAGAAGTTTACCATCACTAATCCTATATAATAAAAGCCTAATATGCTAAGTGTCCGGTCATCTGGTCTTCCAATCAATCAATCAAAGCGTAATATGCTAATGATTGCTAAAGCCGCTCAACCGCTCGCTATGACATGCACTGACCACCAGCGGGCAGACCGTCCACCGGTTGAGCAGTTGCTATAACGTTCACTGACCGCCAGGGGGCAGATGCTCTGACCATAGGTTAGCTTGCTGCTGGGGTCTGGCTGATTGGGACTGAGCGAGATGGGCCAGACATGCCCTGGAGCCCTCCCATGGCCCTTCTCTGGCTGACCAACCTCCCACGTCCCTCCCCAGCCCTGATCATGCACTGGTGGGGTCCCTTGGCCTGGCCTGCACCCTCTGGCAATCCAGGCTGAGAGATCCCCCACTACCCCAGTGCTCGAAATTTGTGCACCGGGCCTCTAGTAAAGCAATAAAAAATAAAATGATATGGTACTTTCTTCCATTAACTTAATTAGAGTCTTTGTTTTGTTTTGTTTCTAGGGAATACAGGAGCAAAAGATGTGAGGACAGTTTGAACATGTTGAATTTGAGATCCCTGTGGGCCTCCAAGTGGTAGCTGGCCCTGTGTGTCTAGACCTCAGAAGAGAGGCCTAGGCTGCAGAGTTTGGGAATAGTCCATGGTAAGTGGTGCTCAGAAGCTTTGGAAATGGATGAAATCAACAAAGGAGAGTTTATAGAGAGGATGTAGGGTAAACCCTAGGAGAATGCTGGCAATTGAGGTGAATAAAGGTTGCAGAGCTGTTGAAGAAGGTTGAGAAGGATGGTCAGAGAAGTAGCAGGAAAACTAGAAGAAAGTGATGTCATGAGAGCCAAGAGCCAAGAGAGGAAGGAGTGTCAAGGAGGGAGTGATGAAGAGCACCAAAGGTTGCAGAGGGGTCAAAAACAGTTGACCTTCAGACTGAAAAGTATGCACTGTATTTAGCAAACAAGTCATCAGTGATTTGTTTCTTCTCTTTTACTTCATGTTTATTACTTATCTCACCCTTCCCCCATTTCCTTTGTATTAATTAGTTAGCTAAAGTGGCTGTTCCATTCTTTTGCATATTTCCCTTTTTAATTTGGGAGCTCTACTCTTCCATTCTACCAGCTGCCGCCTCCTTTTTTGTCACTCATAGTTGGATTCATACTTTTCTTCTGTCATGTGAAGATGAGAGTCCAACTATTTCCCCCAGATTCTCTTTCCTTCTGTTCTTCCTCCTCTACAGGGTGAAAACTTTAGAATGCTTTCACTTCCCCTGTCACACACCAACATGAGACATAGCTATGGAACGCTTTTACTTCCCCTTTTTCCCTTAGTACTTTTAGTTCCAGACTATTATTAATGTTTCCCTTGAGATACGTCTCTTCTATTTTGAGCACTTCTATTACACATTCCTAAATGATCTATTATTGTCCATCCAAATGTAACTAATTATATATTGTACTGATCCTTGCTCATCACTTTTTTCTTCCTTTTCATCTTCCCTCCATCATGAAGCCTTTAAGCCTATTCATTTATTATTTGGTAGGTCTTTTTTAACATCTTTTCCTCTGATGGAAGATGTGGGTGGCATGCCCTTTGAATGCTTGCATCTCCTCAGCTGCATTTCTTTCACTCTGACAGAGGAGTAAGGTCTTGCCACAGAATTCTTGGTATGCACTTGGTATGCAACATTTTTATCTCGCGGATCTTCAAATGATTCACCTCAATCGTCTCTGCTTCAAGTATTATAGAAGAGAAAGCTGATGCCTCCGTGATCCTTCATCCTCTGTAAATAACTTGTACTCTCTGAAAGGTTGTAAGAGTTTCTTTTTATCCTTAGCCTTCAGGAAATTACCAAGCTATGACTCATTTGTCTTGCCCAGAACTTGCCCAAACCTTTTAATCAGCAGACTCAGACCTTTCATTTAGCTTGGGAAATTAACTTCCTATTGCTTAAGTATTACCTCTCTCTTTTCAGTCTACTTAGTCTGCAGATGTTGTCTTTGGTATCTGAAAGATTTTTTATGTTCTACTGGAATCTTTATATCCCAATGTTATTATTTTTAAAGTTATCGTTGTTCTCTAGTGGTTTGGTTTCATGTGCACCTCTTCTAAGAGCATTGCTGGACTTCTTAGGTATTATGGTGCTGTTTCCTTTTGTCTGCTCCCTGGGCTCAATGCCAGCCATAATGGTGGGTGTTCATCCCCATATCAAGGCCCTACAAGGAAAACTCTCATTCTCCAGTATTCTCATATTTTTTCCATCTCCGAGGTAGAGAAAGAACTCAGTGCACCTACAACTTCTCTCCCTCTCATCCAACCAGGTTCCTGTGGCAGGATACCTACTGGTGCCCAGATACTGGTACCTTCTTAAGATCACAGAAGGGGCAGTTCAGAGATCACTTACTTTCATGCACAGCTTTAAGAAAACAGCACGAGCCCCATTCAAGAAGTCATCTCAGACTTCCCCCAACAGACACACTGATTCAGCAGCAATTCATGGACAGATTTCCCCTGTGAGAAATCTAGAAACTAATTGAAAGGCTCGTGGACCTCAGGCAAACATGAAGCCAGTCTCACTGAAACCAGTAGGAAAGTTCAGAACACTCTTTTACCAGAATTCCTACTTCCAGCCATCATAATCCTACCAACAAAGAAAAGCCCAGGACTGGATGGCTTCCCTGGTAAATTCCACCAAACATTTAAAGTAGAATTAATGCCAATCCTCTTCAAAGTCTTTCAAAAGATTGAAAAGAAGGGAACACTTCCATACTTATTTAATGAGGCCAGCAAAGACACCACAAAAAAAGAAAACTGCAGGCCAATATCTCTGATAAACATAGATGCAAAAATTCTCAACAAAATACCAGCAAATTGAATTCAACTGCACATTTAAAGGATCATACACCATGACCAAGTGAAGTTTATCCCTGGGATGCAAAGATGGTTCAACATATGAAAATCCATTAATGTAATACACCTCATTAGCATAATAAAGGATAATAATCACTTGATAATCTCAATAAATGTAACAAAAAGTTCCATCCTGGCTGGCAGCTCAATGGTTAGAGCGATGGCCTTACACTGTTCGATGCCCTGTCAGTTGGGGGCACATGCCTGGGTTGCAGATTCAATCCCTGGCCCTGGTTGGGATGCATGTGGGAGGCAACCAGTCAATGTCTCTCTCTAACACCAATGTTTCTTTCTCTCTTTCTCCCCCTCCTCCCTTCTCTTCTACTCTCTAAAAATCAATGGGAAAAATATCCTTGAGTGAGGATTAACAACAAAAACAAAAAGTTTGACAAATTCAACAAATTTTATTCATGATTAAAAAAAAACACAAAAAAACACCTCTTGCTGTGGCCAGTGTGGCTCCGTGGTTAGGCGGCGTCCTGTGCACCGAAAGGTTACACATGCCCAAGTTGTGGGCTTGATCCCCAGTAGGAGACAGCTGATTGATGATATGTTCTCACATTGATGTTTCTCTCTCTCCCTCTCCCTTCCTCTCTCTAAAAATCAACAAAAATATATTTTTTAAAGACTCTAAACAAACTAGGAACAGTAGTAAAGTACCCCCATATAAATAAAGACACTACATGATAAGCCCACAGCTAGCATCATCCTCAGTGATGAAGAGCTGCAAGCTTTTCCTTTAGATCAGGAACAAGGTAAGGATTCCTACTTTTGCCATTTCTATTCAACATAGTGCTGGATGTCCTATCTAGAGCAAACAGATAAGAAAAATAAATATAAGGCATCCAAATTGGAAGAAAAAAGTAAAATTGTCATTTTCAGACAACATAATCTTATATATAAAAAACCCTAAAGATTCCATAAAAATACTGTTAAAACTTGTCTGACCAGCATGGCTCAGTGTTTGAGTGTTGACCCAAGAACCAGGAGGTCACAGTTTGATTCCTGGTCAGGGCACATACCCAGGTTGTGGGCTTGATCCCCAGTGGGGGGCATGCAGGAGGCAGCCAATGAATGACTCTTTCATCATTGATGTTTCTCTCTCTCTCCTTCTCCCTTCCTCTCTTAAATCAATAAAAATGTTTTATTTAAATACTGTTAGAACTAATAAATGAATTCAGTAAAAATGTAGGATACAAAATCAACATACAAAAATCAGTTGTGTTTCTATACAGTAACAACAAATCATATAAAAAGGAAATTAGAAAAACAATCTCATTTACAGTAGCACTATAAAAAGAAAATACTTAGGAATGAATTTAAAGTAGTGAAAGACATAAATAAAACTGATTAAAGAAATCCATGAAAACACAAACAAAAGGAATGACTGTGGTCATGGGTTGGAAGATTTAATATTGTTAAAATGTCTATATTACCCAAATTTATCTGCAGATTCAATTCCCAATCAAAATCCCAATGGCAGCTTTTACAGAAAAAAAAAACAATTCTAAAATTCATATGGACCAGCAAAAGACCAAATCAATGAATAGCCAAATCAATCTTGAGAAGAATGAAGCTGGAGACATTATACTTCCTGACTTCAACTTATAAAGGCACAGTAATCAAAATAGTATAGTTCTGGCATAAAGACAGACATATAGACTGATGTAATAGACTAAAGAACCCAGAAATCCATATATATACAATCAACTGATGTTTGACAAGGGTGCTAATAATACACAATGGGTAAAGGATAGTCTCTTCAACAGATAGTGTTGAGAAAACTGATTATAAATATGCAAAAGAAAGAAATTGGATCCTTTTCACCACACACAAAGATAAATTCAGAATGGATTAAAGACTTAAACATAAGACCTGAAACCATAGAACTCCTAGAAGAAAACACAGTGGGAAAGCTTCAGGACATTGTTCTTGGTGATAATTTTATGGATCTGACACCAAAAGCACAGGCAACAGAATCAAAAATGGACAAGTGGGAATACATCAAATTAAAAAGCTGCTTTACAGCAAAAGAAATAACAGAGTGAAAAGGACATGTATGGAATGGGAAAAACTATATGAAAACCATTATGTGATAGGGATTCCTCCAAAATATGTAAGGAACTCCTATAACTCAATAGCAAAAATAACTAATAACCCAGTTTAAAAACAGGCTAAGGACTTGAATATACATTTCTCCAGTGAAGACATACAAATGGCCAACAGGCACATGCTTAATATCTCTAATTATCAGGGAAATGCAAGTCTAAATGACAATGAGATATCACTTCATACTTGTCAGGATGGCCATTATAAAAAACACAAGACAACAAGTGTTGGTGAGAATGTGGAGAAATGGGAGCCTTGTACACCAATGGTAGGACCGTAAAGTGTTGCAGCTACTATGGAAAACAGCACAGTTTCCTCAAACAATTAAAAATAGAATTATAATGTGACCCACCAATCCCACTTCTGGGTATTTATCCTAAAGAATGAAAATCGGTATCTCAAAGAGATATCTGCACTCCCCTATTTACTGCAGTACTAGTCACAATAGCCAAGATGTGAAAACACCCTAAATGTCCATTGACATATGAATGGATTAAAAAAAATATTCCACATAATGGAATATTATTTAGTCTTTAAAAAGAAAGAAATTCTGCAGTATGAGATATGCATAAGCCTTGAGGACATTATGCCAAGTGAAATAAGCCAGTCATAAAAAGACAAATAGTGCATGATTATCCTTATATGAGGTATCTAAAGCATTCAAATTCATAGAATTAGAGTGGAATGGTAATTGCAAGGATTGGGGGGAAGGGGATTTATGGGGAGTTACTAATCAAAGGACATGATGTTTTAGTTAATCAAGATGAATATGGCCTGTCCAGTGTTGCTCAGTGGTAGAGCGTTGACCCATGAACCAGGAGGTCACAGTTTGATTCTCAGTCAGGGCACCTACCCGGATTGTGGGCTCAATCCCCAGTAGGGGGCATGTGGGAGGCATCCAATCAATGATTCTCCTCATTGATGGTTCTCTCTCTCCCTCTCCCTTCCTATCTCTCTAAAATCAAGAAAAACATTTAAAAAATATTTTTAAAGGAATATGTTCTAGAGATCTGCTGTATGACATTGTGCCTATAGTCAACAATACTGTATAATATACTTAAAATTTTGTAAAGGAGATCTCATGTTAAGTATTCTTACCATAATAAAATTTAGAAGAAAAAAGAAGTTTACTAGTAAATGGCACATAAGAATAACTCATTTCTAATTGTTTGGGGTTGTGGTTTTTTTGTGTGTGTTTTTTTTTTTTTTTTTTGAGATAGAGGAAGGGAGGGAGGGAGGGAGGGAGGGAGGGAGGGAGGGAGGGAGGGAGGAAGGAAGGAAGGAAGGAAGGAAGGAAGGAAGGAAGGAAGGAAGGAAGGAAGGAAGGAAGGAAGGAAGGAAGGAAAAGGTATAGCCCAATATCACAGCTGTGCACATCTCTTTAAAAGAAGTCACCTCGGTTCACGGTCTGTATCTGACCTGCGCTCCCTCTCTCCAGGGTCAGTCCTTCCATCCGCTGGCTCTGCAGATGGACTTCCATCCTTTTCAGGCTTGATATTGGCAGGCATCCCTTTTGGTCCCTCCCACTTAGCGTCTGGAGAGGTGAAACATATCTTACCTTGCTTGTCACTCTGGCTCCTGACCCCAGGAAGGAAAGGTCTTGAACTCTCAGGTCCCCAGTTCACCTTTCTTTCCAGTTCCCTATTCATCTCTGAGATGCAGAAATCCCCTACCTGGTCTCCAGGAAATCATGTTCTGGTCATTACTCTCTCTGCACCCTCCTTAAAATGCTAGACTGGGGACTGGATTCCTCTCTCATGAAGCTTGCACATTCTAGTATTCACTGCTTGCCCCGCCTTTGTTTTTAAGCTTTGGAGCCGAGTGCCACTCTAAGCCATTTTCCATTTCATCCATTTGAATCCTTTCCCTGCCCTATTTTTTGACTTCCTGTACATCATCTTGAACATTCCTAACTGGCCCAAACTTTAGGATAAAACGGTTCCCACTTAAAAAAAAATTATTTTTTAAAATTCATTGGTTGATTCTTGTATGTGCTCTGACCAAGGATGGAACACACAACCATGGCATATCTGGGTGACTCTCTAACCAACTGGCCTATCTAGCCAGGGCAGCAGGTTCCCACTTTTGATGAAGAGGCCATGGATGAATGCTAGCCAGATTTCAATAGTATGACCACCTTGGGCAAGTCACTTAGCCATCTTGAACTTTGCTTTCTCATCCACGAAAAGGTTCTAAGACTTGCCCTGATCACTTCACAGGCTTATTATGGGGCTCAAATGACATGAGAAAGGACATTGAAAACTGAAGGCCTACACATGTATGTTTTGTTTTGTCCTTTCAAAAACAGTGGTTCAAGTTTCCTAAGTGAGGCTTTGCAGTATTAACTTACTTACACGGATTTAGCCATTTTAAAGACACCATAGAACTTCTCTTCATATTTTAATTCAGTTTCTGAAAATCACTCTTTTTATTTACTGAAAGGCCATAATTCCGGGTGAAAAAGAAGCCTTCTTTCTGCAGTATGACAAGGTCACAATTTAAAGTCTACTTGCAGACCTTTCTCTGACATTGATCAGGTGGTCAATGCGGTAGACAGAAATGTGCTCCCTTGTCGGTGACAGATGTCGTGTGTGTTTCCTTCCACGTCCTGCGTGGATCAGGGTTCGGGATCTGAAAAGAGGAGCCGCACACAAATGAGAGAAAAATGACACAAGATAATTTTGAAATATTGGGGGACCAGGCGGGCAAGTTCAGAAGGACTTCCACTGATGCTCAGGCTGCTCCAATCTTTTATTGAGCTTGGAGTAGCCCTTAGGTAAGGAGATTTCAATGACACACAGATTAGTTCATCAGCAGACAATTTCCAGGAATAGGCAGAATATCTGATCAACAATAATCAACAAAGATCTCCACAAGTATCTAAGGAATGAAGTGAACTAAGGTGGAGATGATGCTTCAGCTACCATTATCTAGATTAACTGGGTGGTGCACAGCCCTGACCTTTGCTAGGGCTTCAAAGGTTACTAGCTTTTGGGGGTCTCTGTCTATACTCAGCTAGTGAAGACAATAAATGGACTTCGGCATCTCCCCCTTATTTTTTCTTTAAAAAATCAAGTATCTGTAGACTAGAAATATAAGAACAAGTCCCAATTTCAATGTCCAACAGTTCTGAGTCCAAGTTTCAATGTCCGACAGTTCATGTGTACATGCCAGCAATGAAATGCTGGTTCTGGATGGTGCACAAATGCAGGTCCAGTCCTCTCTGGTTTGGTCCTGGGCACCCTGCAGCTATGCACAGCTGCTGACTGCTAGCATGGCAAGGCGTCTTCACCATCTCCATCTCTGAACTGTCTCTCCTGTCTTTGTGGCTGGAGCAATTTGGTCAGTTTCTCTCTGGGATCCGTTGTTACAGGAATCCACATGGTCTTGGAGCTGTTCTCTGAAAGTATACAAACATATTCTCGACCAAAAGTTAATAAAGGAAACCTTACTTGGGGTCTTTTCTTTAAAATGATCTTCTCCTGGCTTACCCTGGCATCATGTGTGTTTTTCCTGGGTGTCTTGCTATTAGCATTATAAATGAAAAAATTTTTTCTAAATGTAATTTAGTTACAGGATCTATTTCCTTGCATGGCATTTTTCCACTATATTTTTCCACTATCCCCCCTTTTTTTATTTAATTAGGAGGATTTTTGGAAAATTTATAATGCAGTCTAGATAACTTTAAATGTTAATTTTTTGCACAAAAATATGACTGCTTTAGGTTCATAGCATGTTAAGCAATTTTTACCATGAAATGAAAATTTTGGTTAATGAAAGGGCGAGGGCTATGCCTCCATCTTGCCCCAAATCCTCCATTTTTGGGCAGCAGCCATGTGCTCAGCAAGGAGCTTCTTCCCGGAAGCCCAGGCCTCTGCTAGCCACACCTAGGATTTCTTTAAACTAACCAATGATAATCAAGGGAAGTGCGCACCATAGATACGACCACATCCTGTGTAACAAGACACTGACTTGCTCCTGGCCAATCGGCAGGGCCCACAGTCCTCTCTCCTCCTCTTACTCCAACTCCCCTATAAACCCCTCTACCCACAAAGCTTGCTCTCTCTGCTTCCTGCCGCTGCATCCGTGAGGTGGGGGAGCCGAGCTAGCTCAAATAAAGACTCTTATGCTTTTGCATCGGACCTGGCTGGCTCCCTGGTGTGGTTTCTTGGGGATCCTGAAATCTGGGCATAACAGTTAATACTTTTTGAATAATTATTTATTTCAAATTAGCCAAATTTAATTAATTTGAAGACTTGACAACTATTTTACTGTCAAATTTAATATTTTAACAATAATCTTAATTTACACTGTAAATATTAATGAAAAGGATCATTTTACATCCTTGAGGAGGCCTGAGCATTCCTGCTGTTAGGCTAGATTTAGATATAGGGTCTGTTAGCTAAGCCTCCATTTATCTGGATACTGATTTCAGCTGGACCAAGTCTCTTTTGTTATTTGGTTCCCGATCTGGGCTGGGCATGGGAAGTGAGAAGCAGCCATGGGGACAGGAGACCTTCCTCAGAAGGGGCGAGTGTTCAAGCCCCTGCACAATTGTGGGGGTGATGATCTGGGCCCCACCTCTGTTGAACCCCAAGTTCTCTTCTACTGGCCCCTCGACTGTGCCTGTCTTAGGTCGTTCCTCCCTGAGGAATCTTACCCGTCATTGACTAACCAGCCATCCTCTGGGGCCAAGCAGGGTGATGTGAGGTTCAGTTCTGTCTCCTTGTTAACCTATGCCCCTGTGGCCTCCATGCCCAGCAACTGCCTTTGGATCCCCTCACCTGCTGGTGGGGCCCCAGCATTGATCATGGGGAACCCAGGTTTCTTCTCCAGAGAGGGCCCAGCTTACGCCATTGGGCAAGAGACAGATCCATGGTACCAGCTATCATGATCTCAGCTTGAACGGAGAACTCAGATAACAGCTGTAGACAATTGGATTGTGAGAAGAGGGAATCCTCTTGGCAAAAAGGTCAAGAGAGGTCAATACAGAATGCTTAAGTGTCTTCCCCAGGGGGCCTTCCACACAGTGAAGGGAATAAATCCTTTCATGTCCTTAAAACATTCAAATAATTAATTTGTAAGTTTGTTTGGGATAAATGTACAATATACTGTTGTAAAGCATCAAAAATTATTAATGAAACTTGTAGAATAATACCATGTAAGAGTATTCTTTGCTCTAGGTCATGACAACTTAATTTTAAACCCAAGGTTTGGAATGAGGAACCTAGTTTGCAAAAATAAGAAAAGCAATTTACAGAAGCAGAGACAGCATGCTATCCAAATTACAGTTCTGGGTAAACACATTATCTAGAGTACTTGGGTAACCTAGGTTAAAATAGGCATGTTATCTAAATTACAGTTTTGAGTCTAGAACCCTTGGGTGACCTGCTTAAACTTAGGCACTTTATCTAAATTACAGTTTTGGGTCTCCAGAACACTGAGTTGACTCGTTAACTGGAGCCCTCTGACCTTGGGATAGCTGTGCTGTCTTTCCCAGGTAAAGGAAAAATGTGCCTTCTAAGACCAGTATGAAACTTATAGTTTTTACCTGAAATAACTGTTACCATACTTCACTTTACCGTGCCCCAGGTGGTCTCTGGGCTGTTTGTTGTCCGGCTTGTCCTCCTCCTGCTCCTCATCTAAAGTGGACTGCTTGGAGTTGCTGCTCTCTGTGGCTGAGGTATTTAATTGTTTACAGCAACATCGTGTGGTTCCAGGCGCAAGATATTCAGTCTGGCTAGATCCCTGATGCAGTTTAATATTTCTAGCAGGAATCCATACAGGTTTGGAAAAATTCTCTGGGAATATACAAGTTAAAGCTCAGGAATTGGTTCCTGCCTAGTATTTTTTGGTATAATGATGGAGGTCTTATATAAAAATTGTAGTAGTTTATCTTTTAATAGGTGACAGCCAAGTTCCCCTGAATATTCATTTAGTCCAATTTGGAAATTTAAATTAGTTTGAAATAACATTTATTTTTTTTAACTTTACTTGTCCTAAGTTATGGACAGTAAATGACATTAATTAAATTTTTGGTATTAGTCTTTGGGTAAATTTATATAAACTTTGTTTAAGGAGGCAAAACACAAATTATTTACTTTAGCTTATGAAGCCCAATATATAGATTTTTAATTATAGTTAGATATTTGAAGGAAACCTCTTTTTATTTCCTTCCAGACACTTTTCTTTTTCACACAAGCAACAAATGTAAGGAACATGGTTGTCTTTTGAGATTTTAACAAATATTGCTGCAAAGCCATATATTTTAAGTGATTTTTCATTTATGGTGACTGTAATTATTGTCAGATTTAGTATTTTAACAACAATCTGTAAATGTTAGCAATTATATTTTTAAAGAGTATCCCCTTTGGTTTATTTGCATATACAGAGAAATCATGGGAAGCCTTCAGTAACCTTTTTAGAAGAATTTACTTTACTAGGATTCAATTGCTTACAAAGATAGTAATTTAAGTAAGTATTTTTGAAAAAGCAAAGCAAGTAAATTTAGTATTTAGTAAACTTCTGATTCACGAGGGGCAAACGCTGCCCCACCTCCAGCCTAATTTAAAATGCAGCAGTGAGGAGCTTTTGTTATTTCAAATACTTAAAATTTCGGCTGGGATCACAGAAATTGGATTACTGCTATCAGTCCCTTTTAAATACCTTGACCTAAGCTATTTAACTTTTGTTTAGGGAGGGAACATATAACCTTTAATTGTCTTTAGTTTAAGGAAAGCAGGGTTTTCTATTTATTTTATTTTTTAATTAAATCTTTATTGTTCAGATTATTACATTGGTTCCTCTTTTTTCCCACCATAACTCCCCTCCACCCAGTTCCCACCCCACCCTCCGCCCTCACTCCCCACCCACTGTCCTCATCCATAGGTGCATGATTATTGTCCAATCTCTTCCCGCACCCCCCACACCCCTTCCCCCCCTCCCCAAGAATAGTCAGTCCATTCCCTTTCTATGTCCCTGTTTCTATTACAATCACCAGTTCATACTGTTCATCAGATTATTTATTCACTTGATTTTTAGATTCACTTGTTGATAGATGTGTATTTGTTCATAATTTGTATCTTTACCTTTTTCTTCTTCTTCCTCTTCTTAAAGGATACCTTTCAGCATTTCATATAATACTGGTTTGGTGGTGATGAACTCCTTTAGCTTTTTCTTATCTGTGAAGCTCTTTATCTGACCTTCACTTCTGAATGATAGCTTTGCTGGATAAAATAGTCTTGGTTGTAGGTTCTTGGCATTCATCACTTTGAATATTTCTTGCCACTCCCTTCTGGCCTGCAAAGTTTCTGTTGAGAAATCAGCTAACATTCGTATGAGTACTCCCTTGTAGGTAACTGATTTTCTTTCTCTTGCTGCTTTTAGGATTCTCTCTTTGTCTTTTGCTCTTGGCATTTTAATTATGATGTGTCTTGGTGTGGTCCTCTTTGGATTCCTTTTGTTTGGGGTTCTCTGTGCTTCCTAGACTTGTAAGTCTATTTCTTTCACCAGGTAGGGGAAGTTTTCTGTCATTATTTCTTCAAATAGGTTTTCAATATCTTGCTCTCTCTCTTCTTCTGGCACCCCTATAATTCAGATGTTGGTACGCTTGAAGCTGTCCCAGAGGCTCCTTACACTATCTTCGTATTTTTGGATTCTTTTTTCATTTTTCTTTTCCGGTTGGGTGTTTTTTGCTTCTTCGTATTTCAAATCTTTGACTTGATTCTTGCGATCCTCTGGTCTGCTGTTGGGAGTCTGTATAATATTCTTTATTTCAGTCAGTGTATGCTTAATTTCTAGTTGGTTCTTTATCACAACATCGAGGGTCTCACTAGATTTCTTGAAGATCTCACTACATTTATCGGCGGTCTCACCAGTCTTTTCGAGGGCCTTACTAAATTTATCGGCGGCTTCTAGACAGTTCTTTAAAGACCTTAAAAGTGTGGTTTTGAACTCTATATCCAGCAGTTTGCTTTCCTCCATTTCTGTCATTTGTGTCCTGTTTCTTTGTCTCGGCATTTTTTATGCTTCGCTGTGTCGATAGAGTGGCTTTCTGTGCTAAGTGTCCCAATTACCTGAGGTAGACACCTTGGTGCACCCCCTTGTGGGCTTTGTGCACAGACTTGTTGTAATTAAGCCTTGATTGTTGTAGTTATCACTGTGAGGAATTGACCTCCAGGCCAGTTGGCTGTGAGAATCAGCTGTGTCTGCAGTGGGAGAACTTCTGTGCTGGAGACACCCCTCTGGGGCAAGACTTGCTTCAATGGGGCTTTGGTGCTCACTGAGTCTGCCCCCTGAGTGTGTCTTTTATAGTTCCACGGAGCTGAAAACTGGATGGTCCCACTCTGACCTCTAGGCTTCCTGGCTCCTGGAACTCTAGGGAGGTGCTAATCTAGCCTTTGCCTGAGGCTATCCAGCAAAAGCCTCCCTGCAGGGCTTGGGTGGGGCTGGTCCCACAGGATCAACAGGGCGGGGCTAGCAGTTATGGCTGCTCTCAGTCTTGCCCTCAGAGGCTCTGCTTCTCAATGTCCCAGTAATCGCTGCAAGCCCCTCGGAGAGAAAGCTGCCCTTGGGTTCCAACCGATGCCAGACAGTCCCGCTTCTCCCGTATGAGTCTGTGTCCCTAGAGACTCGCCCGGAACTGGAGCTCATAGCCTGAGACTCCCTCCCAATTGAAAATGACAACCGCGCCCTCAGCCGCCAGCCCGCTCCGCATGCAGTCCACACCTTAGTATTTTACTTCCGCACTGCGCCTCCTCTGAGTCTCGGTATGGTTTTCTCTTTCCTTCTAGTTGTAGGATTTCCACTCAGCCAGCCTTCCTGTGGTTCTGGATGATGTCCGTTCTGTCTTTCAGTTGTATTTTTGAAGTGGTTGTTCAAAGCAGCAAACTCCGGTGTTTACCTATGCCGCCATCTTGGTTCTCCCCGGTCATACTGACTTTCTCAAGTTAAGTCAGTAGTAGGAAGACCAATTTGTCTTGTCTAACAGGAAATCTCCGAACCAGTGTTAACTGGTTTCTTGTTGGGGTCCAACCCCAGCAGGTCCAGGGGTCCCCAAAGGTGTGGACGGAGTCGGCGAAGAAGGAATGACACAGAGACAGTGTTCAGTTGATCAGCAGCCTAGCCAGGATCTCCAGCCATGTTCTATCAAGAAAGCAGGGTTTTCTAGATTTAAGAGATTAGAAACACTTTCTGCCCCATCCACATTTCTGTAGTAAAATTCCGCCTTAAAGCTCCACCCCTGAGATCCCATCCTGCCTCAGTGAGCAGATCCTTTTTGGCTAAGTCAGAGGGAGGGGCCTTTGTTGTTTCAAGATGGCGGCCCCCAGGGGAGCGGCAAGCCATGTGGCTGACATGGCGGCTGCCAAGTCATGCAGCCCAAAATGGTGGCTGTCTACATTGTTCTTTGCAATTAAATTTAAACTGGTTTTTATATTAAAAATTTCGGTTGAGATCACAAATTTAATCCTTTTTTAGACCAATAAGTAACATATTTTGAATTCTAATTTCAGAAAAAACAAAAATTATTTTTTTTAAAAATAAATTTTTACTTTTTTAGGCATTTAGCTATCATAATTATACAATTTTTCCCAATTCAATCCGAATCTTAAACTTTTAGCTGGCAAGTCAAATATTTAGCATTTCTCAATTAGTAACATTTTTAAGAATAAACTTTAAAAATGCAAGACATAATCAACCAACAGATTCAATTCTGTTCTTTAGATTTTGTATGAGGCATACTCAGATCTCATTTAATTCAGTATTATGTCACTTCAAGATACCTAGGTATAAGTTTTTATTATTTGATTTAGTAAACTCCAAGGTCTTAAATTTCCAGCAGCTCTGGAAAACCACACCTGAGGCTGGCAAGGCAGGCCTGGCCCAGCCCTTGATTTTAAAACGACCATAATTTTTTCTCTGGGGAAGGTCAAGAAGCAAGCTTATAGCTACATTGTTTCCTGCCGGTTGCTTGTGGGCGGGAAGTTTCAAAATTGGCCATGAGATCGCAGCCTCGGGGGGTGGGGGTGGGGACTGTTTTCCCCTGGAAAAACAGGTTTGGCCTACCCTGGACCAATCAGATGTAAATTGACCACATTCTTTAAGAATTTGCTACAGGCGGGAAGCAGATAGCCCCTTTCTCCATTAGAAAGGTTTGGTGATTTTTCTTTTAGAAGTCTTAAAGTTAGCTTTGGAACAGGCTTTATTAACATTTCAAAAATCAGTTTATTATGGAAAAATACCAATCTTGTTGCTAGAATCTAGCCAGCATTTCTACCCTGGGTCAAATTCATCATTTTTCTTAGGAAATAATCAGTCTTGGGTTTTATTTTGTACATTTGAAAAGAGACTCCAGGTCAAAACTCTATCTAAATGTCCAAAATCGGACGATGTGCGCATTAGTTTCAAGCCAGGTTTTCTCTTTACATGTGAACAGAAATCCCAGACGCATTTTTAAAATTTTGTAAAACTTTTCAATTACGAGAAGGAGATTTTAAATTAGAATATTTGGGGAGGAGGCGTCCATATAGGATTGCCATGTATTCCCTTCTTCCCTTCCCCACATCCTGCTTTGGGGGAAGTTTCAGCAAATAACTCAGATGGCGTATTTTCCCCAAAGTCATGCTTACTAGAAAAAGACATTTTAATTTTTTTTTTTTAATTTCGCTTACCTAAGCAATGGCTAGCACCCAATGTTGTCTTAGCCAAAGTTTTGTTGTCATAAGATGTTCTCCGGTAATTTTTAAATATTTTAGATTCCAAATACAGATTAAGATTTTAATTTAGACAAGAAGCCACATTGAGGTGATCATGGCACTCTTTTTTCAGTCTGATTTAAAGGAGTACCTTTTAATATTCCAATTTCTTTATAATTTGGCCTTTTTGCAGTGGTGATTCTATCAACGGCGAATAAAGCATTTCCGAATTAGGTCATGCAGGTGGAGGTGGCGGTTGAGAGGGCCGTGAAGGCCATTCCTCTAATTTTTCTTCCCAGTCCTCACTAGGAGGAGCGGAGGGAACCAGTCGAGGAGACTTCTCCTCAGCCTCTCTAAAAGGCTCTACCAAATGCGATATTGTGTTCCCCATGGAAAAAGTTTTTTGAGATAAGTTTTTTCTTTGCTGTTGACCTTTTTTCAAGTTCTGACTAACTTTTTTGGCAACCTTTTAAGATCTAATGTACCTTCTTCAAGAAAAACAAAGGTTATGTTCTATAATAACATGCAAAAAACTGTAAAAGATTACCTTCTAAAATTTTAACACCTTAAACATGCAAATCAAAAGTCTATAATAAAGTTTCTTACTTTTTTAGAGCCGAATCTACTTTTTAAAGCCAAATCCTGCCCCTTTAGCCTGGCTAAGAAAACGTTCCTAGTTTACTTACAGATCCGGATTTCTGAAGTTGATCCTGGGCATTGCATGCGGTGAATTTCCCTCACCTCTTTTTGGTGAGTTTTTCACACCTTTTCGGTGAACCTTTTCTAGCTCTAGCGAAACCTTCACTTCCAGATTACCCGTCGAGCGCCAGATGTCGGTGACAGATGTCGTGTGTGTTTCCTTCCACGTCCTGCGTGGATGAGGGTTCGGGATCTGAAAAGAGGAGCCGCACACAAATGAGAGAAAAATGACACGAGATAATTTTGAAATATTGGGGGACCAGGCGGGCAAGTCCAGAAGGACTTCCACTGATGCTCAGGCTGCTCCAATCTTTTATTGAGCTTGTAGGTAAGGAGATTTCAATGACACACAGATTAGTTCATCAGCAGACAATTTCCAGGAATAGGCAGAATATCTGATCAACAATAATCAACAAGGATCCACACAAGTATCTAAGGAATGAAGTGAACTAAGGTGGGGATGATGCTTCAGCTACCATTATCTAGATTAACTGGGTGGTGTCTAAATTAACTGGGTGGTGCACAGCCCTGACCTTTGCTAGGGCTTCAAAGGTTACTAGCTTTTGGGGGTCTCTGTCTATACTCAGCTAGTGAAGACAAAAAATGGACTTCGGCACTCCCTCCCCTTTTAAGAAGGAATGGGGCCTTGACCTGGTGGAGCATCATCCTGCATACCGAAAGGTTATAGGTTTGATTTCCAGTCAGGTTGCGAGTTTAATCCCTAGTCAGGGCACATATAGGAGGCAACTGATATCTCTCTCTCTCTCTCCCACTCTTTCTAAGAAAAAAAATCAAGAAACATATCCTTGGGTGAGGATTAATAATAATAATAATTTGGAAGTATTCCAATTTTAAAAAAAGTATTTGCTGCCCAGCAGCAGGATGTGAAGTCAAGGTGTGCCTCGGCTTCAAGAGCCACCTGGCCCAAGATCACACCTTTCTGGGGACAACCCACATCTGCCCTGTGACTGCGTGAAACTAGTATGAAAGCCCAGCCACTCCAGCTGACACAGAACACTGATGGGCAGTACTCAACCCAGAGCTCCCTAGTATTTGGGCTGAGGCTTTGCAGGACTGCACTAAATTGAACTTCTGCCTCTGTCTAGTCCTCCTTCCTTATTTTTCACAGGTGCTGATCCTAATAAACATATTGCACCCCAAATTCCATCTCAGTACCTGTGGCAGAGAACCCAACCTGTGACAATTGGCTATGAGGAGCTAGAAGGGCCGCATAGGTGAGGTGGGAGGGGAGGGCTACGTTTATGGCAAACAAAGGAAACACAGTATGGAAGGAGTAGTGGAAAATTGAAATGACACTACTCTACAACCTTGGACAGCTCCGTGTCTAACAATAACTATGATAGGTGGAAAGCTGATGTTACATGCCCAACTCAGACCAAATCTCATAAGAGAAGCAATATCATCTAGTCTTATTCCCAGCCCTAGAGATAACCTGATTTGGAGCTCTCACCTTGAAGCAAGGCTGCTCTCAGAAAATGCAAATGCCTGCTGGGTATTGCACAGAAACCCCTGCAGGTATCAAGATTTGCCAAATCATTTAAATGTTAGTCATGGTTCTATTTTTCAACTACCTTTAAATGTGCAGTAAAAGACAAAGTGGCATGTTCTAGAACTTAGAGTTTTCTAATTTCATTTGGAAAGGTGGGTTTAAAGGCTGAAATTTAGCTTGGTGACAGAGATCATACAAAGTTTCTGTAGTGACAGAAGCCTCTGCAAATCCTGGCAATAAAAGGTAATATTTGAAAATGAAAATCTGTCATCCACTAATCCAGTCCCCTTCTTACACTCCTGTTCCCTCCCCCGCAAACATACACATACACACTTAAAACCCCTCACTGCCTTCCCATTGACCTCACAATAAAGACCCCAATCCTATGAGGTCCCACCTACAGAGTCTGACCCCTAACTCTATCTCCAACCTCATTTCATTCCCTTCTCCTCTCTGATCCCCATTCTCTCTATGCTGCAGTCACATTGGCTTTCTTATGGCCCCTAAAATAGGCCATAGTGCATCCCACCATAGGGCCTTGCACATGGTGTCCCCTCTGTCCGCCACTCTTCCACCCACACCTCTGCGTCTTTGGCAGCTATTCATCTTTTTCCAGCTCAAGCATCATTAGTTCCCCAGGAAAGCCTTTCTTGACCCCACACCTCACATCTAGGACATGTTCTTCAGTGATGAGATCTCACAGAATCACACTCCTTTCCTTCAGGGCATTTATCTCATCTCATTTAGAATTATGCCTCATGTCTGTGATTACTTGTTCACTTTCATCTCCCACTTAGATTATAGGCTTCAGGAAGGCAGGAATGGTGTCTGGTTTTGCTCTCCATTCTATTCCTAGCTCCTAGCACAGTTCCTGGCAGACAGTAAGCACCCAATTTGTTGAATAAATGGCTGGATGAATGAATGAGTTTGTAAACAAAGAAAAAGAATTGCCAGCTTTGGTTGATTGGCTTGAAATTTCTTGAGGTTAAAATGTAGAAATGGGGAGTTAAAACCGGAAGTGGTTGGGTAGAGGATGTACATGGTGGCAACCATTAGAGAGACTTTCTCCCTAACCACTGGCAAGAGGGAAGGGTGGGTGGAGAGATAGCAAAGCACCATCAGAAGTCACAGCATAGCTGCGAACCTCATCACAGAGGACCAAATAAAAATACCCAGGACTAAGTAAGTGAAAATTATTCACTTCACAATTAGGAAGAAATGTTGTAGAATTAAAGTTGGAATATATTATTGAATTGGACTTCATTCTCCAGGGTCCTAAAGTTAACCAGCTGGAATCATTTTTTAAGGTGCATCCTATTTAACCTTTGGAAATGGAGCATCTGCCTTTTAATGGAAAAACTACTTCTCATTGTAAAGATTGCACACAATGTTCTTGGCCTCTTTGGTCTCTAGAAAAGGGAAGTCATATATCTCCCTGTGTCCTCACTGTATCTTGAACCCCCCTATGTCAACAAAACAGGCCAGATTAATAGCTAACCTTAAAAAGATAATAAGTAGAAAGTATCAGCCCATCCTGAGAAATACTAGGCAGGGCAGGCTAGGTAGATGTATTGCCTCTCAAGAAGTGGTGGGGGACTTAAGAAGTTAGAGATTGAAGGGGCCACATAACAAACTTCAAAGCCACTGTATTCAGACAACAGGCCAAGTTCACCATGCAGCCGAAAGTTCTGTTCCTGAATAAGCATCCGTTTCATTCAGTGTCTGAAAATCACTTTTTTATTTACTGAGAGACCATAATTCCAGGTGAAAAAGAAGCTTTCTCTCTGCAGTCTGACAAGGTCACAATTTAAAGTCCACTAGTGTTGGGATTTGCGTTGATCAGGTGGTTGATGTGGTAGACAGGGATGTGCTCCCTCCCCTCTCTTGGCATCCTAAGCCTGGATGACATAAGATAAGGGTATATGGCAGTTCTTCCATTAGGTGACAGTGTGTTAGAGTTGGGAGG
The DNA here is from genome assembly GCF_000147115.1 of Myotis lucifugus. NCBI lineage: Eukaryota > Metazoa > Chordata > Mammalia > Chiroptera > Vespertilionidae > Myotis > Myotis lucifugus. The sequence continues at coordinate 6,222,759 of NW_005871071.1, read as the reverse complement.
AACTGGACAAAGTTGTCTATATCATCTCCCTCCCCTTCCAGTCATCATGTGCCTATAGTTGGGGTCCTTCATGATCCACTGGGACTTGCATGTTTTCCTAATTATTCCTCATCCCGATGGTTTTCTAAGAATACTCAAGGTAGTCAGTGTCCCTATTAAAACTCAGGAATCCAGACCTTGACACAGAACGTCTGAGTAACTTTGGTGTTCTTGTATTTCCTCAGAGGCTCTCTCCTAGCTCACACTGGTGAGCAGTGGGCAAGAAGTGTGAGATTGCTCTTCTGTGCAAAAAACAAAACAAAACAAAACAAACAAAACCCCCACCTACAAGAATTGGAATGTACATCTTTGGGGAGGAGATGGTTACAGAGCCCTTGCCATTAAGTCATAAGGTGTTTGCTTCCCCGTCATCCTACTGGCTCCCTCTGTGCTGAAACAGCTGTGACCCCCTTTGCTAGAGAAAGTCCTTTCTCCTTGACAGCTCCAGCGGGCTCCATGGGCCACCTCCTCCACTGAGACAATGGGCTCTGGTGTGGGGGGCCTCCTGCCGGCCCTGGGGCCCTGGAGCACCAGAACCATTCTGGGGAAAGCTGAGAAAGACAGAGAGCAAAGAAGCTGAGAAGTGACTCTGCTTTGGAGGGATAGTGGCCCTTGAGGCACAGCAGGCATCTGAGCTGACAGGAAAGGGAGGCTGTGCCCCCTCAAGCAAGGCAGGCTAAGCAAGGCTCAGAAAAGGCCTGGCTAGAGTCCCAGCCCTTCAGCCAGAAAGCACCCTGGGATCAGCGGGTGTTGTCCTGGGACATGAAACGCCCCCACCCCGCTAGTGATAGAATGAGATTAGAACCAGGTCTGATTCCACCCTTGATTGTTCTCTCATTACCCTGCCACCTCCCAGGCATGGGTTTCATGGGAAAGTTCTTGACCTGTCAAATCCTGGAACTCTCCCTGCACAGATGACTGGCCAGGCAAGGCTGGGTTTTCTTGTTTCTGACCAGTGGCTTTCTTAACCCTCTAATGTCAGCTGTCTCCGTCTCTATCCATCCCCTTCATTGAAAAGATCTAGTGGGGTCATCAGGGGCTCTTCCCGGTCCTGTGATGGTGGGAGGAGTGACGGGCAGCCTGGACTCTGCCCAGCATCAGATCGTTCAGGGACAGTGGACGTGTGCTTTGGCGTGGGGCATGATCTTTCCCAGAGAGGGCAGTGTGGGGGGAACAGAGGGAAGAATCCAGTGACTTCTTGGTCATGGAAATTCCTGCTCTCCCCCTCAGACTGACCCTAGCCTGCCCGTCTGGGCCACAGCAATACCGACGGGCTGGGCAGCAGGAAAAGGAGGGAGAGGCGGGTTTCCTGGTTTGCTTGGCCAGCGCCCGGTGCATGAGCCCTTTCTACCCCTCCTTCGCGGGCCGTCCCCACTGGCTCCTCTCCCCCTCTGCACACCTCCGCCCGCCGGTCCCTCCGGGCTGCTCGGGCGCCACTGCTACTGTCCCCCCACCCGCCCCGCCAGCCGGGCCAAAGGGCGGCGTGACTCACGGCGCTGCCACCAGCCCACGGCTGGCCCGTGGCGTATAAAGGCTGCCCCGGCGCGAGGCCGCCCAGCCCGGTCCGGCCGCCCGAGGTGCGCAGAGCATGGCCCGGAGCGCGGAGCGAGGCTGCGGGGGCGCGGGCTGGGGGCTGCGCGGCGCCCTAGCCGCCGTGGCGCTGCTCTCGGCGCTCAATGCGGCGGGCACGGTGTTCGCCCTGTGCCAGTGGCGCGGGCTGAGCGCGGCGCTGCGGGCGCTGGAGGCGCAGCGG
>NW_005871071.1:6163321-6220712 GCF_000147115.1 Myotis lucifugus | reverse complement strand
CAATGCTGATGATGATGACCTACCCCATGGTGCCGGTAGGCGGGGGCTCGGGCCCCGTGGCGCCCCTGCCAGGGTGGGCGGCGGGCAGTGTGGGAAAGAGCCCGGACGCCCTCCCCCCGCTGGCCAGAGGGCGGGGCGCTGTGCCGCCGAGGCCCGGAGGGTGTCTCTGTGGTCAGTGTTCAATGGGGAAGGGTCGTGTTTGAGTCTGCAGATCAATGAGGGGCGTAGGACGTTTTTGTAAGAGCCTACTTTCCTTTCTAACTTTGGACAAAAGTTTTCACCTTCCGGCGTGAAGGGAGCTACGGCAGTCCGGGGCTCTGCCTGTGCAACGCCCTGGCCCCCTGAGAGCAGGGAGGCCGCATTTCTGAAAGAGTGCGGACTTCTTCAACCAAGGGATTCTTTTCCTGGCATAAACTAGTGGTCTGGTTTTTCACCTGCCTCGGCCCGCCCCATGTCATGAGATTGCTGACCTAATTGTCTGTGTTTAAGTGAAAACAGCCCTAATTTTACCAACCACCGTCCTAGGACCTTGATGATGAGAAAGTTGCTCCTAAACATGATACGGTTTTCTTACATTCAGTTTCAAAGCTGAGGCCTAATATGTGCTCCAAGGAGTCTCTAGAACTCCAGAAATTGCTTGCAGGTGGTGCATGTGGAGAGAGGCTGTAGCTTTTCATTCTCTTTCCAAAGGGGCTCCGTTGCACTCCCCCCAAAAGGTTTAAGAAACACTGCTCTAAGGAGAGTCTTTAAAGCAAAGCCCCCATTTTTTTCCAGTTCTAAGTTTCTTTGATTTTGCTGATTTTAACTCAGTAATTATCTAACAATTACAAGTAGATCACATTGCTGTTCCCCATTCCATTTTATTATCCATTACAACACCGTGGTCGTATTTCACTTTATAATTACAAAGATTTCAGTTCTGTCACCTCAAGTCAAGTGTGAGGAATAGTTTGGAATCCTAGGTATTTGAAGATCAATCCACTTAATGCTTCTGTTATCATAGAAGCTTTTAAGCTTTTAAATATCTTATATGAACTGAAATGCTTTTAAATCTCATGGAAGTATTACACACTACACACACATCTTTTGAGAGGTCAGATTTTTCCATCCCTGGCTTCATTTTTTTTAAACCCATAAATATTTAAAAATCTGGGCCCAAGCAGAAACTTCAAAAACAGACCTCTGTAAAAAGAAGAAATATCATTAGGGGAATTTGCTCTTTCTCTTGTCTCTCTACTGTGGGTTTTGAGGGTTGTGGTTATTTTTTAAACCCTCCAAGAAGATGCATCTAAGCATCATCATTTTATATTTTTTAATCCTGCTTTTAAGGTAGAGACTTATGTATCCAAATTGTAGCCTATTCAGTCACTAACTCAAGAACATTGACTCGTTCTGTGTCAAACTGAAAGCTAAATTTAACTACCATCACCTGCTCTATTACAGGTCAGAGAGCATGAACATCACATTTGTCAGGCTGAGAAATGGGCGTGCTTTGACTACTTAGAGTCAATGAGAGAATTTCCATGCAGTCCAGGCAGCGGTTGCCAACCAGTGGTCCGAAAGATTGGCAACCGCTGGTCCAGGGAAGGCAACCATAATATTGCTGGCTTTCCTCTTAGGAGTAGTTCTCAAACAGTAGGCGTATTAAAAATGATTCCAGGGCTCCACCCTCAGACATATAGAATCATAATTTCCCACCTTTCCACCCCCTCGGTGAGTTTGATGCAGGTGGCTCAGGTGCCACACTTTGAGAAACGCTACTCTAGACCACTGCTTCTCTAACGTCAATGTGCATATGAATGTCTTAGGGGTCTTGCAAAAATGCTGATTCTGATTCAGAAGGTCTAAGTTGGGGCCTAAGATTCTGCATTTCTAACAAACCTCCACTGACACCAAGGCTGCCGGCCTGAGGACCACACTTTGAGTAGCTGGGTTCTAGAGCAGTGGTTGCACACTGAAGTAGGGAGCTTTAAACATGACTGATGCACAGACGTCACCCCCAGAGATTCTGAACTAATTGTTAAGGGTGCCGCACACCTGGGAGTGGGTGCCCACTCCCCAGCAGGAAGGACCTGGACGTGCCTTCCTGATGGCAGAGCTGCCTTAGCATCTCTCTCTCACTGGGTCTCCCTTGAGGCCTCTGCTTCAGGCAGAGGAACCAATTTTATTACTGAGAAGCCCTTTACTTTTTTTTTCCTCCCCCTAACATCCTCCCTCTTCACCTTTACAAATTTTTCTCATCTTCATTTTTCTTAGAACAGAGAATTATTCAGATGAGGAAACAGTTTTTAAAAAAGAACTGTCCTAGGGCAGTTCCTCTAGTACAGGGGTGGGCAAACTTTTTGACTCGAGGGCCACAATGGGTTCTTAAACTGGACCGGAGGGCCGGAACAAAAGCATGGATGGAGTGTTTGTGTGAACTAATATAAATTCAAAGTAAACATCATTACATAAAAGGGTACGGTCTTTTTTTTTTTTAGTTTTATTCATTTCAAACGGGCCGGATCCGGCCTGCGGGCCGTAGTTTGCCCACGGCTGCTCTAGTAGAAAAGGTTGCTAAGAGAATTATTTAGTCCACAGCATGACAGAGGTGTACACACTTCCTAAGGCTGAAGTCTACACCTTCCCCGCCCTTTTATACAGCACCAGTAGGTCTTCAATGAGGGGAAGATCAGAGGTCCCCTCATTGAGGTCACCACATGTCCTTAGAGATCTCAGAACAAAGAAGTAAGTTGTATGCAGATTAATATCACTTCAAAGTCCTCCAGAATGGCTCATTTATCCATGAGCCTCCTTAAGCTAACAGATAATTCAGAGTTCTGTGCTTTGGGCTGAAAGTACATGTACTCAGCATGGTGATTCTGGCTAGCACATTCTGATCAGAGATCGGTTGGCAGCTGTAAGTGACTTTGTTATAAGGGCAACATAACTAATTATTAAGTACAGTTAGTATAGCCAAACACATTACATCTTTAAAGTAAGTGGGTGCTTTGGAGGAAAGTAATAAAAGGGGCCCTGGGAACCTAGATCAGTAATGGGAACGCCTGTAGGGAATGCTGTTCTGCCTGGGTTCCATCTGCCCACTTCTCTCTCACTTCTCCTCCTGTCAGCTGCTCTCTCTCATTCCATTCTCCAGGTCTCCTTGCTGATGTTCTGGTAGCTTTATCATCCTGCCCAAAATCTAGGGTTGAGCATCCAGTAGGAAGAAAGTTTTACTTCTCACAGTGTGCACCTTAAGTTCTAAATGGATCAAAAATTTACATTTAAAAATAATGCAGGCCCGCTCCACATGCACTCCGCACCTTAGTATTTCACTTCAGCACTGCGCCTCCTCTGAGTCTCGGTATGGTTTTCTCTTTCCTCCTAGTTGTAGAACTTCCACTCAGCCAGCCTTCCTGTGGTTCTGGATGATGTCCGTTCCGTCTTTTAGTTGTATTTTTGAAGTGGTTGTTCGAGGCAGCAAACTCCGGCGTTAACCTATGCCGCCATCTTGGTTTCTCCCACTTATGAGAATTTAATCCTGCACAGCAGACTATCACCTATGAAATGACATAAGCATATAGTCGTTCACTGCACAATATTTGTAATTGCAAAAGACTTTTAACAACCTGTGTCCACCAGTGCAGGACTAGTTGAATAAATTGACCTATACCCTCACTGGGATACTAGGTGGCTGTGAAACAAGGATGAGGAAATCCTCTCTGTATGACTGGTGGAACAATCCCCAGAGCCTACATAATTTAAGTGAAGAGAGCAAGGCAGAGAAAAGTATATGTTGTGTTACTTTGTGTAAGGAAGAAGAGGAAAGATAAATGAAGAAATAAACAAAAGTGCTTACTTAGGGAAGGTAGGAATGTGTGGGAATGAGCCTTTCACTGTATAGTTTTGTGTATTATTTTAACTTTTGAACCATGTGACTGTGTTACTTTTTTGGAGTGAAAGGCCATAAGCACAAGGTTACATGGCAGCTGCCACCAGGCTGCGGGAATAGTGTGTAGGGAATGCCACCTGAAGTCATGTGCCCTTGCCAAGTGGCTCAGTTGGTTGGAGTGTTGTCCCATACACCAGAGGGTTGCAGGTTTGATTCCCAGTCAGGCACATACCTAGGTTGTAGGTTCAGTCCTTGAGGGAGGCAACCAATCATTCATTCTCTCTCTCTCTCTCTCTCTCTCTCTCTCTCTCTCTCTCTTTGTCTCTCCCCCCTCCCCCCTCTCTCCTTCCCTCTTTTCTCCCTTCCTCTCTCTGGAATTAATAAACAAAAAGCATACCCTCGTGTGAGGATTTAAAAAGAAAGTTTTTGTGTGTGTGTTTTTTTAAAAAGAGAAGCTCTTGCTGATTGTCGCCATATAAGAACTAGAGCTCAGTGTGCCTGGTCCTTTGATTTTTTTTCAAGAAAAAAAAAATATGACTTTTTATGTGAACTTTCTTGGCTTTTAAATACTGACAAAAATTCCCCCCAAAATGTTTTTAATTGGCTGACAGTGTTGGCTAAACAACACTCCCATAGTCAGGGGCCGTGTTACAGCTTCCAAGCTTAGTTTGCCGCAGTCTCATCTTACAGTCTCATGAGTGATTTTGAACAAAAATGGCTTCATTTAGCTCAAGCACAACTCCATGCCACCCAGTTATTCCCATCCTGATTCTGGTAGGACAGCAGTAGCAGTGCCATCTTTGTTGTTGTTGTTGGTTGATGAGTGGAGATGGCTTTTTGCCTTTGGTTTGGTTTGGCTTTTGTTTTTTTTGGCTTTTTCTAAAAGTCAACTCCACCTTCAGTGGATGGAGATTTCCCTTCACTGTGGCTTTTCAGAAGCATGTGCTCCAATTCTGAGGGTGGTTCTCAAGGAGGAGATTCCAGTTGTGTTCAGCAGTAACTCAGGATTGTAACAGACAGCTTTTCACGATGACTGCTGTGAGGTACACGTGTGTGGATCTATACATTATCTTGTTTAAAGGGGGGGGGAGGGTAGGAATCATATTCCCCATAGTCACAGCTCCTGTTTGCATGGATGCTATCGTTCCCTGAAGGCTGTGCCAGGGCTTCCCTCCCCTCCACCCCTGGGACTGGGTCACTCCCAGATGGTGTAAAAGCTGAGGATTTAGACCTGGGGTCAGCACACTGTGGCCTATGGGCCCAACCCAGCCTGCTGCTGGTTTTTGTACAGCCCACAAAGTTATGGTTTTCACATTTAATGGTTAGGGGGGAAAAATCAAAAGAATAATATTTCATAACATAACCATAAATGAAGTTTTATTGGCACACAACCATGCCCATGTGTTTACGTATTGTCTGTGGCTACTTTCACACGAAACAGCAGAATTGAGTAATTGCAACAGAGACCATATGGCCCACGAAGCCTAAACTATTTTCTGTCTGGCCCGTTACAGTAAACTGTTGTCCATTAGAACAGAGGGGCACTAGGGGTCATTCCTTTGGAGAGCCCAGCTACTAAATCAGGACTGTTCTAGCATCTGTTAACTCTGGGTTTTAAGACCTCCCAGAAGAGACATAACCCAGGGCAGAGCTGACCTGAGAGTTGGGGCTACACTCTGGAGGGAGGCTGGCTTCCCCGGTCAGGTACAGTCAATGTTAGGACAGCGTGAAACACCCATTAATCCCATAGGTATTGTCTCAGACCTCATCTGTTCTCTTTGGTTGAAGGAGAGAAATTTATAACCCGTAGGTCCTACAGGATGGAGTGGCACTGATGAGAAATCAGGTACAGCAGGACAAAAAAAGACAGGACTGCCCAAGCCATAAACCCAAATGCAGAGCCTGGGAGGGGAAGCTCATAGCAGCCTTCCTCATAGCAGCATGTGCATATGGGCGCTTGGGATGTCACACCTGTCACTGTGTGGGTGGTTTCCAGGTCAGAAGCTATTTTTTTGTGTGTCACATAAGGGTGGGGGTGAACTTGAAGGTGCATCTCTGCGAAGATGGTGTCTCGTGTTAGTACTGTGGACATACCATAAACCTAACTCGTCTATCAGGTCATGGTGGTATGTTGAGAAAGACAGGAGAGAGCTGGCTCTTTAGCACTTGTTCAGATACTTGCTTCATCAACACAAATTCTGCACACATGCCAATAAAACATTCAATGTAGATATATGGTTATCATGACTCTCTAAGAACATATGTAAAGAACAAGTGGGTCAAGACTGAGCATCTGGACCTATGAGAGCAGGGCAGTTGTACTGACCACATGGACGGCATTAAACCATTTGGACCTGTTCCCAGATGCTGGAGCTGTTAACACACCCCTAGACTCTTTCTAGCCAAAACAGCAGGGGTGAGAGCAGAAGGAGCAAGCCTACTGGGCCTTTAAACCTGAGCAGGATGGATCTTTAAGAGCCTGATGAATCACCTCCTCTTTATCTGCTGGAGCCCTACCTCTTCTCCAACCCTCATTGCCACTGTGCCAGGGGTAAAATGGGTTTTCCTCTTTGGAATCCAAAACAAATTCCCCACCTGAGAAGTGCCACTCCACTCTGGGGAGACAGCAGAACCCCTTAGACCAGCCCGTCACTTAGGGGCACTGACCAGTAGACCACAGGCTGAGAGGTCCTTGGACAGAGGGCCCTTTCTGGGTGAGTTCCACAACTCAGATCATGGGTCTTCCAGTGCCAAGGGGTTGTTCATCTCCTGATGGCCCTTGTCCCAGGATCTCTCTCAGGCGGGTCCAGGGTTATCCCCATGTGGTGCTGCTGCTGCCTTCAGCCATTGTGTCCCTGCCCTTAACATGAACAACCTGGGAGTCTTTCTTTCACTGTTAGGTCCCAACCCAATTCTCTCTACCTGATGCTTCCCTGAGGTATGTTGTGGTAGTGAGCAGCCTGGCCCCGGGGGGGTCAGGTGAATTCACATCCTGGGCTCACAGCTCAGTAGCTGGGTGACTTTGGCAAGTCTTTTAACTTCTCCAAGCCTCTGTTTCCTCATCTGTAAGATTGAGACAATAGTACGCCTCATAGAGTTGTTAGGAGTTTTAAGGGAAATGCTGTTGGTAAAGTACAAGAGCCTGGTCTAGTCAGGTTCCCAATAAGTGTTCATTGTTGCTGGTAAGATTAATCACTACTTATCATGAGCCCTTTCCTACCCCATGCGCTCGGCATTTTATTTCTGGGTTTATTCTTTATCTCGAATCCTTCAGAATGCCAAGTTGTCTGTTCATATGTGCTTCTATCAGCCGCTGCTTCGGGATAATATTTGGCTTCTTCAAGCCTAGATCAGCATTACACCAACCTAAAATTATCTTTGTCATTGAAAAACAAAAAGAGTTAGCCTTGATATGGCAACAGGGCTTCTTCGTCTGTCCTGGATCTCCTGGGCAACCACCCCTGTGCATGGCCACTGGTGACGAAGGTTGACACCCACTGACAGAGTCATCTTGACCCCAATTCTGACTGGCTCCACTGTTGTTAAATTCTGTTCACTTCTATTTGGTGGCAGTCCTAAAAAAAGTTTTGGATGCTTTTACTTGGAAAATTGACAAAATATAAGTGGGAGGTAGAGCAAAAACAATTTCTAAGAAAGGAGAACAATTTGCTTTACAGGGGTGAAGAGCAAAGGATCTCCTATTCTCCAGGATATGGTTACCTGTGTGGAAACCATCAACAGTCTTTAGATCTGATAAAACACAGTTATCGGTTGGGGGGTTGTGGGGGGGGGGGAAGACATTCCTTTTTTGCTGACATTCCTCAAACTCCCCTCCCCTTCCCCCAAAAAGAAATCCTTGTCCAAATCGAGTTGACATTCAAGCTTAATTTACATGCATTTTATCTACAGACTAAAGGTCATGTTGTGTGAAACAAGCTGAAGCTTTTAGGTTGTGATTCTGCTACAAAGGGAGCATTTTCCAGCCCATCAGTTGCTTTTATGTAGCTCTTTGGGTTTTAACAGCTCTGTATTTTAAGAAGATATAATTTGCTTCTAGTTTAACTAAAGTTTAAGACATAATTTTCTTTACTGAAAGGTGGAATTGAAACAACAAGGCCAACTAAAGATCATTTAAAATGCAATTTGTGGAGTTTGTTCTGATTGCAGTAGATAAGTAACCCCTTTGTCTGCCGCTGAGAAAAGTTTCTTGTGCTCACCCAAGTGCAGGGAACTTTGGAGACCCTGCCTGGGCTGTTTGTAAAAACTGTGAAGCACTTGGGAACGTGTTGTGGGTAACTGCGCCCAGCCTCAAATGATGAGCTGGCCACTACAAAATCATTCCTGTTTTTCCATAACACTAGTGGGTGAGTGTTGGAGTCTGGAATCCTTTTCACTCAAAGGCAAAAAAGAAACAGAAAAAAGTCCTTTACATATATGCAGCACCTGAGGACCTTGGAACCAGTCCCTCGGGACAGGAAGACCTCGAGAGGAAAGTGAGGTGTGTGGTGAGCATGAGGGCAGTCAAGGAGAGAGAAAACCAATTCTCACTGAAGTGATGAAGGAAGATTTCGCAGAGGAGATAGAACTTGACATGGGCAATGTCGGGTTGGTGAGATTTGGGCAGGCAAGGAGGGCCAGTCGTCCCGAGCACAAGTAATAACTTGAGCCAAGATCTAGGGACTGGAATGAAAATTGTACAGGGCTAGAAGAGCAAGAGGCCAGGCAGGCCTTCCTGCACTGGGAAGTGTGGGTGGGGGTGGGGCGGAACTGAGGGTGGCTGAGTGAGAGAGAGCCTTGAATTTCCACTTTTGAGAAATGAATGTGATGGACAGTTGGGACTATTGTAGACCCTTCGCCAGCAGGGAGTCTTGAGAAAAGTGGTTTTATAGGAATGATTTGGTGATGTAATAGAGGAAAGAATGGATAGGGGAGAGGCCAGAGGCAAGAAGAAAATTAGAAAGCAATTGCCTTAGTCCAGGCAAGAAATAACTTTTGTCTGGCTAAGGTGGTGGCATCAGAAATGGAGAGGAAGGTATATATCCTCAAAATATCAAGAGAGAAGAATGAATTGATCTTGGTAACTACAAATGTAGGAAGGAGAAATGGTCCATCTGGTCCAGACCCATCCCACACTGAGAAGGGTGGTGGCACCAGGGCCAAAATTGAGGAAGCACAGAAGGGGGTTAGTTTGGAAGTGAGGATGCTGAATTTGAGACTGAATATGAGATGAAAAGAAAGAAAAAAAAGGGGGGAGGAAATGGAGGAATGAGAGTATTCAGGGAGAGGAGAACTTCCTGCTTCTAAGAAGAACTCTGTTTGCTTCATGAATGAGGTCTTTGCAAGTCTAAAAAGTAAAAGGCAGACCCCAAAGCCTTTATAATGAGTGCTGGAATCATACAGTGTATGTTAACTTGGGATCCCTCTATTAGCTGTGTGACCTTTAACAGGTCACTCAACCTCTCTGTGTCTCTCAGTTCCCTCATTCTTAAGAGAGCATTGATAGCAGTATCTACCTTAGGGTTATCATAAGAATTCAATTCAATAATCCATGAAAAGTCCTTAGCATGTTTCCTAGAAACTCAGTATGTGTTAGCTTATTGTTACTGATATTTTAGTATTTCTCAAATGCATCCTTTCTGTGATTCAGGGATTTTTGGAGTCTTATAATAAAAACAATGGAGGTGGGATCAACAGAACTTGCCAGAGAAAGGCAGATGCTAGGATGACTCTAAAGTTTGGTGACTGGAGAAACGCACAGACCTCTAAAAAGAATGTTGTTTCGAAGATAGTTGTTTTTCTGGTTGATGGGTTCAAAAGGAAAAAATATATATTTTTTAGACATCAGATTTAGGGAAGTTATTTATAGTGATCATAATTTGCAAATAGTTTTATGTATGCCCAATGTGAACTCATGCATTTATTCTTTCATGGACCAAATCTTTTGGGAGCCCTTATGAATGGCATGTTTGCCAGACCAGTGATCCCATCCAGCCAGTGTTATGATGCTAACAGCATCAACAGTTATTTTGTGGGTGAGCAACTCACCCTAAGGACTTTCTCCAAATGTTTTCCGGAGTAACCACTCATAGCTCTTCCCTGTGCTGAGGGAGGAAGGGCTGAGCAGGGAGTAGGTTGACAGAGCATCTTCACAGATGTTTTTGCTGTGCACAAAGAATGCCACAGGGCAGAGTCTGGGGATAATGGTTTAATTCTGTGTCCATTCCCCCAACATCAGACAACTTACTTAACTATGACTCATGTACACTTTTCTGACTATAAGGTGAGGATAAGAATGCTTAGATAAGATCAGAAATTCTCTAAAGATGCTTGTTGAAGGGAACAGTGTGAGCACAACATGTTGTTATTAACAGTTAGTGAAAGATTATTCCAGGAACACTCCTGCTTCAGAAAACTGCATTAGAGGCCTGGGGGAGACAAGTGATTCTCAGCTCTCTTCAAAACACTCATCTCTTTCTCCCCTAACTCCTTCTGCACTTACTTGTCTGTATCGCACAACTAAAACCCTGTCTCTGTACAGTTTGGGTCTCTAATTTGTCACCTTTACTCTTTAAATATAGCTCATTGTTCTTTGCTGTGCCCCTAGTGAGGTATTTGATGACAACCTCTTCACAAATGAATTCATCCACAACTCAACAAGTGCAAATATAAACTAAGCCCACTTTCTGAATCCGGTTTCTTGACATGCTAAGAGTTTTGAAGGTGGGTCCTGGAGCATTTTTTAACTTCCTTCCTCAGAACTCATGCCACCCACCAAATAGGAGATGGTGTCAGGTATTGGAAAGACTGACTTAGGTGTCTTCTCTGTCAGAAATTTATTCATTCATTCAACACAGTTTCTGAGCACCTACTATGCCCCTAGGCACTATAGTGGGTACAAGAGAAACAGTATGAATAATGCATACAAATCCCCATCCTCTTAGACTCTTTAAAAAAATATGTTTTTGTTGATTTTTAGAGAGAGAGGAAGGGAGAGGGAGAGAGAAGCAGAAACATCTATGAGAAACATTGATCTGCTGCCTCCTGCATGCCCCCGACTGGTAAACGGCAACCTCTTGGTGCATAGGATGATGCTCAGCCAACTGAGCCACACTGGGCACCATCCTCTTAGACTTCATGGTTTTTTCAAGGGGGGGCGGATGGCCAGGCATAAACCAAAGTAAATTACCTACAATATTAGAAGGAGATAAGAGTTATGCAGAACAATGAAGTAGGGATGAGGTTTAAAGAGGGGGAAGGGAAGATGCAATTATGTCATTTTGGTGGGGAAGGCCTCACTGAAAAGGTGACATTTGAGGAAAAACTTGGAGGAGGAAGTGAGCCAAGCAGATATCTGGGGAAGGGCCATTCAGGTAAAGGGACTAGCAAATGCAAATGTCCTGTGGTGGGACTGTGTCTGGGGAGCTCAAGGAACAGCCAAGAGACTGGAGCGGAGTGGGTGGGAGGGAGTAGTAAAGGAGATCAGAAAGATAATTGGGGGAAGGAGGAACAAGGGAAGCAGTTCATGTAGGACCTTGTAAGCTGTTGTAAAGATATTGGCCTTTATGGGGAGTCTTTAAAGGATTTTAGGCAGAGAAGTAACATGATCTGATCTGCCTTTTCAAAGAATCATTATGCTGAGACTAGACTCTGTGTGGGGCAGTGGAAGCAGAAAGGCCATTAGTATAGCTATTGAATAAATCCAGGTGAAAGACAATAGTAGTTCAGACCAGGGTGGTAGCAGCAGAGATGGCAAGAAGTGGACAGTGTCTAGATATGTCTGATGGTGGAGTAGATGGGATTTGCTGACAGCTTTAACATGAGGTGTGAGATGAAGGGGGAGGAATTAAATGACTTCAAGGTTAGTGGCCAAGCAATGGGAAGATAGAATTGTCATTCAGTGAGATGACAGAACTGCAGGTGGAACAGACTGAGGAGAGTGCCAGGAGTTCAGGGTGGGGCATGTTAACATTGTTTCCATTAGATGTCCAAGTGAAGCTGTTGAAGAGACAGCTGCATACCAGGGTAAGATTGGGTAAAGGTTGGAAGTGTACCAGGAAATAGGAGAGATGCTGAACTTGAGAATGCTCATCCCCTGGACACAGGGAGGCTCTAACTAAGAGTCAGTCTACTCCTTATTAAACCCAAACTTTCTTTTTAAAAAAAGCTCTTTTATAAACAAATTAAATCAATTAACTGAATTGTGAGCCTTTGGTGCCAGAGATTTTGTCTTACTTTTATTTTTTTTAATATATTTTTATTGATTTCAGTGAAGAAGGGAGAGGGAGAGAGAGATAGAAACATCAATGATGAGAGAGAATCATTGATTGGCTGCCTCCTGCATCCCTACCCCGCACTGGGGATCAAGTCCACAACCCAGGCCTGTGCCCTGACCGGGAATTGAATCGCAACCTCTGGTTCAGAGGTCAATGCTCAACCACTGAGTCACACCGGCCGGGCTGTCTTACCTTTATAAGCACAGGGTCTGACTTATGAAGTGTTTGCTGATGAATAAATAAATATTTCTAAATCAGTCAGAAATATCTTGGAAAGGAGTTCAAAGGAAACCTTTTTACCAAATAATCAACATATAAGTCAATCTAACATGCTCAGTGCCTGTTCTGGGCAGTGTGGGTGCATCTGTGGGTGAGGAGGAGGAGCAATAGCCCCAAGGAATGTATTGGCTAGTGGGAAGGAAAAGACAAATCCTCAAACACTTCGGTCACAAAGAAAAGGATAATAGGATCTTAAGAGAAGTAAGAATAAAACATCCAGTGGGCGATCAGGAAAGGTTTCAAGAAGGAGGCGGCATTTGAGCCATGCCTGGAAGGATGGGCAGGATTTTAGAAGCAAGGGCTGGAGCAGGGAGGAAGGCAGTTGAATGGCAGATGGTTCATTTTAACTGGAGCATGATAGAGGTAGGCATAAAAATATCTGAAAAGTCAGCGCTGGCCATGTGGCTAGTTGGTCCCATACAACGAAAGGTCACGGGTTTGATTCCCGGTTAGGGCACATAGCCAGGTTGCAGGCTTGGTCCTGGTCAGATGCATATGGGATGCAGGAGGCAACCGATTGATGTTTCTCTCCCTCTTCCTTCCACTCTCTCCAAAATCAATAACAGCATGTCCTCGGGTGAGGATTTAAAAAAAAAAAATGTCTGAAAATTCTTTGCCTTCATTCTTGAAACTTATCTTGAGTTTAGAATTGGAAATGTTATCAGAAATGCCCCTAAGATTTCCCCTTTATTGCATGTTTTAAGCAGTTTTATTATGATATGCCTTAGCATCATTTTCTTCACATTTCTTGTGCTTGGGTTTTATTGGTCTTGTTGGAGATAGAGGTTTATGGTTTTCATTAAATTATGAAAAGATGCCTACCTGGTGTTGCTCAGTGGTTGCGTGTTGACCCAGGAACCAAAAGGTCCCTGGATCAATTCCCCATCAAGACACATGCTTGGGTTGTGGACCCGATCGCCAGTGGGGGAGGCAGCTGATCAATGATATTTCTCTCTCATCAATGTTTCTATCTTTCGATCCCTCTCCCTACCTCTCTCTCTAAAAAAAATTTTTTTTGGAAAGTTTTTATTGGCTTCTTGAAGCTGTCCCACAGCTCACTGATAATCTGTTCACTTTTTAATCTTTTTTTCTTCATGTGCTTCATTTTAACTCGTTTAATGGCTGCGCACAGCTCACTAATCTTCGGCAGTGCCCAACTGTTCTTAGTCCCATTCAGTGTCCTCTTCACCTCAGACACTGTAATCTTCACCTCTAGAAATTTAAATTCAGTGTTTATATATTTTTTATGTTTTTATTTAACATGTTCAATCTTGCCTCTAGCTTCTTGAACATTTGGAATGCAGTTTAAATAGCCATTTTATTGTCTCTGTCTACAAATTCCTTTATGTAGGTCATTTCTAGATGGGTTTCAATTGACTGATCTTTTCCCCCCTCATTATGGGTTGTGTTTTCCTGCTTCTTTGCAGGCCTGGTAATTTTCTATTGGGTGCTAGACATTATGAATTTTACTTTGTCGGGTGCTATTGCTCAATTGGACACCTTCTAATTGCCATCAGGCTGGTTCGCTGGCTGCAGTGGGAGTCATAGTGACCAGTCATTCCGGTCATTCCAGCATTCCGGTCACTGGCTTTTTATATATAAAGATTGTCATTCCCGTTTTACAGACAGGTCACTGAGGCTTAGAGAGGTTAAGCATCCTGTTCAAGGTCCCAGAGCCAGTGAGTGAAGGAATTAGAAATCAGAGCAGACGGAACGGGTCTGACTCCAAAGCCCATGTTCTTCGGCCTTGGGTGTTATCTCCCTTTTACTTTTGTTTCTAGGCCTTTTCATGTTTATACATTTTCATGTCATCAAATCTATAAAGCCTTTCCTCTATGGATTCTTCTTCTGCTTCCTCGCTCAGAATGTTCTTTCCTACCTCAAGTTCCAATAGTCACCTCTGTTGTCTCATGGTTACACATCATTTCATTTGAAAGCTATTCCATTGCATTAGTATGTGTTTAAAATATATACACATACTAGTACTTTCCCCTTTAAGAAACAATTGGCCAGATAAGTTGTAAAATTGCTGGACTCAAAAATAGGCAATTTGCAACATAACAACATCTTAAAAGTAAAGTGCAGACAAGGATTTGAGATTAGTAACTTGATATTTGGCTGCTATTTTTCTTTTTATGTGTGTGTGTGGGGGGGAGAACTGTCGCAAGATGGACGCAGCATGACCAGACAATGCCACCCGTCTCCGTGTTGTCTCCTGGAGGGAGAATGACCCAGCCCCAGAGGTGGTGCCAGCAGGAGTCCTTGCTGCCAATGACTCTCATCAGGAGGAGCAGAAAAAGAACTGACCATTCCCAAGTTGCAGCCCAGAGGTAGCCGCCTGAACTGCAGATGGGACAAGGCTAACTCTGGGGCTTGTTGGCCCTTGAGGAGCTCCTGGTGGGAGAAGGGAAAGATTAGGAAGGAGGTTACAGTGACCAACGGCAGTTTATATTTAGTGGGTTAGGACACTTACTGATTTGTATCTGGTTATTTCTACAAATCCTACTCTGTGTTACATTTTTAATTCAGTTGATAACTTGATCTGGTAATTGGACTTTGGCTAAATACTTTTATAAAATAGTATGAATTGGTTTTCGAAGTGCAAAATCAGCTGATTTACATTCAAATCATGAAACAACATACGAAATGGTTTTTATAAGGACTCCCTCCTCTACTCCTCACAGTCGTCGCTGGGGTATGGCCATGGGTCCTATTTTGTCACGCAGGGTCCTGGGCAGTGCAGTAGCAACACCGGGCACCTGCCACCCCTGTTTGCCCCGGGTCAGGCCTGAAGCACACCTGGGGGAGAACTCTGTCCTGCATTGTTGGATGTCCCCAGTGTTAATAAATGCCAGGCTGGGCAGTTCCCCAAGGACCTAATCCCAGCTGTAAGTAATTTTGCTGGAGACCTTGGGTGAGGGCATTTGCTGGAACTGCCCCCCCTGCAACTGGGATTGTTGAGTTCTGAGCCCAGACCGGCTGCCTCAGTGTCTGTGACTTCCCAGCCTTTGCGTGCAAGGCTCATGGATGGACTCCAAACCAACCCTCGTTAATTACTTGCTCAGCACTTTATTAGTGAACCCAGGCAATGGCCGAGGCAGGGTGAGAAGGAGAGCTCTGCAGGCTACTCAGCTCCAGCAATTCAGTTCAGCCCATGGAACCTACTCAGCCAACCCAGTGCCTCGGGGATGAATAGTCTGCCCCTGCTCCTCGCAGGGCAGGTTGGTCTCCACCCCCATCCTAATCCACTTAGCAGAGCAAGAGGAGCTGGCGAATACCATGTTTTCCCCCTGGCATGGCATTTTCAGTCTCCTTTAGCCAGTCTCGGCCTGGCTGACCCAACCTGGCCAGTCCTGGGTGCAGAACTCCTGCAGGTGCCTCTCAAGAGAGCGTGGAAGGTGTGTGTTATTCCCCCACAGGCCAGGGGCAATCCATGGTTCTGGTTTTATATTAATGTTGATGTGGGGCAGGAGGAGGACAGCCCTGTGTCAGGGGCCTTAATAGGAGAAGCCTAGCATCTCCGAGCTCCTGTTTTCTAGGGGTTAGTGGAGTGTCTGCCAAGTGACACTTTCCTAAGCAAACAGGCACAAAGAGAAACAGGTAACCAACTGCCCGCTAGATACTCAGCTCCCACACACGTTACTGCCGGTCAGAAGGGAACGTCATTGATTGAGGAGCACATTTCCCACCCAGTGGAGTGAGTAATCAATAGTGAAGTGTTTATTGAGTACCTACTGTGTGCTTGATGGCATTCTAATGGGGGGAAAGAGAATGGATCAGTGAAAGGGGCAAACAGAAAAAGGATGGAACAGTCCCTACCGATTATAGCCTATCTGGTTAGAAGCCAAAGTAATGCACTAAATGTGTGCCAACTCCCAGCCACACAGGGATGCTGCTGGGCCCAGGAGGGGGCGGTCAGCGGGAATCAGGATCTTTGGGGAAGGCTGTGCAGGACTCAGCTGGGCTCTGAGGATCCCAAGCAGGATGAACCCACACGCGCATTCGGCCCCAGGCTGTTGATGTGGGTGACCAGGGCTGGCTCACTTGAGCTGACAAATGCCTGGACCTTGGCTGGCCTTCCTGTCAGGCCCCAGAACTTCACCTCCGTACAGACAATCCCGTTACTGTTGGGGTTTGCAGATTGTTGTCACCATGTCTTGGCCCCAGTGGGAATTCCTCCCTTTCCAAGGGATGAGCTGACCCCAGCCAGCTTCAGACCCTTGTGAGGGACTCCTCCAACACCTGTAGTCCAACCGTCAGGTACAGGCGGCGGGGCCACCACATCTGTAGGCCCATCTCTGCAGCACAAGGAATCTCAGTCAATGGCAGGCTGAGTATCAGCTCCCTATGGCTGTTTCTAAAAGATCATTTGCATGCACATACTAAATCAACTTGCATAATTAAGGAGAGTCATAAAGACTACTCAACTGTCTCAGAACAATGGAATTGAAGTTACAAAATAGGTCAGATCTGAAAGGTAACTTAGAGTTGAAAGTGTCCTGGCGAGCAGACAGCAGGGAGCCTGTGCTTGGGAGCTTCAGAGGAGCCAGCGAGCAAACGCTGTTTTAGCCACTGCAGACCAGGCCAAGCTGGCCACGGCAGGCAGGTTCGCTCCCTTACTTTCTCATGAATCAGTCCTGAGAGTAAAATGCTACAGGAAGGGAGTTCTAGAGGGCAGCCAGCCTGTTACCAAGAGGTTTTATGTTCAGGTGAGCAGCGGCAGCTCACTGCACTTAGCTCTATTCATTCTGATGAGAAAGAAATACGTTGGATTAAAGCTTTCACTTTTGTATGGAAAAGATTTCTCAAAACTGACGCATTTTCAATTAGTAAAAATCTAATATTCCATTCATGTTCAAATTAAACTAAAGCAAACATTAGTATCTCACATTGAATTCAGGCCATTTGTTTTGCAAAGGCTAGACAGTATGGAAAAGTAGATGTGGGGGAGAGTAATACTCAGCTGGGAAGCTGGGGAGGAGCCCAGGCCAGCTACTCCACTCGCTTTCTCTGGACCTCAGCTTTCTCATCCCTGTTCCCCCGACTCTAGGTCTCTGGGTGTTCCTCCCCATCTCCTCCCTCGATCCCCCGTGGGAGCAGTGTTTGAAATCCTCTGTCTAGTCTAACCTTCTCATTTTACAGATAAGTACTGGTAAGTAAGGCCAAGCCCCACCCCAGCTCACCCAGAGTAGCTCCATTTTTGTGTTTTATATTTTTGGGTTTGGCCATTGATGTGGGAAAAAGAAAGCTCTCATGACTAATAATGAACAATTTGAAAATCACTGGACTAGACGACTGTTCTAGTTCTTTCCATATTTATTTGCCTGGAAGCAACAGAGATCTAAGTTGTTCTGAGTGATGGGGGTAATTGTGAAGGCGAGATATTTGGGTTCCCATGGAAAGCTGGATCATTACGTTCACATAATGTTGTCGCTCTGAATTACTCAAAACACCGCAAAGGAAAAATCACCAAAGTAAAATCCTAACCCATCTGTTAAAACTGTATAAACTAAGAAGCAAACATCTTCTTTGTATCCTTAGTCTCCAGGAGAAAAAAAATCTCAGTGAATGGTTTGGTTCATGACCCAACTTTTTTCTGTGATTATCCAGACATATCTAGATATTCTTTTCAATCAAAAAGTTGTTTTGTGTTATGTGGCCTGGGCTGTACCTTGCTTTTATTACTTGGCAGTATGTGAAGACTATTTTTCCAGATTAGTACATTTAGAGCTACATCATTTATTTTTCTCCATTTAACAAGTGCCTATTGATGAACATTTAAGTTGTTTGTTTGCTTTTATCATCATAATGTTGCCATGAGCATTCTTGTCCAGATATCTTTATATACTCTTCCTACAAAGGAAATTCCTAATTCATAGCATTTTCTTTCTAATAGAAACTGCCAAATTATGTCCAATGTCTTTTTAGTTGGATTTAAAGTCAGCTCATGCCATCTGATGCCAGATTAGCAGGAAGTCCATTATTTTTCTTCAGGGGCCCCTTCCTTGCCTGTGAATTGTCCATGAATCCCAGGAGCGCTACTAATCCAGTGAGACCAGTTCTATGTTCAGCGAGGAACCAGGAAGGTGTGGTCAGGCCACTGGCAGGACCCATTCTGGCTCTTTTCTCCCATCACTAGCATGCGTTGTCGATGCTGACAAGTCCCCTACAGTGTGGTGGGTCCTTGTCCACTGCTGTATTGACCTTTTCATTGGGAAGATGACCCTTACCCGCCACAGCCTTCCTTCCAGGGCGACAATTCCAGCTCTTCCGTGACATGCTGACCAAGGCTGTGCTAAGCCTGAGCTCTCAGGGGGCAGCTGTTGTTCCCATAGAATGTGTCCTCCCAGCTCGTGTAGCTGGGTTGGGAGGGCTTCCCACCAGAGCTATGGACCTTTCCTATGCCTCACCCACCCTCTTCCCAACACTGTCCGATTCTCATATCAGAAACCCCGGTGAACAACTGGTCATCGCCTCCTCTCAAGGTCAGTTCTCCCTGGGAGACCACTGATGTGCTTTCTGACTTGAACCCTGTCTGCCCCATGAAGTTCTGGGCCTGGAATCAGGCACTGTTCTCTGCACAGGGGATTCAGACAGAAGTTCTCCTGCTCTCTAAAGGCTTCCATTCTTTGGAGAGCAGGGCAGGTAATAAATGAATGTATACATAGGCAAGACAACATGGGATAATGGGAAGTGCCACAAAGAGAAAAATCGGGTGAGGTGATGGGGCTCCTTTCAGTCGGGGTGTCAGGGAAAGCCTCCTGGCGAGCTGGCATTTATTTGAACTTGGGCCTCAGTGAAGATGTGGGCACAGCATACTGGGCACGGCAAAGACGGTCCCATGGGAATGGCCAATGTGACTTGTGTGGGGGACGGGGATGGCCTCCCAGCAGGGCCACCTTACAAACGGGTCATGCCAACACCCCCAGACAAAGAGCTCTAAAGCCTCTCCCAGCGTGCCCCATTCTCCAATCCTAAATCAAGATTCAGGAAGCCCTCTATGCCAACTGTGACTCCTTAATTTGACAATGTAGATTTTGTAACTTTCAATTTGGATTTTCTTATTTTCATCCAAATTCTTAATCACTATTATCAGGAAAATAAATGTTTCTGACTTTCTTGCATTCACCTCTTTATACCCTATGTTTTCCCTTGATACAATCTTATACAGCCCACATTTGTTAAAAGAATATTCCCAATATTCCCCAGTGAGGAGTAACACAATTTCCTGGTAAATATCTAAATTGACATTCATCATACAAATGAAGTCAAAAGGCCAGGAAATGAAATCCTCATCTTTTTCTTCTTTTTTAACAGAACCTGGGCCTACACCAGACCTGTATGAGTATAAAAGAGAAAGACTAATTTTCCCTGTTGATTTTCCATTGTCTGACACCCCTCCTTCTGCTGTGATCCCCCAGGCAACAAATGAAGCATTGTAAAGCCTTTAATGGTCTTCTCAATGGGCAATTATACATTTTTTATGATAAATTTTGTCAGTCGTACAGCTCATTACATTCATTTATGAAAATGACTAAAAACAATGAATCAAAATTTTTTCTGTCTGGTTCCTTTGAGATAATCATCAGAGCCATAATAAAAAGTGTAGTAGACCTGGAGCTGAGCCCAGCTCTTCTGTGAGCCAGCGAGTGACCTTGAGTAAATGAGGCGACCTATCTGAGCCTCTGTGTTCTTATCTGTATGAAAGGGAAAGTAGCAGGGCTCACTCTACTTCAGCTTGAGTTGTTGGGGGGGGGGGGGTGTTCTATGAAGGGGAACCTGGATGTTCCCAGTCCTTAAGGTGGGGGCGGTATGTACGCATTTGTTTCATTACTCATCTTTAAATTGTTCTTGCACATTCTATACATCTGTGATGTGTGTGATATATTTCACAGTAGATTTCTAAGAAAGTCAATACTGTTGACAGACTCGACAAAAAGTCAGTGCAAACCGAGTTTTCCTATGGACCTCCTAGCAAACTGCGTAAACCTAGACAGAAGACAAAACAATTTTCCCCTCAAATCAAAACATGTTCTTCCTAAAGAGTTTAATTGAAAAAGTGAAGATTTCGAATAAAACAACAGGGTGTGTCATGCTCAGGACAGTTCCCTCCCTCATGGCCCTCCCTTCCTCCTCACTTGAGGTTTCTATATTTCTCTCCAGAATAGCCTGGAAAACCAAAGATAAACAGAGAATCTTGAAAGCAGCAAGGACACATAGAAATAAAAAGACTAACAGAGCACATGTCACCTGAGGATATGTGCTTATTGATTTTGAGAGAGAGAGAAACATTGATCAGTTGTCTCCCGTGTGAGTGTGACTGGGAATCGAACCCACAACTTAGGTGTGTGCCCTGACTGGGAATCAAACCTCAAACCTACAACCTTTTGATGTACGTACAGGACAACTCTCCAACCAACTGAACCACCTGGCCAGGGCTGCATCGCTCTTTTATGTAAATGGAAGCACATTACATATGCTGCTCTGTACTTTGCATTTTTTTATTTATCTTGGAGAGCTCCCAATATCAGCCTTATGGATTAAAATTCTCCACCCCCCACCCCGCAGTATTTCTTTGTGCAGCTATGCTACACTTTAACCAGAGCTCGCTGATAAATATTTAGGTGGTTTTCTGTTTCTGCTCTTGCTCACCTTTCTGCAACAACCATCTTTTTGCTTACGTCTTCTCACACATATATGTGTGCATCTGTAGAGTAAATCCCAGAGTATATGGATGGATCAAAAGCTAGATTCATGTAAATTTTGGTAGCTATTGCCCAAATCCCTCCAAAGAGACAGAGTATCCCTTTACACTTCCATCAACAGGACACAGGAGCATTGCTGTCCTGATGAGCCTGTGATATGTGATCTCTTCGTCTTTACTTACAAACCTAAAAGGCGAAAATAGTATTCCATCGCTTGGGTTTATTTCTTTAGCTCTAAGTGAAGATGAAGCTCTTTACTTTTTCTGAACTTCAAGTTTGGGTCCATTGCCCATTTTTCTTTTGGTTTCTTGTTCCTTTACGTGTTGCTTCGACACAGCTCTTTATATGCAAGCCCTTTGCAAGTATTTTCCTAGGCTTGTGTTTCTCCTTTGTTATTGCTTGTAGTACTGGTGTTTTTACCTCTGGTAGAAACTTTTTAAGTATTAGGTAGTCAAATGTATTGATTCAATCTCTCTCTATATGTAGTATGGGGTTGTTTTGTTCTTAGAAAAGTCTTTCCTCTTCTAATGCTATTATATTTTCCCCAGGTTTCCTCAAGTACCTTTACTAGTTTCTTTTTTACTTTTAAATTTTTGATCAGTATCATTTAAATAACTTATTTAATGTAAGGAGTGAAGTAGGGATTCAGCTTCTGTTTTCTCCTGGAATGTCAATCCAGCTGTATCAACTTTATTTCTTAACTAATAAGTTTTCTCCCTACAGCTTGAAAAGCCACATGATTTGGATCTAAAAATTGCCTTGTCTAGATATTGAAAATTCTTGGATGATAAATTGATAAATTAACTAAGTTCTTAGTACATTCAAGGAATCGTCAAAACAACAGTATAAACAGAGTGGGCTTATCATGTGCTGGGCCTGTTCTAAATGAGTTGCATGTATGTGTTCATTTAATAAGGCAGGTGCTGTGAGCTTTATGACAGACAAGGACACTGAAGCACAGAGAGGTTAAATAACTTGTCTAAAGTCACACTGCTATGAATGGCAAAGTCGTGCTTTGAACACAGGCAGTTTGAGTTTAGAATCCATGCTTCTCTCCACGTATTCTGCTGCCTTCGTGAAATGGAAAACGCTTTTGTGCATGCTTCCTACATGCTAGGCTCTGTTTTAAGAACTTCACACATAACACTTTTATTTAATTTCACAACAATCCTAGAAGTAAGCACTAACGCTCTCCCCATTTTACCGACAAGCAAACTGAGGCAGAGAGTAACTGGAAGACAGACAAAAAGGGAGGGGGAGCAGCATGTGGTGAGTTCACAGAAGGAGGAATTTTGCTGTCTTTAGAACAGCAAGGAATCACAGACGTGTTTGAATCAGGACGGACCCCATCAGATTGGGTTTTTGTGAAGTTCATTAGGAGCAGTGTGGAGAATGGATGAGGGAAGGGGCTGCACAGTGGGTGTGGGAGACCCAGATATCAGGCTAACACCTCGCTGCAATGACACCTCCAACCCCAGGTGCCATCCAGTGGTGAGTAGGCGGCATCCACATGGCCCGAGATAACTACCCTCTGGGGCTTATATTGTTTACATTTTCAGTGAAAACAAAAGTGTCCCTGCTCACCCAGCTTATGAGTGCTTGCTCCTAACCACTGAGCCCGCCGACCCTCTGTATTCAGGCCCGCAGACTGAGACCTTTAGACGCTGGGGGGCCGGCTTAGTATAGCCTTGAAAATTCCTTCACCACCCTCTGTCTCTCCAATAGAAATCAAGGAAATTCTATTGACATCGTTGATAGATGAGCTTCCAATATCAAATATCTTCAGATGTTTTAAAGATTTCTTTTGTGTCTTAGGTTAACTTTTCCTAGGACATCTATATAGTCTCCCGAAGTTACTCTGTGAATTTTTATAATTGCTTTCTTCTTGTGTGACTAAAGGGCAAGCTCACGGGCCCCCTGCCTGCTGTGCTGCTATTAATCACAGCCTCTCTCCCCCGCAGATCCGCGTGATGGTGGACCTGTGCAACAGCACCAAGGGCATCTGCCTGACAGGTAGGCTGGCCGCGCCCACCCCCAGCGGCCACGGGCGCACAGGCATGCTAGCCAAGGACCGGGGCGGAAGGAGCACCTAGTAACACTGTAGGTTATAAAAATACATGTTGGTTTACTTTTAGCAGATGTTTTTAATGGCATGAAAATCAATTGTCACATAATTATGAAAAATAATATTTTCAGTATTGCCATAGGAATATAGCCATGAAAAATAATGAGGTCTCGGGTAATTAGAAACGTGTGGTACCTTGAACCAGAGCCATGGATGTTTTCCTATTCCCGTTAGTTTTTAAAAAGGAAGAGAAATAAAAAAGACCTCGCTAAGTGGTAGTTCTCTTACCAGAGAATAATGTTCTCTTAGCAGAAATCATTATTTCCCTACATCATACACATATGATACATATAACATGCATGGGAAGCTCTAGAAGCAAACTGCTAATTAGTCGAGAAAGCACTTTTTCTGAAGCCTGGTCTGTGTGGTGCCTACTGTGTGCTGGGTGAGACGGGCAGGGTCACACGCTGACCCCCTCCACTCAGTGATTCAAAGACGAATAGACAGGAGAGGGAATGAACCTCTGGGCAGAGCAAGCCTCTCGACAAGGAGTGGCTGATGGGTGGGACAGGGGAGGAGGGGAGTGGTTTTGATATGCTTTGTCGACACCTGAGTCAGACAGTCCTGCATCTCACCTGAGGGGAGGGGCGCCTGCCTCCTGCCTTCAGAAGCTGGGAACAAGGAACTCATGCACACCCCACCCCAGGATGGGCCATAGAGCCTGACTTCAGACATTGCGTTTCCAAAGGGAATACATTACACTCTGAGGCAACAGGAAGAATCCTTTTCGCATTAAAAGTCTGTTATGGAATAAATGCATACTCTCGTGGACCTTACAGTATAACCGAGACTCTGTAGCGCTCTGAAGCTTTGCTGGGCCCCTCAGACCATGGCCCAGGCTCCGGGGAGATCCCATTCACGCTTCACTTGCGCCCAGGGCTGCACTGAAGGAGCCTGTAAAACCCTGCACTGTGTCTACTGAGGAGTAAGAAACCTCACCCTTTGGGCAGTATTCTCCCCAGTACCTCCTATTACCTGTGAGCAGGAAGCGCTTACTGGGAGTTTGTCGAATGACTAAACCTGGGGTTTCTGTGAGTATTAAATGGGGGTGTTGGGCTGGTAAGAAAGACACTTCCCCGAGGAACCCCAGTCCAGTCTGACTCTCATTTGCTTGGGTTGGCCTCAGAGAGAAAAGCTGTAATCCTGTGGCTTCTTGGGAAATGCTAATTGAATTATTCAAGTCACATTTCAGCCCTCACAGAAAATTAAATATCTTCAGAACAGCTTGGTCCTTTATTCTGAAGCTCTTGTGGCTTAAGCACCCTTCTTCCCTCTCCGGAAGTCCCTTTTCAGAGTTCCCTCGTGCGACGGTAATGAGTGCTGGGGAAATGCTCGGATGGAGGAATTACAGGCACAAAAGCCGTGTCGAGAGGCACAGGAAAAGCCTCTTTCTTTCTTATTTTTATAGTGACAGGAGGGCCATCCTGTTCAGTGAATGTGTGAGGGGCTATTGAGACCACTTAGGGGAGATTGACGCGACGGGAGAGCTCATCTGTACATCCCTACAGGAGCGGTGCAGGAGGTTCTGACACCTCAAATGCTTTGCAAAGGCCGCACCTTCTCCTTTCACACCAGCTTGAAATTGGGCCTCCTTTTACACAGAAAGCTCTTCTATTAAAACTTTGGTGTGAAAAGTACAAGTTACAACGTGAGGTGGTGCCTCGGCAGAGGCCAGGCTGCCCGGGTTGGGATGGGAAGGCCACAGGACGCAGGACTGAATTGGCAACTTCCGGGGGAGGGGAGAGAGCCTTGGTCTGGAGCCGGGGGAGATGTGGGCAGGAAGCGAAGCCAGGGCAGACCCCGGGCTCGGAGCCTGAGAACAAGATCTAGCTTTACACGGCTCATCTTTGAAAAAGCAGGCGCTTGTGAGGGGGCGCTCATCCGGCTGTGACCATGGACCGCTTTCCTGTTCCTTGTCCTGGGCTCAGCTGAGGTTGGTATGGGGACAAGGCCAGGTGCCGGGTTTTGTGCAGCCTGGACATCTCAGGTGAAGATGAGGGCAATTCAGTAGCTAAAGTAGTAGCGGGTTTTGTTGGTGCCGCGTGTATCAAACAGCATGGGCTTTTCTGGCTGCATCTTACCCCTGAACCCAGATTTCCTTGGAACCCCAGAAGCATCTCTTCTGGGAGAGCAGGGGGCTTAAAGAAGGTGGGTTCTTGCGTTATTCTTCACTTCCAGTGGCCTCCCCATAGGGACTCGTTGGAAAAATCTCTAAGCCATCACATTGCTGATCTGCTTGTTAGGACAGACGCACAGACACACTTCGAATCCAGTGTTCATTCTCCTCACAGCCAGTGACTCCAACCCAGTGATGACAGTTATCCCCCCTCCGTATCCTATGTCCAGGGAAACATCAGTCACGGGTCACAGCTGCTCTGAGCATGGCCTCCTGTCGTTCTTTTCTGGTGCTCCAGAAAGCTGCTAATTGGTTAGAACAGGTACCTGAAACAAAACCCATTTGCCATCCCTATGCTACTTTATTAAGGTTGCCATAGCTCAAAGTTGAAATGCACCGAATAGATGGGATTGGACCAAAGCTGCAGCCCCATGGGGATGGAAGGCGGCAGCAGTCGCTGCTGGGGGCTGGGGTGGAGAGTGGGGCAAACACACCACACCAGGGCAGGGAGCAGGCAGGAAGCTGGTCCTGGGGAAGCAGAGAGGCCAGGGAAGCAGCACCGCATTCGAACCGAGCCGAGGCCCCAAGTCCCTGGAACGTGCATCATCATCCCCTCGGACTTCATTTACAAACCACACATTCAAAGGTAAAGTTAGAATTTCTAGATGCTTCCACAGCGCATTATTCCCAAGCACAGGCCCGTTCAGAGGTGGCAGGCCCAGGGAACCAGCCCCGGGCAGCATTCACAGGAAGGCTGCTGTCCACAGGTATTCCTAGAGGGTCAGAGAAGGAGAAAGGTCAGGAGCTGAGAAAACATCCTGAGAAACAGTATTCTAAATGCCAATTGGCACATATAAATAATGTGATGTTTGACGTGATGATAATGCCGCATATTTGGGGCTGCTTCCAGGTGTAAGGAGCCCTGGGCAGCTGAATTGGCGCCCTGAGAAGACAGTGGCAGGGGCTCGCCATCACTGGAGCTCTCTGCTTCTGCGCGCTCTCTCCTCTCCCGTAGCTTCAGGGCAGGGGCCCTGCTGGATGGCCCCCTACGTCTTCTTTCCTGGTGCTTCTTCTGTCACCTGCCTCCCCACAGATAGGGTGTGTCCCCATCCCTCTGCACCCCAAAATTAGGCTGGCCCCAAATTTTTACTCTTCCTGTAAACAAATAGCTCTCAACCTTTCTAGGGTCAGGGACCCCTTCAAGGATCTGCTGATAGTGACTGATTCTTTTCCAAGAAAATGTTCACATCAGGTGTGGGGTGGAGGGAGGAGACCCAAGACCATCTGCATCCCAGTCACCTGTCATGCTTGGTAAAAATGCAGGTTCCTGGGCCTCTGCACCCAAACTCAATTAGAATCTCCAGATGAGACCCAGGTAGCTGCATTGGTCACAGGCATTCCCAGGGCGATTCTGTAGACTCAGATGACTAAGAACTTGTAGCCATGGGGTGTCCATGGATCTTTTTGTCAGGAAACCCTAATCTAAGCACTTCACTCTAGTGGCACCCTTGGCCAAGGCTAATGTGTCCTAAACATATGGTTCCAGCCAGGACCTCTCTCCAGTAGTCCCGCTGCCTGGAAATGGTGTAAGACTGTCCTGGGAACTTTGAAGCCTACTACATACAGCTGGTCTGACTTGTTTCCCTCCCCCCCGACCCCCCAACCTGCACATCTGAATTTGGCTCCATCTGCAGTCGGGAATGAGATTGATTGATTTCTTTGGACCTCTGCCAGCTGTCCAGTGTGTGTGAGTGTGTGTGTGTGTGTGTGTGTGTGTGTACGCGCCATCTTGTGGCAAAGTCATGTAGCACAGGCTACACTAATCCTAAAAATGTGGTGCCATTTTCAGCAAATTGTTTTGGCCCGAGGTAGGCCTATATGTATTGAAAGCATACCTTCAAACACGTGTTCTTCCATGAGTCCCCATGTATGCAAAATAGCCTCTCTCCATTAATATCCTAGGCCTTTTTTTTGCCTCACACAGAACCCTGCTCATTCTGCTGAAATACCTCTGGAATGTCTAGCTTTTCCTGCAACTCTACAGTCACCAACCACATTTATCCATAACCTCACCCCTAATTTTTCCACAAAGACCTCCTGGGTATTTTCTCTCCATCCTTTCTTTTCCTTCTTTCTCTCTCTCGTCTTATTCCTAAGTTCTCTTCAACTTCCATCTACAGGGGAGATCTCAAATGCACTGACTTCATGGTATCAGCCCGCTCCCCTGTTTAATAACCTACTATAGCTCCCTACTGCCTCACAGATACTGTCCACACCTCTCTGCTTGGCAATCAAGTGCTGCTGCCCCACATTGGCCTCATCTCCACACACCAGCTTGATCTATCTTCTTCCTTCCTCACCCCGAATCATACAAATTCCCACCTCTGTACTTTTGCTCCTTCATGGGATGTCCAGCCCTCACCCCTGCAGCCATCCCAGGCCCATTGTTTCTTCGGCGCCCCAGATCCAGGCTCACCCTTCTCTGGAGGCCTCTCAGACAGCCGTGTGCCCAGGCTGCCCCAGCACCCCTTTGGGGTTTTGCTTCTCTGCAGCTCCCTCACATTTCATTGTGATTGCCAAGTATCTACCTTCCCCTGATAGGTTGTCAACACAACACAGGGGCCAAGCTTGCTGCTGCTTAGTGAATTTTGGTGCACATAGTAGGTGCTTAGTAAATGGTGATTTTTCTGAAAGGTCACAGCTTGGATTTATGGAAGACCTTTCCCTGTAGTACTGGTGATCACATGCAGTCTGGAGAACGGAAGGACCTCGGCTGCTCCGGCTACAGCCTCACTGGCTTGTCTGAGTGCTCACATAGAATAACTGATAAGAAGACTCTTCTATTTGGGAAAGCAAAATCCTTTTGTTAGATTATGTGTCAATGATCCATCTGAACACCCTTAGATTTTCTGGGTAATTACACACTAAGGAAAGTATTTGCTACCTGATCTGGGCCCTCAATTCGTCTTGGGCTATTTCATGCAACAAAATAGAGACCTGGGAGGTGAACTGTTGTAATGTAACCCGCGAATCACAGAAGGACGCCTCAACAAGTCGAATTAAGGAGTCACATTTATTGCAATCCGGGACTATGAGAGGCCATTCCCCAAATCTCATAGCCATAAGATGGTGGCAAAACCAGACTTATATAGGCAAAGATCACAAAGGTATTGATTACATCTCAAGGTTTGGAATGAGGAACCTGGCTCGCAAAAAGCAGTTTACAGAAGCAGAATTAAGCATGTTAATTATAGTTTTGGGTCTCAGGGTCACTGAATTGACAGAAATACATTATCTAGAGCCCTCAGGTCTGGAATGAGGAACCTAGTTTGCAAAAAGCAGTTTAAACAGCATGTTATAAACACATTATCTAACCTGGGTTAAACTTAGGCATGTTATCTAAATTACAGTTTTAGAGCCCTCTGACCTTGGGATAACTGTGCTGTCCTTCCCAGGTGACGAATGTGCTTTCTAAAACCAGTAAGATAACCATCAATGGGATAGTCACGTTATAATCAATAAGGCATTCAATCGAATGGGATGACTTATACAATTCAGAAAATCAAAGTAACTTTTATATTGTTAAGCCAAACAACAGAATTAAACTACAGTTTCAATCTGAAATGATTGCTACCATACTTCAGAACCAGCTTCTGCTCTCAGACCCCCTCAGTGGCCTAGCGGAGACACACTGGCTGGCTGGGAGCCCTTGGGACTGCTCTCGTGACAGCCAGACCTCAGCCCTGCAGTGCTGGCACTTACCTGTGCCAGGGCGGTACTGCCTTCCTGTATTGTCACCCAGCCTCATTTAATTAAGTTGATTGCTTGAGAGGTGACTGATTTCTGAATCGATACGATTATTCTTGGTCCACTGAAACTTAAACAGAAGTGGTTTTGGTTGGCAAATGTGTCTGTGCTGACTTGATTTTAAGAATCTTTTGGGTAAATATACTGAATTCTAAGTAACAGGCATGGGGTGGCTTCTCGCCAGTACATTCTCAGAGGGGGGAAATAATTTTGGGGTGTGGAGCTGCTTTGCTTTCTTCCACCTATAGTTCACCATTTACATTTCTTTTCCTATTCTAGGACCACCTGGCCCACCAGGTAAGAGCCCATGGCTTTTCCTAGTTCATAGGGGGGAATATGGGTGGCTAACTCCCCAGGATCACTCAGAAGGGACTACGGTGGGGAAGGGGGAAGAGTTTAGCGCCAACCCCGGCTGTCACTGTGTTCCCCCTTCTCTCTCCCCCAATCTTGAACTCTCCTGCCCCTCCCACTTGAGAGCCTGCCTTCCCCATCCCCCACTTGTCACTGCTCCAGGCCAGGGTAGCAAAGGAGGCGAAGGAAGGGAGGAAGCGGGGAAGGATCTGGGAAAGGTGTCGATGCTGCCCACCTACACTGGCTACAGGGAATGACCTGAACTTCAGTGAAGAGATGTTTTTAATGTTCGTTTCCCGTGTTTGATGCAGGACCGCCAGGAGTTGGTGGGCTACCAGGACACAACGGGTCGGATGGACAGCCTGGTCCCCAGGGCCCAAAGGGCGAAAAAGGAGCAAATGGAAAAAGAGGAAAAATTGGTATTTTGGCAACTCTTCCGTTATTTTCCTTGTTGCTCATTTCTGTTTCTGCATTTTGAATGGGCTAATGTGTGCAGTGGCTAGAAAGTGCTATATCTTTGCAGGCAAGGCTGGTTCGACTCTTGCCTGGAAGTTGCCGTGTTTTGGGGGCCAAGGGCATTCTTTTTGGTACTGACAATGGTTTGTCTCCCTGGGAACTGCTTGCTCTGATGCAGACTGACAGATGGAAGGGGCAGGAGCCAGAGCCCAGGGCGGGCACGTGTGGGCTGTGTGCTGGCTGCATGTGTCACCCCCGTCTTTCCAGGGTCAGTTCCTGCCTTGCCCTCTCACTGCCTTTGTCTGCCCAGAAACGTTATGTTTAGTTGAAAATCAGTTGTGTGATGTCGGCCCCTGAGTTTTCCTAGTAGAGGAATAGCTGGAATGATTTGAATGGACTGGTGGCATCCAGGCCTCCCTGAGGCCTGCCCTCGGGTTGTGGAGTCCCAGCTGTCAGGGCCTCCTGTCCGGGGGCCACAGGGTGGTTACAGAGATGTGGGGCGTCTCCGAGAGACTTCCTGTGCCTCTGTGAGCAGCAGTGCTGCCATCACCCGAGCCGAGGCCCCAAAGCCCCGAGGTGTCAGGTATGTCCAGGGGTCAGTGAGAGGCAGGGGCTCCTGCGGGGCCTGGCAGGAGGCAGGGAGCAGGCGGGCGGGCGAGTTCTAAGGGGCTCTGAGTACCAATCCTGGGGGACCGGGGAAAGGCCTGCTGGGCAGATTCACTGAAGAAAGCTGGCATGTGGCATGTGGAAGCTCAAGTGCAGGGGTAGGGCTGCTCAGGAGGCCTCTGGGAGGCCTGGCTCTCAGCCTCTGGCAGGTGGAGGCTCCATCACACCCTCTAGCTTGTTTCCAACTTTGTGGCTCTGCTACTCCCGCTCACTTGAACAGGCTCTGGGCTAGAAGAGCTACTGGGAGATTCTTCCAGACAGCACAGTCCCCTCCCAGCACTCTGCTCTTATCGCCCGTGGAGAGGGAGAGTCGTGGAGGGGCTTTGCCACTTGGCCAAACCTGCACGCTCATGTTCCCAGGGGGCAGCCCCTGTGACAATGGGCAACACAGCCAGCTCAGTCCCCAGAAGGCCAGTAATTACAGCCCGTGCTACAGAGCAGTAATGGATTGTTCCGTGTTGGATAATAATTATAAATGAACATCAGCGTTGAATAATGATGACCAGCAGTGTACAGACATTTGGTTTATCCTGAGAAGCCCCCAGAAATGTGACCCAGTCCTAAGGATTCAGCAACGAGTGTCTGAGGGGCAGCTGAGGGGAGGCAGCACTGCGCTAGCATGGGCGTGGGCAGGGGGGAAGGAGTGGTTTCCAGAAGGGCTCTGGCTTTGCAGAGTGTGCTCAGCATGCAGCCCACAACCCAGTGAGGGCAAAGAAAAGGGCAGTCCACTGAGGTAACGCATATTTATGTGGCAGGTACTGTTGTAGGTGCTGGAGATCCAGAAGTGAAAATGCTCACAACATCCCTGTCTTCATAAAGCTTAAATTCTAAGCTGGGAGAATGAACAGTCGACAAGATCGATAAGTAGAGTAGATTGTTATGCGGTGGTAAAGGAGAAATATAGAGCCAGGAGAGGGAATGGGGAGTGCGGGGGGTGACTGTGGAGTGGGAAGCCATGTAAGACCCCTGGGAAGGGAGCTTTGAGCAAACACCTAGAGGAGGGGAGAGCGGGGGCCTGGGGAGAGGGTTCCAGCAGAACCGGGGAGTGCAGCTTGCCCCCCATGAGTCTGAGAAGCCACAAGGAAGCCAGGGTGGCCGGACAGAGAATGAGAGGTAATTGAGGTCAAGTTAAGACCAGAAAGGAAAGAGGACAAATCAGGTTGGCCCTGGGCATTTGAAGAACTGTGGTTTGTGCTTAGAGCGAGATGGGCAGGATTTACAGCAGAGCAGAGACCTGCCCTGCCCCACTGGGGAACCCACCACCCTGGTGGCTGTGCCGGGGAGGCTGCAGGGCAGAAGGGAGGAGGCTTGGAGAGGGGCGGCAGTGGCTGGGTGAGAAGGTGCTGGATTCTGTTTCTCTGGAGGTTGACCAAGTCCTCATTTCCTGGAGATCCCGTGGGAAGGGTAGCAAAGACACGGGCCTTCCCAGTGAGCGAGGCCTCCGGGGTCAGCAACGTTAGACCTTAGAACAAGAAGTTTCCACTAAGGTCGAGGTTAGAACTGGAGTCACCAAGGACCCAACAGGGGGTCCTTGCCCTGGGCCAGGGGAAGTGGAGACTAGCCTTCCTTCTAATGTATAGAGACAATGGCCATTAGAAGAGCCTGTCTCTATGGAAAGGGGTTGTTGAAAGCTTTGCTCAGCCCTGGGCCAGCTCAGACTCCAGAGCAAGGGCTGTGCTGTCCGCAGTCACCCCGCTAAGGGCCCCGGGCCGTGCTTTCCCTCCTGCTCCTGACCTGAGCCTAGAATGCATGTCCGTACTACCCAGCAATCAACTTTCTTGCAGGGGCACCAGGGATGTCAGAGCCACGGAGGGAAAATGTCTTTATCCTGAGAGCAGGAGAAGCCATGGAGGGGTTCCAGCAGGAGTCAGATCTGCCTTTATAAGAACCAATATGCTTGGAACACATTGAAATAAGCACAGGAGACAAGTGAGCACGGAGGCAGGGAGACGTTCAGAAGCTTCTCAAAGAGCAGGCGGGGGGTTGGCGGGGATGGGCATGGAGAGACAAATGGAGTGGGTATTTGGGGGTGAAATCCTCAGTCTGTGATGACAGGTGGATAAACAGAGGTGGAGGAGGGAGGCCCTCAGGCAGACTGCCTGACTGCTCTGCCCCCAGGTGGGAGCCTTGCACTGACTCGGGTTCAGGGAGACTGTCAGGAGCTCAGCATGGGATGTGCTGAGATTGAGACACCAGGGAAGGAGATGTGGGGGTTGGGGGTGTGCCTTGGGGATGCAGGTCTGTGGTCAGAGGAGACCAGCGGACTAGAGGTGTACATGGCAGAGTATCAGAGACCACGGGCATGTGGGCATGGCTGTGGGAGAGCCTGGGTGGAGCCCTCAGGAGCAGTAGCATCTAGTGACCACGGAGAAGTGAGCCTCCAGGTGAGCCGACCCAGAGGCTGAGCACAGCAGAAGCGGGTGGGAGTTTGTCAGCAAATATTTATTGGACAGATTGAGAACACTGCTGGGGAGACAAAGCAGACACAGCTCCCACTCTGGACCCCTTTCCATCTGATCGTTCATAGTCAGCAGCCTAGTACATTGGTAACCACATTACATACATATTTGAAGGAAAGAACAGGGCGCTTTGAGATACACTGGTCTGATTAAATCAGAATTTCAGAGCTCTAGCCTAACCGTTGTTTTCAAGAGATTAAAGCATCAAAGATAACCCTCAGTTTCTGACCTCAGAAATGCTAAGCACGATGGGGGGCTAGCATGGACCAGAGCCAGAGCTCAGGTGGAATTCTGGCTCCTCCACTTGGTAGCTGTGTGCCCTGGGGAAAGTTATTTAATCACTCTGTGCCATGGATTCCTCATCTGTATAAAGGGGACAATGATAGTATCACCCCATAGCACTGTTGGGAAGAGCGAGTGAATATATATATATACACACATGCTATTTATATTGGTGTTAGCTGTTGTTACCAAAAATGGGAAGAGAAACTTGGTTTTATACCTAAAGGAAGTCTAAGTGGAAATACCTGTGTTCATTTGAAAATACTGACTTAGATTTGGAGAGAAGAACTAAAAGAGACTTAAATGTTGTCATTTTGCAACTAGCATCTTCTATGAAGTTTGACATTCTGTTGCCTCAAAACCAAACATTTACTTTCTCTCTCCATCTGTCTTACTGTCTCACTTAAGAGTTAATGCTGCAGTGTCTTCTCTAAAAATCAAATCCTCATAAAAACAGAAATAAACACCCTCCTCCTTACTCATCCCCGTCTTGGGACTGGGTATTGTGGACACCCTCCAGTCCCCTTCCCCCCGCCCTCAGTCTGTGACAGATGGTCCTGCCAAAAATAAGCCATCCTCCCTCACCCCCTGCTGAGAAGATGCTGGAGTTGACCCCTGCAGCATCGCACAACCCCCAACCCTAACGCTAGTGAGATGGTTTGTTTTGAGTGGGCGCCACGGAGGAAGAAAAATAGCAGAGAGCCCCTTGTAGCACGGAACCTCGGCAAGCAGATCTGACCTTTCTTCCCTGGCAGAATGTGCTGACTCAAAGCTTGCCAGAGCCCAGGCGACAGTGGTAGTATCACTGAGTTCAGCTGAGTGGGGCGGGGCAGAGTACCCCCCACGGGTCTTCTGATGGTGCCTGTGATTAGATAGCAGGGCACTTCTGACACCAGCAGCGCATGGCCAGCTCGAGGACAAGATTTTATCTACAGACAAAGGGAAACTTTGTCATAGGCAATAGTCATAAGAGGGCAAAGAGAAAACATTTTGTATATTGACAAAATGTCCATGACACTTTCTTTTTCATTTTATTGAATGTATTGGGGTGACATTGGTTAAATAAAATATATAGGTTTCAGGTGTACAATCTATAATACATCATCTGTAGATTGTATTGTGTGTTCACCACCCAGAGTCCTCTCCTTCCATCACCACTTATCCAGCCTTTACCCTCTTCATCCTCTCCCAACCCCCTTTCCCTTTGGAAATCACTATACTGCTGTCTGTGTCTATGAGGGTTTGGGGTGGGTTTTGGGGTTTTTTTTTGCTTGATTCCTTCACCTTTTTCACCCAGCTCCTTACCCACCTCCCCTCTAACAATTGTCAGTCTGTTTTCTGTATCTATGAGTCTGTTTCTATTTTGTTAGTTTATTTTTTTTCCCATTAGATTCCACATATAAGTGAAATTATATGGTACTTGTCTTTCTCTAACTGGCTTATTTCACTTAGCATGATACTCTACAGGTCCATCCATGCTGTCACAAAGGTAAGGTTTACTTCTTTACGGTCGAGTAATATTCCATTGTGTAAATGTTTTATCCACTCACCTATTGATGGGCACTTGGGCTGCTCCCAAATCTTGTCTACTATAAACAACACTACAATAAAATAGGGATGGGGCCTAAATTGGCAATTGGACATCCCCCAAGGGCGCAGGTTGGGCTGAGGGACACCCCCCTCAGGTGCACGGATTTTTTGCACTGGGCCTCTAGTTGACTATAAAGGCAGGGGTATATTTCTGGGCTCTCTATTCTGTTCCATTGATCTATATGTTGTTATGCCAGTACCATGCTGTTTTTATTACTATGGCTTTGTAGTATACTTTGATATCAGGTAATATGATTCCTCCAATGTTGTTCTTTCTTGAGATTCCTGAGGCTATTTGTGGTTCCATATAAATTTTTGAAATATTTGTTCTAGTTCTGTGGAATATGACGTTGGTATCTTGATAGGAATTGTGTTAGAATCTACATATTGCTTTGGGTAGTATGGACATTTCAATGATGTTAATTCTTCCTATCCATGAACACAATATTTGCTTCCACTTATTTGCATCTTCTTCAATTTCTTTTTTCAATTTCTTATGATTTTCTGAGTACAGGACTTTTACATCCTTGGTTCAATTTATTCCTAGGTATTTTATTTCTTCTTGATACATTTGTAAATGACATTATTTCTTAGTTTCCATTTATGATAGTTCATTATCTTATCTAATAAAAGAGAAACATGCAAATTGCCCATACACTCACAAGCCACGCCCACCAGCCAATCAGAGTGACTATATGCAAATTAACCCAACCAAGATGGCGGCCAGCAGCCACGGAGCTGGAGCAAGCAGGAGGCTTGGTTTCAATTATAGAAGATAAATAAATCCCAGATACCTGCTTCCAGCCAGCCTCCACTGGGAGCTTGGGTGGCTGGGGGGCTTGGCCAGCCTGCAAACAGCCATCAGCCCCTCACCCAGGATGGCCACACCCTCATGGGGTGAGGGTCCCCGCTGGGGGGCTTGGCCAGCCTGCAAACAGCCATCAGCCCCTCACCCAGACTGGCCAGGCACTCCAGCAGGACCCCACACCCTGAAGGGGGTGTGGCCAGTCTGAAAACAGCCCTCAGTCCCTCACCCAGGCTGGCCAGGCACCCCAGCGGGACCCCCACCCTGATCCGGGACACCCTTCAGGGCAAACCAGCCGGCCCCCACCCATGCACCAGGCCTCTATTCTATATAATAAAAGGGTAATATGCAAATTGACCCTAACAGCAGAACAACTGGGAATGACTGGTCACTATGACAAACACTGACCACCAGGGGACAGATGCTCAATGCAGGAGCTGCCCCTGGTGGTCAGTGCACTCCCACAGGGGGAGCTCTGCTCAGCCACAAGCCAGGCTGATGGCTGCCAGTACAGCAGTGGTGGTGGGAGCCTCTCCCGCCTCCTCAGCAGTGCTAAGGATGTCCGACTGCAGCTTAGGCCTGCTCCCCGCTGGCAAATGGACATCCCCTGAGGGCTCCCGGGCTGCCAGAGGGATGTCTGACTGCCAGCTTAGGCCTAATCCCTCAGGGAGTGGGCCTAAGCCAGCAGGTGGACATCCCCCGAGGGGTCCCACACTGCGAGAAGGCACAGGCTGGGCTGAGGGAGCCCCCCCCCCAAGTGCACAAATTTTTGTGCACCAGGCCTCTAGTTGGTGTATAAAATGCAACTGATTTCTGGATATTTATTTAGTATCCTGCTACTTTACTGAATTCATTTATCATTCTAGTAGTCTTTTAATCAAATCTTTAGGATTCTTTATATAGTATCATGTCATCTGCAAATAATGACAATTTTACTTCTTCCTTTCCAGTTTGAATGCCTTTTATTTCTTCTTTTTGTCTGATTGCTGTGGCTAGGACTTGCAGAACTATACCGAATAACAGTGGAAAAGGTGGACATCCCTGCTTTGTTGCTAATCTTAAGAAAAATGCTTTTTGTTTTTACCCATTGAATATGATGGTGGCTGTGGGTTTGTCGTATATGGCCTTTATTATGTTGAGGTATGATCTCTCTATTCCCACTTTGCTGAGCTTTTTTTTATTATCAGAAATGGGGGCTGGATTTTATCAAATTCTTTTTCTGCATCTTTTGATATGATCATGTGATTTTTATCTTAATTTTGTTTATGTGTATCATGTTTATTGATTTGTGGATTTTGTACCAACCTTGCATCCCTGGAGTAAATTCCACTTGAGCATGGTGTATTATCTTTTTAATGTATTGCTGGATCTGGTTTGCTAATATTTTGTTGATGATTTTAGCATTTCTATTCATCAAAGATATTGGCCTATAATTTTATTTGCTTCTAGTGTCTTTATCTATCTGGTTTTGAAATTATGATAATCTGGCTTTGTAAAATGAACTTAGGAGTCTTCCCTCCTTTTGAATTTTTTGGAATAATTTGAGAATAGTTGGTAAAATTCACCTGTGAAGCCTTGGTAAAATTCACCTGTGAAGCCATCTGGTCTGGGACTTTTGTTTGTTGGAGTTTGTGTTTTTTTATTACTGCTTATTCAGATTTTCTGATTCTCCCCGATTCATTTTTGAAGATTGTATGTTTCTAGGAATTTATCTCATTTGTCCAGATTGTCCAATTTGTTGGAATATAGTTGTTTATAATATTTTCTTATAATCCTTTGTATTTCTTTGGTGTCAGTTGTTATTTCTCTTTCATTTTTTTATTTTATTTATTTGGGTCCTCCCTCTTTTTAAAAAATATGTTTCATTGATTTCAAAGAGAGGAAGAGAGAAGGATAGAGAGATAGAAACATCAATGATGAGAGATTCATCGATCAGCTGCCTCCTGCACTCCCCACACTGGGGATCAAGACTGCCACCTGGGGATATGCCCTGACCAGGAATCAAACCATGACCTCCTGGCTTATAGGTCAATGCTCAACCATTAAGCCACACTGGCTGGGCAGGAGTCCTTCCTCTTTTTTTCTTGATGAATCTGGCTAAAGGTTTGTTAACCTTGTTTATCTTTTTAAAGAGCCAGCTCTTCATGTCTTGATATTTTGTATTTTTTTTTAGACTATTTTATTTAGTCCTGGTCCTATCTTTATTATTTTGTTCCTTCTACTCACTTTGAGCTTTGTTTGTTATTTTTTCTCTAGTTCATTTAAGTGTAAAGTTAGATTGTTTATTTGAAGTTTTCTTGTTTCTTGATGTAGGCCTTAATGCTATGATTTTCCCTCTTAGGACTGCTTTTGCTGTGTCCCATAGATTGTTGTGCTCTCATTTTCATTTGTTTAAAGGTATCTTTTGATTGCTTCCTTGATGTCATTGTTAACTTATTCATTGTTTAGTAACATGTTATTTACCTTCCAGGTCTTTGCATGTTTTTCAGTTTTTTTCTTGTGATTGATTTCTAGTTTTATACCATTATGGTCAGAGAAGACGCATAAACTATTGAAACTTGTTTGGTGTCATAACATCTGGATTGTCCTAGAAAATGTTCCATGTACACTTGAAAAGAATGTGTATGCTGCTTTGGGGTGAATTGCTCTGAAGATAGCAATTAAATCCTGTGATATAGTGTGTCATTTAAGGCCACCCTTTTCTTATTGATTTTCTGTCTGGATGATCTACCCATTGATGTCCATGTGGTGTTTTAATCCCCTATTATGACTTTAGTACTATCAATCTCTCCCTTTATGTCCATCAAGATTTACTTTACATATTTAGATGTGCCTATGTTGGATGCATAAATGTTTACAAGGGTGACATCATCTTGTTGGATTGATCCCTTCAGCATTATGTAATGTCCTTCTTTGTCTCTTGTCATGGTCTTTGTTTTGAAGTCTATATTGTCTGATATAAGTTTTACTACCACAGCTTTATTTCCATTTCCGTGAAATATCTTTTTCCATCTGTTTACTTTTATTCTGTGTGTATCCTCTTCTTTTCTAAGTTGGTTCTCTTGTAGACAACATATACGTAAGTCTTGTTTTCTTTTCCATTCTGCTATCCTATGTCTTTTTATTTAAGCATTTAAGCCACTTAAGTTTAAAAGGATTATTGATAGGTACATATATATTGCCATTTTGTTCTTTAAGAACTATGTTCTTCTGTTCTTCTTCATTTCTCATAATACTGGTTTGGTGGTGATGAACTCTTTTAGCTTTTTCTTATCTGAGAAGCTCTTTCTTTCTTCTCCAATTTTAACTGATAGCCTTGCTGTAAAAAGTAATCTTGGTTGCAAAAGTTTCTTGCTTTTCATCACTTTGAACATTTCATGCCAATACTTTCTGGCCTAAAATGTTTCTGTTGAGAAATCATCTGACACTCTTATGTAGCTGTCTTTCTCTTGCTTTTAAGATTCTCTTTGTCTTTAGCCATTGCCATTTTAATTATGATGTATCTTGGTCTGGGTCTCTTTGAGTTCATCTTGTTAGGGACTCTCTGTGCTTCCTGAACTTGTGTGACTTTTTCCTTCACCAGATTAGGGAAGTTTTCAGTCATTATTTCTCAAATAGGTTCTTGATCCCTGCTCACTCTCTTCTCCTTCTGGTACCCATATGATGCACATGGGTTACAATTCATGTTACCCCAAAGGTCTCTTAAACTATCCTCATTTTTTTTAAATTCTTTTTTCTTTTTGCTGTTTTCATTGGGTGTTTTCTGCTACCTTGTCTTCCAAATTGCTGATTCAGTTATCTGCTTTATCTAATCTACTATTTATTCTTTCTAGTATAGTCTTCATTTCAGGTATTGTATTCTTCATTTCTGATTTGTTGTTTCTTTATTGTTTCTATGTCCTTTGAATGCTTTATAACTCTTTATTGAAGTTTTTACTAAGCTCCTTGAGCATTCTTATAACCATTTTTTGAACTCTATATCTAGTAAATTGTTTGCCTCCATTTCAGTTAGCTTTTTTTCTGGAGATTTCCCTGTTCTTCTATTTGGGGTATATTTCTTTGTCTCCCTATTTTTGCTACTTCTTTATCTTTGTTTCTATGTATTAGGTGGATCTGCTATGACTCCTAGTCTTGGTAGGGCAACCTTATGTAGTTGGTGTCGTGTGGAGACCCAGTGGTGCAGTCTCCTTAATCACCTGAGCTGGGTGCTCCAGGAATGTCCTCTGTAACCCCACCCTTTCTTAACAAATGCTTAAAAATGATCACCCTGGCCAGTGTTGTTCAGTGTTTAGAGCATTGGCCTGTGCACATCATCATAGGTTGAATTCCTGGCCAAGGGCACATACCTGGATTGCAGGTTCAATCCCTGGCCCCGATTGGGGTGAGTGTGGGTGGCAACCAATCAACGTATCTCTTTCTCTTTTTCTTTCTCTATCCCTCTCTCTCCTCTCCCTCCCACTCTCTCTAAAAAAACAATGGAAAAAATATCCTCGGGTGAGGATTAACAACAACAACAACAACAAAAGATTATGCACATCCAGATAAGTATCAAAATACACCTTTAAGCAAAGGTCTTTAATATCTTTAGTTTTAAACACCTGCCCCTGTAGGGGCAGCCTTACAACAGCTGCATTACAGCATGAATATTTTCCTGTTTCACACATGACCTTTTTGAGAAAGAAAATAAAAGGTATATGAGGAAAGAATAAAAGAAAAGAAGGGAAAATAGGATGATGATGCAGAAAGGCTTTTTGTGACTAGAATAAATGCCTGAAAAAGAAAACTCTGAGGTAACGAGAAGATACCATTTCCCTGAGCTTTGCTAAATCTGGGCATGTGAAACCTTTAGACGGTATCAGTTATACTTGGTGCATTGTGCTGACTGGACTCTATGGCAACGGACTCATCTTTTGTGTCCTGCAGATAATGTGCCAAATTGCCTATTTAAAACACTGACAAAAGAAAGTCTCCTCATGCAGAGGTTCCCGATTAAAGGCTCCTTTAAGTGAGCAAACCACTTTCCAGCAAGATGTCCTGATGACCTGGGCAGGGATGACCCAGACCGACGGATTTCCAATGCTGTTGTGAGAGATGCATCATGAGCCATGAACCACCCAAGAGGCATGATTTGCTTCATACTGAATCCATGGCAGAGCAAATTCCGACAATGGGGTGGGGTAAGGTGGGGGGCTTCTGCTCTTCTTCACTCCTCTCTATTGTGTAACAGCTCCCCCTTCAGTGCATGGCACCTGCCTGGGATCACTGCTGGCAGGGAACCCAAGGCCTCTGACTCCCAGCTACTGCTGAATTTCCTAGTTTTTTACTGAGGTGTTTGTTCGTTTGTTTGTTTTTACGGTTGGCTGAAATGTAGCAAATGTTTCTTTGTTCACTACATTTACTAATAGTGATCAACATCTTAAGGTTCTTTCACACACTGTCTTCTTTGGCATGGTTTGTAGGGTTCCTTGAGTATCGAAGAGCAGAAACCATTTTGAATATGTATTACTCCTCTGGCATAAAGGAAAGGTGTTAAGAGTCAGATTTATGCTTTAGAGAATAACTGCCTTCCATGGCTGTGCAGAGATTTGGGTATGATATGTGATGTGATGCGATGTGAATGCAGTTATCTCCCCATTGCTGAAAAGATGTGAAGAGAGGCTTTTGGGATTTTGGAGGTTAATCTAATTGACCTTTTAGGTACCTTCCAATCTGGAATTCTATGATTCCCTTGGGACAGTTATGTTGAATCCTTTGGTGCTAGCAGGCAGTAAGGGTGGGGTCAATCCAGATTCGATTTTTCATCTGGAGAGAGGATCATTGTAACGCCAGAGAATAACCATTTGAGAGTGGGGATTGTCCCAGTTTGTGGGGCATAGGAGAGGGGTGAAAGGGCAGTCACTTGGCCAGAGCCTATAAAAAGGGGAATAGAGACTGACAGGGTAGTTAGAAAAGATCCTAAGCCCTCTTGGTTATTGACTTTGAGAGGAATCAAAGTTTTTCCTGTTGTAAGACATGCCTCCAGGTCTCTCCTGTTGCCTGAAATCTCTTCCACTCTGAATAATATCTCTGTTGAGCAATACATCTAGGAGGCTGTCATCAAAATGAACAGGGGGCTCCCTGCAACAGTAGATCATGTAAATTGATCCATACCTGGCAATACCTTTGCACAATATTAGTGTCCCTGGGTGCTCATGAGGTCGAGTAGCTCTTTTATAGATTTCATGAAAATTTCTACATACTAGTAAACAATCACGTCCTCTGAATTTAAATTTTTTTAAATTCTTCCTTTCCAATCTGCTTGCCTTTTATTTCTTTTTTGCTTGCTTTTTTTTCCCACTATCTAGAACCTCCAGCAGAGTGTGAAATAAAAGTGATGAGCATAGATACCTTGTCTTATTCCTGATCTTAGGGGAAAGCATTTAGTCTTCCACCATTAAGGATGATGGCAGCTGTAGGTGTTTCATAGATGCTCTTTTCCATATTGAGAAAGTTTCCTCTATTCCTATTTTGATGAGAATTTTTATTAAGAATAGGTGTTGAATTTTATGAAATTCCTTTTCTGCATCCTCTGAGATGATCATATGATTTTTCTCGTAAATTGTTAAGTTGCTGCATCACCTTGACTGAATAATTCAAATTTTGGATCTATTCGGGCATGCAGTTAAACTATTTGCAGATTAGTGTAATCCTTTCAAAGCTTATTTTTAAGCATTGTTATGATGGACCCATGGCAGCCTTGTCTCTCGGGCTTATTTAGCCCCACTACTAAGACAAGACTTTCCCAAGGACTCTACCCAATATCCTGCCATTTTCTGAGATCTCTCCGCCTTGATTGGTGGGAATGAGAACTTTCCCTGTGCAGGCTCTGAGAGTTGTGTAGTGACGTGCTTTCTGTCCATTCTTTCCCCTGCCTCGCATCCTGCACAGATCATTCCTCAGCCAAAGACTCCAAGTTCTGAAGTTCTCCAGCTCTTTCTACACAACGACCTCCTCTCTCATATTCTACCTCACAAGTTCTAGCCACCTCTAGGTCCAAAAATTCTTGTTTTTGTTTCTTCACTATAGCACCATTGCCAGGATCTACTTGGGTTCCCCTCCCTTGCTGCTGTGTGGAAACCACCCACCAGCAGTGAACTGTTAACAATTGTATGAACCTATTTGCTTCCTTTCTCTCAGGGTTCAGAATCCTGTGCTGCCCGTAGAGTAGTGCTGAGAGGTAATGGCACACATCTCGACAGTTGCTGTGTGCGGCGGGGCTGCAGTTCCTGGAGTGATGGCTCCTGGAGAGTGGAGGCAGATGTTTCACCCACTGCAGTTTGTTCACACTGTAACCATCCGTCTTAACG
Source organism: Myotis lucifugus (assembly GCF_000147115.1). NCBI lineage: Eukaryota > Metazoa > Chordata > Mammalia > Chiroptera > Vespertilionidae > Myotis > Myotis lucifugus. The sequence goes on along the minus strand of NW_005871071.1, from coordinate 6,177,581 downwards.
CCTGTCCTAAAGCAGCTTTACTTGTTTTGCTATTTTGAGTAAAAGCATTTTGCATTGGAATGCCACAGAAGGAGGCCATGGTGATAGAATTGGATCTCTCTCTGCTACTCACTTAGCAGCATCAGTTATAACCACTGTAGTCCTTAGTTCCAATTTCTAAAAGTGAAAGTATGGGTGAGTGCCTAGCCTCCACTCCAATATGTTGTGAGGAATCAAGCAAATAATGCAGATGACGTCTCCATTGTTATAGCACCAAGTCAGCCCCTCACAGTGCTCCATCCAACCTGTGTGGATAGATCAGACTTCTGATCGGGCCTCACCTTCTTTCTACTCTTCCTGTGACTCTCCCTCTTGAGGTTCAGTCCTCTGTTCAGCCTGTTGTTCCAATCAAACGTCTCTAAAAATATCCCATCAGAGCCACCTGCAAATACTATTCCTCAGTGATGGCCACGCTGCTGTCCTAAAGTGGTTGTGTGTGTTAGGTATTTGGTGTTTGAAGCTGCTTCACCTTTAAAGTGCACAGTATAATATCACAAAGCAGTGTGTCAGAATTTCTTGTACAATAGGCTAATATATCTTTTTTTCCCCCCCTCAGGGCTACCTGGAGCCACAGGAATTCCAGGGGAAAAGGGAGACCCTGGTGAACTGGGCTTGACTGGAAATGAGGGCCCAGCAGGGCAGAAGGGTGAAAAGGGGGACAAGGGGGACGTGTCCAATGATGTGCTCCCTGCAGGTGAGAGGCTGCGCTGGGGCCCTCTCCCGGGGGGAATAGGCCTGAGACCTGTCCGGATTTCAATGCAAGGGCTGCTCTGGGTCTTCTCTCCTCATCCACCGTATGAGGCCATCTGTTCTATGCTTTCAAAAAGGAGAAGACTGTGCATGTTACCCCACTGTTGGCAAGACCAAATCTGGGATCTAAGCAGAAGTAGGCTAAATACTTCAGGTCTAAACATTGTGGCTGGATTAAATTAGGATGAAGGAAACTTCCTTTTTCCAAGTATCTGTTAAATCCAGCACAATCCAGAATAATACATGTCAGCAAGCATGTTTCCAATACCTCAGAGAACAACTGGCAGGAAGCACAGACATTTCCTTTGCAATAGAGACAGGGCCATCCTCGGGCCTTTATCCTAAGCTTTTGACACAGAAAATGGGGGCAACCATGGTTGCTGGTCTTCTTTTTCCAGTTTTCAGCCAGATTAAAAGCAGATAATTGGTATCTATGGGGAAAGTGGAGGAGGTGCAGGAAGCCACAGAAAGACAATCACCTGGTGGAAAAAGTAGGTGACAGTTGATGGTCATGGAGGAGATGAGGCAGAAGAATTTTAAAAGCACAGGACTTTGGAGACCATTTATATCATAAAAACATAACTATCCTATTAATGTATTCAGTAAACATCTATTGAACATCAGAGAGCAGTATTTATGAATTGGGCACTTTGCTAAGAGCTGAGACTATGAATGTGAAAATGAGCAAGACATGGCATCTGTCCTCAAGAAGTTAAGATGATAGATGTTCAGAATAATGACCCTAATCATTCATTTGCCCATCTATCCCTCGGAAATTAACTGAGCACCTGCTATTTGCCAGACACTGTGCTAAGACAAAAGCATCAAGGAAAGATCAAGTTATATTTAGCATGCTTTGTTTCATAAACAGGGGAGGGTGCTATGCAAAATGCATAACATTTAAGAAGTGTTTTTACAGGGTAATATACATGAATATAATTTTAAAATATAAGACCATGTTACACTTCAGTTATATGGAAGTCTATACATCCAGAATACTGCATGGTCCCTATACTGCTGAACAAGTGAAGGGTGATGATACACCATTCAGAAAAGCAACCATGCTTAGTGCACCCCAATTCAGGAGCCCAGGCCAGAGCTGAGTGTGTCCTCTGGTCAGAAAGGAGAGGAGGTGTAGTAGGGTTGGATCATGCCTGCCCTGCCCTGGGCACAGACCCGCCTCTCACCTCTGTGACTCCTGCTTGCCCACTCTAAAAGACTGACTGGGAAGAGGCAGCTAAAGAGACCTTAGAATGGGACTGGCCAGGTGAGTGGAACCGAAGGGCTGAGCGGCCCAGCCTAATGGCACCTTTATGAGAGCTCCAGAACCAGCCCCTGCAGAGGGCTACACCCATATTGGCACCCGAGGCTAGAGGAATGGCTGCCTTCAGGTGTGTAGGGGCCCCAGTGACCTCAGTCATTCTCAAGAGGCAGGGTTGGGACTAGGAGATTGAGTTAGAGATGAAACAGGCTCAGCAGGGTTGAGCTGCCTGCTCCAGGTCACAGAGCTGGGCAGGAGCGCCTTACTTCTACCACACAGAGCAGTGCTTCTCATGGCTGGCTGCAGAGTAGGAAACTTTAAAAAATACAGATGAATAAAAAATAGTCACAGGGATATAAAGTACAGCATAGGGAATATAGTCAATAATATCTTAATAACTGTGTATGGTGTCTGATGGGTCCTCAATTTACCAGGGTGGTCACTTAGTAAGTTACATAATTATCTAATACTCTGTTTTACATCTGAAACTAATATGTCAACTGTAATTGAAAATTTTTTAAAATATATTTTTTAAAAAGTACAGATGACCCACCTTCCCACAATTCTGATCTAATTGGTCTGGGAGGGAGCCCAAGCATGGAATTGTATTAAAGCTCCTTGCATGATTCTGGTGAGCAGTCAGGTTTGGGACCCACCGACATGGCCAGTGACAAAAGGATGAGCTTTGAAGTGAGACACCCCTGGGCCTGAGTTCCAGACTATTCATGTGACCTCGGGCAAAGCACTAGGCTTCCCTGAGACTGAAGTCGTTTAGAGCAGTGATGGCGAACCTTTTGAGCTCGGCGTGTCAGCATTTTGAAAAACCCTAACTTAACTCTGGTGCCGTGTCACATATAGAAATGTTTTGATATTTGCAACCATAGTAAAACAAAGACTTATATTTCTGATATTTATTTTATATCTTTAAATGCCATTTAACAAAGAAAAATCAACCAAAAAAAACAAGTTCACGTGTCACCTGTGACACGCGTGTCATAGGTTCACCATCACTGGTTTAGAGTCTGCTTCACAGAGTGGTTGGGTGGAGCCATGAGGAGATTTATAAATTCTAGCGCAGTTCCTGGTGCACAGTGGCAGCTCAGCCTGGCTATGGGAGCTTCCAGCTCCATGTGGACAAGTGCACGAGCGGTCGCCTGTGGCAAGCCCCCGGGAGGTACTCATTCTCTTTATCTTCTGTGTGAAACCCAACTCTGATTATGGCTCCTTAATCAATCTCCCCCCACCTTCTTTCTCTCTTTCTCTCCAGGTTCCAAAGGTGACCCAGGCCCACCAGGCCCTCCTGGCCCACCTGGGCCCCCAGGCCCTCCAGGTCCCCCAGGGTCCCCTGGAAGCAGAAGATCCAAAGGCCCGCGGCAGCCAAACATGTTCAACGGCCAGTGCCCAGGTCACCAACCTTGCCCCAGGGAACGTGCCTCTTCCACTAACGGTCCCAACTCGGGCTTCATCCAGGCTTTGTGACCAGGTTTTTTAAACAGAGGGAGGAGATTTTATCCAAGGAGTTCCCCCCTTGTAACATGATTGTGGGAGGCCTGAGCAGTCTGTCCTGGGTGAGGACTGGTGGCAGGTTTAGAATTGGGCCTCCCTCCCCCTTTCCTCATCTCCCTCCCTTCGCTTGTCACTGGACTTTCTCTTTCTGCCAAATGCACCATCCCTCTCCCCAGAATAGTCTGGAAAGCTAAGCTGCTCACTCTTGGAGCTTGAAGGGCTTGGCTGATGCTGGAGGAGATGATGGGGAAGGTCCGACTGGTTAATCCCCGCTGATACTACAACACTACCGCTGCCACCATCAAGCTTTGAGTGCTAAGAGTGTGCCAGGCACGGTGCCAGCTGCTAAGTTCGTTTCATTCTCACAGCAGTCCTAGGACATAGGAATTGTTATTGTCACCAACTTACAGACACAAAACTGAAACACTCCGTCGTGAGTGGCAGAACAGCCAGCCCTGTAGGGGTTGAATCCTGTACTTGACTGTAAGGCCCGGCTCTCAGAGCATCTTCCTTCGGAGGTGGAAATTCACACTTTGAGACTAAGCCGATCAAGGGCAAGGAGGCCAGGAGGCCTGGTTCTGGGGCCATTTTGTGATAGGTGTGGCCACAGGATGGACAGCTGCTTAAAAACAGGATCCACACTAATGGAGAATACTTACTTGTAGGGCGATGCTAGGACTTCTTCCCCAAGGTGAGACCTGGGATCTGCCCACCTACTTAGCCACAGGGAGGCTCGACTTGCTGCTGTTGCTTCGGTGGCAGACAGGACGCCCTGCCAGCAGTGTCTTCCACACTCGCTGGATTGCACAGCCGCCTTCCTGAGCAGCCCTTAGTTCTCTCTGGTGAACTGCTTTTTCTGGAGGGTGTTTTGTGGCCATGCACTCTGTTATCAGAGTGGGCAAATCTGTGCTTTCAAAGATGTCACACGTGACACCCTCCCACTCCCCATAAATGGAGCCTGATGAGAATTCTCCCTGGAAGTTTGGTTCCATCGCAGGCATTCAGTACCGCCCTCTCCATTAGCAGCGGCCCTTTGTTCCGCTTCCCTTGGAGAGTGACCTGAATGGGACCTTTGGCCTTCATCTGAGAGGAGGGGAGGTCTGGCCTGAGCATGTGGCGCTCTGACTTGCCAAGGCTCCGCCAGCCAGTTACAGTGGTGCCCAGAGAAGCACTCCCGCGGCCTCGCTGCTGAGAGGCAGGGCCAGGCCCCAGAGTTGTGAAGACTGAGCTGTGAAGGTTTCCTGAGAGGCCATCGTCTCCCACTCCATCCCCTAGAGCCGAGTCCTCAGCTGCCAGGCTGCCTGCGCCTGAATGTGGCCCTCTCCCGGCACCAGTTCCATTTCTCTCCCTCCCGCCCCCACAGCTTCAGAAGCAGGTTGGGACTGAGGAACTAATGAGAGCCTTTTCTCCAGACGAAGAACAGGAGGGCCTCCCTGTCCCTTTCTTGTACAAAGCCCAGGCTCCTGAGGGAAACTGCATGTGGGGGAGTCCGCAGGGACCCGGGACAAGGGGACTTCATCCAGCTGGCAAGGAGCTTGGAGATCACGGAGGGCCCCGCCCCCTGGTGGCTGCTAAGGAAACCGCTCCGGATTGCTCTGAGCTTCCTCACTGAGCACTGAGCTGCTGCTTTGAGTCTAGCAGCCACAGGGTGGTGTGAACCCATCAGAATGGCCTGGCCTTTCCCAGAAAGTCCCATTTGCCCCAAGCTGCCCCAGACCGGGCCCTTACCGCCAATTCACTTCCTCCTGTCTTCACAGTGGCCATGTCCCTCCCCTTCTCCTGTCCTGCTTCTGCCGCCCTGAGCCACCTCTTCACTGAAGGTCTGAGTTAAGCCCATTTGATGCAGGAGCAGTGACAGACTGAGGAGAATGGATTCTAGCTCAGGCGTAGCCTCAAACCGAGTGTGAATCAGGTGCCCATCCAGGACCTGAGTGGGGAGGCCTTCGAGCAGAGGCCGTGGGGAGATGGTGGCGAGGGGCTCCGACGGTCTGAGCCAGGCTGCCCCCTCCTTCCTCCGTGATCCCTGCCCTGGGCGGTTCAGTCCCTCCTGAGGCTGCTGCCTCCCACCTCTCCATCGGCCCCCTGAGAGTGAAAACCCTCCCAGAAAGTTGCAATCTCGATAAGTCATCCTCCTGCCCCTGGAGGCCAGGAGAGTGTCACTAAGCCTCTTCCCCTCAGATTGCGGAGGGCCGGACCACACTGGCTCAGGCCTCCGTTTCCCCTCTTATTGATATCTCTGGGGATGGTTCCATCTTAGCAGCTGTGGTCCTGGAAAGCTTGCTGGGAACTCACTAATGAAGGGGGGAAATTTGGAAGCGGATGACTTGATGGTTCTTAGAAGCAAGCAACCAGGACACTTGGTGGGCCTGTTGTAAGGGATGCCTGTGGGCCTAGATCTGGACTGAGGTGGGGAGTGATTCGTGCTCACTGTGCCGACTGCGCTTGTCCTGATTACTGTTGTTATTGTTTTAGGTGAGACATGTGCTGTCCCCAATGACGATACCTTGGTGGGAAAAGCCGATGAGAAAGTCAATGAACACCATTCCCCACAAGCGGGTACAGAAACAAAGCATCCTATTTCGAAATTCAGAAATTGGATGCCTTAAAGTCATAATTGGGAGGTGAGCAACTTTTTTCTCTCCTCCTTTGGTAGAATCCATGATCACTTCCATTGGAAACGCAACCCAAGTGCTGAAGGTCACGGAGACATTTGGGACTTGGATACGAGAGTCTGCAAACAAGAGTGATGAGCGGGTCTGGGTGACTGAACACTTCTCAGGTACCTTCACTTGGCAGGTGATCTGTACCTGTGTTGTTGTGTCTTCCATCTACTGCCCGCCTGCAGGCTGATCCTCTTTGTGTCTGTCTGAAATCCCTGCTATCTGGTGTAACAATGACTCTTTATTTTAGGAAACAAATGAGTGGGCAGAATATTTTCCTCCTTTGAGGACACTGATGGCGAACCTTGCTGTTCAGGTCACAGGGACATACACGAGCAGGGCACCCCCAGTGTAGCTTTAGGCAAAGTATCCAAAGGAAACCATGTCGCGTTATGACTGATGGCCTCAGAAAGCCCAAACACACAATGGGGGAGAATGTCAGAGATGAAGGCTTCTGCCCTGTCCGTCTGTCTGAAGTTGGCTCCGCCCTGGGAGAGTACTTTTGGTCATCGGTCTCAGGAATCTGTTGGACAGAGCCCCCAGGAGAAGGTGAAGGGCCGCCTCCCAGGGACACGGCTCCTGCGTGTGACCCTCGTCATGCTGCCTCAAGGGATGTGGTGAGGAACTGCTGGTCGTGGGAGCAGTGGCCTCACTCCAGAAGGGGTGTAGCCACGCTCGCTGGTCGGAGCAGTAGCTGAGATATGCGGCTTCGTTTCATCCAGGCTAACTGTCCAGCTGGTGGCAACTGCCCAGATGACCAGCCGAGAAGCATTCTGGGCTCAAGAGGAAAGAGCAATAATGTGAATGAGCAGTAGCTGCTGTGGAGGCAGGAGGAGGCAGGAGGGACTGAACAGCTGTTCCCGGCTTAGGCCTATGTCAGTCTGATAGAAAAGTGTATAAACAATCGAGAGTGGGGTGGGAAGGCTGACGGTTTTCCTGGAGCAAAGCTGACGCTGTGGAGACTGCATTCAAAAGGCAAATCAGAATCTGTAGAAGAGAACTGGACTTTGAGTTTGGTCAGGTCACAGGGACATGACCAGGGTACCCCGCCTGTAGCTTATCCAATTTTCGGCCAAATATCCAGAGGGAAGCCATAGCATTGTGAGTGTAAGGGTCTGAGACTCTTCAAGCTGGACAAGGACCCTCCTTACAGGACATCTTCCTCCACTTCCCTCCATTTACCTCCCCCTCCCCCTGCCCCCACCAAACTCCCCCCGAGCTGTGATTGCCAGGCCAAAGGGCAGGTAACAGCCTTTCCTGGGCTTCTCTCCTGCAGGCATCAGGGTGAAGGAGTTCAAAGACCAGCCCTCCCTGCTGAATGGCAGTTACTCACTCATCCACCTCCCGTATTATTTCCACGGCTGTGGGCATGCCGTTTACAACAACTCTCTCTACTACCACAAAGGAGGCTCCAACACCATAGTGAGGTGAGTCATGTGGGCCCCGCAGCACCTTCTCATGCATCCCAGACAGCACCTACTATGGTGCTATAGTTCCCCAATCCCATCACTTCGTGCCCTCAGGGCCTGGCACACACTCAGGTCAGTCAGGCCACAGATGCATGAGCCCCTGGCCCAGCCCCTGCCTGGGTCTGCATTCATTGCTGGTCTGGACACCAAGAGTAAAGTTGGAGCCAGAGAGAAGGAGACCGGAGTGGTCAGAGGGGCAGCTTCTCATCCTCTGAGACAGGAAGCAGCCAGAACCCAGGGCTCCCTCTGGCAGGAAGGTGTCACACCCCGAAGTCGGTCCCTGCCAGGACCGGACAGGGACCAAAAGGCAGTCCTGAGTTCCAGACGTTCGGAAGAAGCAGAGGTGGGCAGCCAGGCCTCTCAAGTCCCCTCCTCTCTGGTTCTCTCCAAACTCCAGTATTTCTTCATTGGACTCAGGTTTGTTAGGCTCAGTGCACATTCCCAGATCACAGGCTGCACGTTTCTTCTGCTGCTCAATGGCACCCTCTGGTGTTTTTCTTTTCTTGTAACTTAATATTTGAACTTTCATTCCTGCAGGCAGGTGCCTCTGGAATCATAAATTCCCTTTATGATTCAGTCTAGATTTGGAGTTGGTCAGATCAGACAGCCTCCAGGAGCTGAGGGCGTGGGATCCCACACACAGCTCTATCTGTCCAGTCACCCACCAGCCATGACTTCGCTGCATCTCTTCCAGCTGGTGACCTTCTTCTTAACTTAGCCTGCTATGAACATTTTTTAAAATATATTTTTATTGATTTCAGAGAGGAAGGGAGAGAAATGGAAACATCTATGATGAGAATCATTGGTCAGCTGCCTCCTGCATACACTCCCCGCCTCCCCCTCCTCTCTCCCTCCCCCCCGCCTCCCGAAATGGGGAGCAATCCTATAACCCAGGCATGTGCCCTGACCTCCTGGTTCATAGGTCGATGCTCAACCACTGAGCCACACCAGCAGGGCTGCTATGAAATTTTTTACTTAAAATTCCAGCATGGGGTGGAGGAAGAACCCCCAAACTTGGAGTTACTTGTATCCTGGGCCTGTCACTTCTCCTTTTTCACTTGCAAAACAAGAGGACTGAACTAGATGGTCTTTGGAGGCCCCCTGCAGCTCCAGGAACCTTTGAGAAGGCATTTCAGGAGGCCAGCCAACACAGAATTCTTGAGGCGAAGGACTTTTCCTGGGCTCACATGGCTGGGAGGTGAACACTTAGATGTCGTCACCATCCTTTACACCCCACTGCTCATAGCACGGGGATGGACCAGCAGAACAACCTGGGAACTTACTAGAAATGCAGAGTCTCAGGCCCCGCCCCAGTTTAATAGAGGAGCCTAGAAAACCACCCTTGTCAGAAAAAGTGATGACTCGTATCTACTTTTTTTACACATTTCAGATTTGAATTTGGCAAAGAAACATCCCAAACTCTGAAGCTTGAAAATGCCTTGTATTTTGATCGAAAATACCTCTTTGCCAATTCCAAGACTTACTTCAATTTAGCTGTGGATGAAAAGGGCCTTTGGATTATCTACGCTTCCAGTGTGGATGGCTCGAGCATTCTGGTCGCCCAGCTGGATGAGAGGACATTCTCCGTGGTGCAGCACATCAACACCACGTACCCCAAGTCCAAGGCCGGCAATGCCTTCATTGCCCGAGGGATCCTCTATGTCACAGACACCAAAGACATGAGGATAACATTTGCCTTTGATTTGTTAGCAGGGAAACAGATCAATGCAAACTTTGATTTAAGAACTACTCAGTCTGTTCTTGCCATGTTATCATACAATATGAGAGACCAGCATTTATATTCGTGGGAAGATGGCCATTTAATGCTTTATCCTGTGCGGTTTTTGTCAGGGGCATTGAACCAGTGACGCAATGCAGTCTGTTCCCCTCCGTAAACTTCCGATGTTCTCAGGCACCATTTCTGTCCCAACAGAAAACTGTCTTCAAGGGGAGCCAGGGACTTCGCTGTCATAATCTCATGACATGAGTGCTTATATGGTTGGCAAATGCCCTTTAAATTCAGTTTCTTTAGAGGAAAATAACAGATTGGAAACCAAAATGACTAAGATTTGGTGATTCCTCCACAAACCAGCTGGGCAAGTTACCTCTCCCTTCCATAGGTAATATGAGAGAGCTGGCAACACGATGGGTGAGATTTTCTCTACCTGTAGGGAATTCAGTGTTTCTTGGCTATTGGCTATTGCTGCTCTACAACTTTTATATATTTCATATATCAGCCCAATTGCTTGAGCAGTGAATTCCTTAGTGCCTACTTATATTTGGCACCTTGGGAAGCTGCCCTGGCCCTTTGCTGAGGTAGCATATTACCCAAAGTTTATTACCTTTCTCTGTGTCTGCACCTGCCACCACAGCACCAGAACGGCCAGTATCCTCCGCTCCTGATCGCTGACCCAAGATGAGCAAAAGCAGTGCAGCTACATGCGCAGGTTTCCCAATAAGACAGACACAGGCCCCTCCAGGTTCCTGTCAGTTTCCAATCCTGCTGGTTGGCAGCAGTGGGTCATAGACTGAATCCTCAGGTCTCACGGGCTCCTACCGCAGCTGTGTCTCCGCTGTCGGAGTGAGCACTAAATATTGTGCAGGCGTTAGCTGGCTACAACTATGGGAAGCACTCCGCAGTTTTCAGAAGAGAGGCACCATTCGTGGTTAACTGAAACAGGGGCAGGCAAACTGGCCCTTGGGCCCAAGCCAGCCCCTCAACTGTGTTTGTAAATAAACTTCTATTGTAACACAGTTAGTTACATGCATTATTATAATTAGTCTGTGGCTACTTTTGCTCTATAATGACGGAGTTGAGTCACTACAAGAAAGTTGAGTAGTGGTCGCAAAGCCTAAAACATGGGCCGTCTGGCCCTTTGCCCTCCCTTGCTTTAGAATATAAAGAGAGCCTGATGCTTGGAAGGGCATATTCACCAGAGCTGTTTGTTATGTTTTGGTTTATTCCAGAGCAAGAAGTGGTCATTTATATGGTTTGAGTTTTTGATAGAGGGAAAGGGTGAGGACAGTATAAAACTAAGTGGCCTTCCAAAAAGCAGCAGTGAACTGTCCCTTCTCCTATATAGTTTTAAAGAATGTGCTCTGGTCCTCTTGAAAGCAGGAGAAAATCCAGTTTCACTTCCTCCTAAACGCCCTGAAGTACGTCTATTTCTGCCAGCTTAGTTTTTCAAACATGCTTCAGCCAGGCGGGGCCACTGAGAGCAGAGAGGAATCTAGACAGTTACCGGGGTCCTGCAGCCAGGAGGGCACATAAGGAAAATGTGACGTAGAGATTTTTCAGCAATTTGCCCTCATCGAATACAGACGTGTGTTTGGGGGAAAGCTGCTGCAGCTTTTTGACTGGCGCCAAATCCATCCTCATTGCCCCTGAGTCCTGGTTTTGTATGTTACTAATAGAAGCATTTTCAAACTCAGGGGGTACAGATTTGGATTTTAAATCTCTCCACCCCTGAAAATACTCAGGCAGTTATGAGGGAATTTTTTGTTGTGTTCTCAAAATAAGGGTTTCTACAACCCCCTCCCCATACACACACACACACACACACACACACACACACACACACACATTACATTGGTTGTGTTGTGTCATCACGGCTTCTAAAAATACTCTTTTCAGATTCATGTTTGTAGAAAAGTAGAGTTTCATGTTCAAGATCAATGTGTCTAATGAATGCCAGTCTGCTTTTAAAGTATTTAAATATGTGTGTTGCTGTTTCTGGACACAGGGGGCCTGGATATGAATATAATTTTGTAGTAACAGCCATGTTAGTAATAATAGTAATTAATCATATGTGTGGTAGCAACCAAATTGTTAGTTATTAAACTAGCATATATTCCTTTTAGGAAAAAGTTTTAGAAACCCCAGTCTTGCTTGATATCTGAGCTATCTTGGTTCCTTTAATTGTGGGTAAGGAATTATATACTCACTACCAGAGAAGGTTGTACTGGAATGTGTGTTTTGATTTTGCTGTGGCAGAGTAATATGAGGACAGCTGAGTTTGATCAAGGTCTAATGGGTAATTTTATATGGTTGAAAGTTTGTTTTTACAGAGGGAAGAGAATAAAGATTTGACTCATTCTTTTCTGCAAGCAGCACTGGATTAAAGACAAAAAGGTGTGGGCTCACTGCTAAAACAGAATGTACAACCGAATGCTTTTAAGTCAAGATATCATTTTGGCCGTTTCCACTCTCACTCATTACCACAGTTGCTTTAAAGCACTTCCCAAATAGCTGCACTTCTGATGTCAGAATCAAACCAGATAATTCTCTAGTTCCTCTTTAATCTATAGCAGATAGCTTCCCCCGGGAAAGTAAATAAAACCCCCATCCCAGCCTCAAAGGTAGGTTGGACCCTATTTCAAAGCATTTTTGTTCCACTGATAACCGCGCCCTCGTGAAGCCACGCAGGTGGTTAGGTCTCGGCGTATCGCGCAGCACAGGTGTTATGACAGAGGCAGAGTCTGGCGTGAACGTTTTAAGATGAGGGGTTCTGGTCGTAGGCATTTTGACCATCTTATTCCCCTCAAGGTCGCAAGGTGAAAAGTCAAGTGAGAGACCACAGTTCTTGAGGAGCCAGGTGTCCTTTTCCAGCAGCACATTCTGGCGCTGTTTGATGTGGAAGCGTCTGAAGGAGTGTGTGATAGGCTTCTCCCCTCTCATCCAGCTGCTGTGACCTTGGGTATCACGTCATTAAAAGCCACGATTTCCCATCTGCAACCACAGATGCTGAACAATTCTGAACAACAGATTAATAACTGGGAATGTCTCTCTTTTGTTGTTGTAATTTATTTAACTTTAATCTACCTAGTCAATAAAATAATCACTGCTGAACACCATCACATATTGAAACAAGTGTATTTTATTTTTACCTCTTGATAATTTAGATGCAACATTTAAAAGAAAAACAACCCAAAACACTATTGTGGTGGAATTTTTTTGGGTTGTTCCTCTGTCGAAACTTCTGCAATTTACTAGCTCCTCTGAATACCGAAAACTCACTGAGATGGGCTGTTTTCTCTATAGACAGACATCGTAACTAGAACTAGATATACACAGCCGAAATGTAATGGAGATTTGCCCATTTATTGGCATAGGCAAGGCACCTGAAAAGAACATAACATTGGGGCTAAATATAAAAAGAAACAAATTTTAAAAACTGGATTTGTGTGAATTTGGACAAGTCTCTTAATCTTCAGAACCTCGTTTCTTTTGTAAAATGTTGATAACAGCATTACTTAACCTTTGATTTTTCTATATGAAATAAGAAATGCTCTGAAATAATATAAGCCTTGATAAATTATAGCTGTTACTTTTATATCCATTCCTACGAGAAACTGGAGTGACCCTGTTCTTATGGCTTTATTCAAGGGCTGGTTAGGTACACAGCATCTACTGTTTCTATCTGCTGGTCTGTTTGATTAGCTAGTTAACACTTCACACCACCAAAAAAAATGTCCTTTAGTTATACAACAAATTTACAATAAAACTGCCCCCAAATTAAAAAAAAAGTTTAAGAACACCCTGCTTTGCCCTATAGAGCTTCTTTATAACCTCCTCTAAAAGTGTCTCTGTTAGTGGGTGGCCCAGGCATGCACTGCTGATGACCTTTGTCATTAAAATATAAAGCAAAGAGAGAAAACCCACGAAGAAAATAGTAGTCTTGCTCTTTCAGACTTTGCATGTGATGTTAAGATATCCATTCTTACATTCACTGCAAGACATAAAATAAGAATGTAATTAATCTGCCTCACTATTTTCCCTCCAAGCAATCTGCTATGATCAGGCCCCAAAGCTGAGCTATTTAAGACTCTGTGGTTAAGACCCTAACATCTATAAAAAACGTAATTCTAAAATTGCTAGGTTCCCAGCCACCTGGCATTGTCAGTGTCCCAAACTCATTGCCAAGAGGCCACATGCATGGTCACAGGATTACAAGAGGCCAACACTAGAGGGGTCTTCACAGAACACCCAACCAACCCTCTCACCTTAACTCTGAGAACGTGACGCCAGAGAAGGTAACACCACCGCTTAAGCGCCAGCATGCGTCCACAGGAGACACTGTGTCCTGACTTTGTGATCATGTTTTCCACCACCTCCTGCTGCTTCCAGAGTAAGGATCTGGTCCTTGTAACTAGAAAATGAAAATAGTGAACTTCGGATATTTTTTTAAAACATCCCTTTTTTAAAACCGGACTTAGAGGAATAAGCCAGACCCAGCCCAGCCAGGCAGAGACACTCCCTGCAACGTTGTCAGCACTCACCCTGGGAGGCAGACGCACGTGCCCAAGTCCAGCACCTGGGTTATCCCCAAACTACCACCCCTGCTGGATGACCCTCCCGAAGTTCTAGAGACGCCAAAGTAGCCACTGCTTGGTGCTCACATCTAGATGCCATGTCTCTCCTAGGCAACTTCACTTTGTCCATATTACTTCATTTAACCATAGATGCGCAAGTGGAACTGTCCTGAAATATCATCTATTGTCTCATCCTGTCTGCAAATGTGGTGGCACTGTGTTGCACCCGCTGCTCCTTGGAATTCCACATCAGGAAAGACCTA